>NC_088201.1:223661728-223983066 GCF_037126465.1 Ornithodoros turicata
GACGGCAAGCCCTATCACCACCACCACCACCACCACCACCGCGGACGCTGGGCGAAAATATCTGGCGGCGGCAGACGCTCACATTTTTGACGCCTCACGCAGGGCTTCCGGCGCTGAGCGAAGTTCGCAGCGTTTTCGCTGTAGATTCGCCTGAGGTTTCGTTATTCGTTCCCGCAACCATCATCTGTCATTAAAGCTCGCTCTATTGTAGTACGGCTGGTGTGTGCTTCTGTTCTACAATTTCATTTTGGCACTTTTAAGAATGTCGTCAGCTTTCACGCACACCCTATCTTACGATGTCTTAAGGTAATAAAAATGATAATAAGGATAATAATAACTCGTAATGTTAACTATGATATAGTAATGAAAATCGGTTACGCACTTGAATATTGTCGATTCGTGTACAACAAATGTTTTTTTCTTCAAAAGTGCTCTGGGAACAAGTTAAGAAAACATGGCCCCTGTGCTCATAATAAGCATCGCAACTATTACAGAAGTGGCTGAACCGTTGCAAACATCAACCATCCTACCCTGCATTCAGGACATTACAACTAAGATACATCAATATTTAAAATGAGACGGGTTGCTGCTACGGGAGCGCAGCAAGCTTGCAATGTTTTATAGTTGTCCTACATCGCGGTCCCCGGTATAATTTTTGAATTGCATACAGTTACAATAGAGGAAAAACACAAATTACGTTAATAGGATTTAAAGTGTTGATTCAAAGGACGAGGTGTGATTCGAGAAGTTATAGGGGGCCTTGCGTACAGACAAACGTGCTCCAAACAACGTACACCTAAACGAAGGCCGTTTGGTTGCACACGGTGTTATCGCGTCAGAGTGTCAATAAGGACAAAATTTTGTTTCTTCCGAGTCCTGCAGAATTGTTTTATCTACGACACGCAGACATATCATCGATTGGGTTTCTAGCTTTGAGACGTAAGGTGTTATGACGTGGCCATTCCGGCACACGTCTGGCAATTCGTCGGTTCACGTTGGCTGCTGCACGCGTCCCCTCGAATGTTGATTTTCGTCTCTTCGCCACAGCAGTTGGCAATCTTCCCACACAGAGCGGGGAACGGTGTTGTACCTAAAAGACAGGGCGACAGAGTTCTTGCTGACACCACCTATTCTTGAAGAATCCGAAACTGTGAACATTTGCGGGTTCTTTCTAGAATTCTTGGAAGCGCGCAATGTTCTCCATGGACACAAATCTTCCGGCTATCTTCAGAATTCTTCAGGGAGGTTGATCGCTGTGACGAAATAGGAAAATATAGCTATACCGTGTAATGAGGTTTTAAAGGGGCGGTCGCATTCGTTCCAGTCGATTTCGAAACTACCCAGACAAAACATATTGTCCCATATTATTCCCACACAGCACATCTAGGTCGCGGCCTCAAGCAGACGTCCCAAGGAAGTCAGGTGCGGACGAACGAAATACATGCGGGCATCCCGTCCCGTTGCGGTCCGTCCAGGAAGTACAGTATAATGGGCTCCATTCCGCGCAGATCCCGCATATTTCTCCCGTTCTGCCGTGGGATGTCACACGGATGTTCGAAAAGCTGACAAAACGGTGTCTGCGGGACGTCTTTTTTCCCGCTAGACCTGCTCCACAACGTGTGGTGAAGTCCGTGTTAAGACATCCATGGGACATCCGTGGGATCGATTTGTTTTTTTCGCGGTGGTTCTGTCATAATTTCATTACTAATTGACCGGTAACCACGGTATCCCACGCGACCTAGTGGCGTAAAGTGACCGTTATGCAGCGGATTACATGACAAGAGTAGACGCCGGACGTTGAGAGGGTGCAACTCTGGAACCCTCTCTGGAAAAAGGCATCATTTCCTACACCACCACCACTGAGAGCTCGGCTTGAGAAATGGAATGCCGGGGACGTGGGAGCGTGTGGTGGCGTGACGTTGCCTTTCTCCGCTGAGCGCCGCCCTCTCACTGCTCTTGTTAGAAAGTGACGTTACGGCGCCGGAGCCTCTGCAGCTGCGGAAGCAGCAGTATTTAAAACCAGGAAGAGGTAAGAGAAATGGAAACGGTGTTATACAGGAAATATAGCCGGTAACGATAACGGAAGCAGAAACGGATATCGCACACTCATAATGTGAGACAGAAACGGGAACGAACATTATTTCCGGCAATAGTTCGGGTACTGCAGGACTTGAAATATTACTATCTTTTATATCATTTGGATAACTTTAGGAAATCACGCTGAATGAAACGAACAAAAAGCTAAAATTAACTACCAGAACGGGATATATACTACGTAAATAGTAAATGTAAATGTAATAGTAAATGTAAATAGTAAATAAATGCAGTAAACACAGGAAGCATAGTTATTTTCGCTCACGGTGACTTGTGTGAGTTGCAAGCGTGAGCAACATTCCTGAAAACCGTGTTCGTGTACTTACCAGTTCTTTGTTGCTGTTCAAAGAAACAATGTACTATATTTTTCAATAAATGTTCTGTTTTGTGCGCACGTATCCCTAAAGCTCGCAAAATATATTTCAGAACATATATGTACAGGTATTAATTTTGTGACGGTCTCAATGTCTCAAAAAAGAAATCAGGAAGGCACACGACAAACCAGGTGGGAGGGGGAAGTCTGTACGAAACATAACGAAACCGACAATAGTATCGGAGACCGAACCAGAAACAGATGCGGCCAGTAACGGAGGCGGTAACGGAAATCAACCAAAAGATTCCGTAAGCGTTCAATGTTTCAAACTCGCTTATTAATATCGATGCACTTTCCGGACAAAACAACGGACCTTTTTCACAACGCTTCTGCGCATGCTCTGTAACCCTGACGGCGCCGGAGAAGGTTCCCTACATATTCAATAGATGGCGCCAATATGGTGGCGGCTGTGCTTTGGCGCGCGCCGATCGTGTGTCGCCGGACATCCGCTAGGATGGGACGCGGGTGTGAAAAAGGTTCATTTGCAGTCAGATTGTGAGCCGATGCCGAACATGTGGTGTCGGCACCGAAGTGGTGTCCGTTTCTTATGAGACAGTCCCTCTGCGCTCTGAAACGCTCTGAAGCGGGTAATTAAGTGCTGTTACTTTTCCACAGCGCAGAGTTCCGTGGCACACTCTGAAAGCCACCCTGTGCAGACCCGAAAAGGTGAAGCAAACAACTTTTGAAACTCCTGAGCAAGTGATACCGGTCCCCATGCTGGTACTGCCAATGTTGCCTGGGAGTTTCCATGTGCTTTGTTCAAACATTTTAAGCGAGGTCTGGCTTTAAGGAAGGTCTGAAGTGAGGTCTGGTCTTAGGACACCAGCCCCCCCCCCCCCCCCCCGAGCCACATGCTACCATTCTGAGAGGAAAGTCTGCCCACACAGAAAGCAGCAATAAGGGGGCATTCGCAGATGGGACACAAGACTATGTGAAAAAGATGAAGCAACGTGAGAGGGAGGGGGTGCTTGTGAAAGAGCTCGCCCTCTTCGGCTTCGAAGACGTGGGCAACGTCACGATTAACGCTCGGGGGGAATCGGGTGCGTCCTGGGCCGACTTCTAAGGGAACTGTGCCGGCATATGTTTCACAGCGTCACCTACGAAAAACCAGGATTCGAACCCGGGTACCTCCCGGTCGGTTCTTTATTTGAGAGCGATCCAATGAGACCGTTCTACATGCACAAAGGGAAAGGGAAAATCTGAGTGGCTGCGCGAAAGTCTGGTCTACTCTCATAGCGTATTGTTCCCGTCCTGCAGTTGGGCCAACGCCACCTACACAGAAGGCCTCCTTCACGCGTGGACATACAAAGTCATGACGTCAGCCAATCCCCGAAGACGATCTCAAACATAGGCTTCCCAGTGGGCCTTCTGCGTAGCTAGGACTCCCAAAGCACCGTCGTGATTGGTTTACCCGTAAATGTTACCCCATGTTGTTCAAGCGATCGTGATTTGTTTCTAAGTTGTATTGATGAATTTTTTGAAGCATAATTCCGGGCATTGTTGATGATTTGCCTTGCAGCTTTGGGTACTTAGTCGTACCTTCTAGAGTTAATTTCGAAGAATCAAGGACGTCCGGACACCTCAAAAAAAAAAAAAAATGAATGACGGAATACGGTATTCACATCGTGCGAGAGAGTAAGGTCTTCAATTTCTTTTGATAATTTACCGAGTCACATCCTGGACCTAAATTTTTTTAACGAAAATTGCAACGGCTGCCCTACCAGCGACGTGTTTTTCGCTTTTCTTTTCGAGTGAAAAGAATACCGTACCCTATCATCGAAAACCCCGTATGTGTTTGTCTAGTTACGTACCAGAATGGTTGTAGCCTTGAAGGAAGCTGAAACAGATGAATAAACTATTACTCATCTTTGGACAGCTGCTTTAATGTGACATAAGAACAGCAACATTCACATTTTCTACCTTACATAAGCTAAGTTGCAAACGTATCTCACCGAGCGCACACAATCACTTCGATAATAGTGAAAGGGCGTACGAACTGGTGCTATATTGGACGAATATACGATCTGATATACGGATAAGGATATACGCGCTTAAGTTTCAAGAAAATTTGAAACACTACATAAATGGGATGACGAACCAAAAAATCACATAGAAAAGCATGTCCTTTCTAAGAGCAAAACGGGCAGTATACACATTGCCTGTCTTGCGAGCGTCTGCAAATTCGATAGCCCTGCTTGCATTCCAGTCAAAACCAAGGGTGAGATGTCTAAGTTTAACTTGAGTATGCACACACAAAAACCCGAATTGAGGAATTGCTTCGTGTATAAACTCACCATCAAGATAACGTTTGTGTTTCTTACTTATTTTGGAATGACGGAAAATTAAGACCCAGTGTACATATTCCCATTATACATATACCCATTCATATTCCATGACAATTTTAAGCATTTTACAATTATGCAAAACGCACTTAAACCCTTGCACCCATATTACACCCTTAACACACCAATGTAGATGTGCACCCAATTCACACCCATCTATGAGAGGGTCAGCATAGAACGGGTGTAATATGAGTGTGATCTGGGTGTATATTGCAACATACACCCCTCTTACACTCACTTAGGTGTAAAAAGGTTTAGTGTGATAGCTGGTTCATACTGACGACGTGAGGACCCGAGATTGGGAGGAAATAACTGTGTCTGAGAAATTGTTGTCTCTTATTTCCTCATTCACGACGTCGTTGAATCACTGCCGCATGATGAAGATTAGGAAGCCTGGGGACTTTTGTGTGGCCTGCTGGTATGCTCTCAAAGTTACAATCAGGAAATAAAGAAAAGCTGTTCGAACGTCTTACCACAGAAATTATTCAGATACCCCTTCCACGTTTGCACCGTGTGTGGTATCATAGGTGCGAGAGTATTTGTTCTCCAGCTGTCACAGCCTCTTTATTACCCTTGCGAGCAACACAAACTTCATTCCGGTGCAGTTAGCATAAACCAGGATCTTTTTCTTTGGGCCAAGTAAAATGCAAACAACACCCTGGTGCGACTTCGTCGAAACTTGCATCCCCATTTATCACATCACCATCACCATCACTCTGGCTCGTGAATATCAATCACTCGTATAATGATTAGAAAGCGAACATTTGTGCCTTGCAGCGCCGAATGAAAAACAAAAAAAAAGAACTTACATATAGGGTTCGGGGAGCAGACCGTGGACGTTGGGGGCAGGGACGCCTGTTAGAAAGCGAAGGAAGAAGATTAGGCCGGAGTCACACTGGTTATACACGTGCTCCAAACATGTATGACAACATGTCTTCAAACATGTATGGCGTATGTATAATGCTCGGTCACACTGGACATACAATTCTTGTCTGACAACATCGTTCGATTCAAACGCTTGTAGGATTATACATCGCCTCGAACATGTGTCGTTCAAACATCGGTCGCACTGGTCATACAACTACGGTGGGAGTGGCTTGAACACTGATGTATGGCACCCGTCAGTGTCAGTGCAGCGGACAGTTCAAGCAATTTCAAACAGTTCAAGTAATTCGTCGAAACTGTAGCGCATCGTCTTCATCCTCTGCATTCTCATTGGTATCGTCATCCGCTCGACAACCGCGAGAGCGCGGAATTAAGCCGTCTTTCTCATCCCGACCCTGTCTGTTTAATTTATTTATTTATTAGTTAGTACGAGGACGCCTCTCTAGCTAGATATATGCATGTGTGTCCCTTTAAACCCTTACTGAGTCCCTTACCTACTCATCCCGTTCTTGTCATTATTATTATTCCTTTGGTTAGCGCCCGCACAACTTAAGCGATCGTTACTACGCCGCGCGTTTCCTGCGCAAGCACATATCGCCAACCGTTTCCTCTGTGCGTCACCACAGAATACAGCACGCCACGTAACCCAGGGAGCTCGATATCTTTATTATGTGTCTTCCTCGTTGGAGTCACAGTAACCAACCCAGGAGTTTATATAACTTCCATTCGCGGACATCGCAATATTCAAAATGTACGAAGACGACGAAGACGGGGCTGCACTGGCTGATTTTCGATTGTTTGATGCTCCATGTGCGCAGGCAAAGAGGTCGCTATTTTGAACGTACGTGCAACACAATGTCGCGAACACTGACTTACAACTTACTCGTGCAAAATAACTCACGCGCATCACGATGTCGTTGACTCGTGCGAACGAAAACTGTCGTGGCGAATACGCCCGTTTATACAACTTGTCCATCACCGTTTTTCGGCAGTGCCCGAATACATCGTCGTGTGTTTGACAACATGTTGTCAAACATAGTCAGAGCGCTTGCTTGTATGACGGCACGGTCACACTGGTTATAAACACGTGTTTTAAAACATGTTTTGCCGGTGTTTAAGCAGTGTGACCAGCACTGTATGATCATACATGTTTAATGGATGTTTGTTATACACGTTCGTCATACATGTATGACGGGATGTTGGTGTATAATGTATAATGTATAACCAGTGTGACTTCGGCCCTACGACACCCATTAAACTGAAACACTGGCGTTAAGCATGTGAACATCAGCACTGAAATAGGCACCTTAAACAGGGATACGGAGAGGAAAACACGACACGATGTTTGAATTTGCTTGCTATCCCTCAAGCTAATCGTGTTATTGCGCTTAACCGCAGTAAACTCTTCCATCTTGCGTGTTGTGACCTCAGATCATTGACAACTTTTTATTGGCTGAACTGAATCATTTTCTTGGCCAGGAAGCAAGGCGAACGGCGGTCATACGCGGGACGGACAGCGCAATATAAAACCGAAAGAGCAAAGAAAAAAATTGCAAGACGGTCAATGTAATTATCACTATCCACCCCTCTCCACCTCTAACTATAACTAACTGTTACTAACTACCACTAACCACACAGTTACAACAGCGGCGCAAGCCTTCTTCCTCGAGTTGCCCCTTCACCGCGCTGCCGGAGAGAGAGAGAGAGAGAGGTCTTCCCTCTACCAGTGCGCATGCGCAGCACGCGGGTACAGGAGGAAGAAGGGAGGGGATAGGTTTCTTCCGAGGCTTCACACATCCATCAGACGGTCACGATTTTCGAACTTGGGGGTTCTAATGCTGACACATAAAAAAATAATCGTTGTACTCTCTGGCACACTGTCAAACTAGTACGACATGCGATACCATTGCAGCAGGCGATGGACAGTGCCCGCGTAGCCACCGTGCATGATTTGCGTCCGGCGTAACGGCAAAACCGACCACAGATTGCGATGGGGCCGGTGCCAAAACACGGGTGTCGCCTGCAGTGGCGTTCACTCCCTGTTAAAGTCTGGCGAGTCTAATGGCGCCACGCTTTGTTACGTTCCTCGCTTTTGATCATTGCGTCCGCATGAAGCGATGACGGCTCATGTGCGTACTGTATGCGTGCGCGAGTACTCTTCCGCACGCAGCATACAGTGCGACGCCGCGGCATCCGTGTTCCCGGACGACCGTAGACGACATTTCACTTGGCACGATGTGCGGTGACAGAGCGAGTGCCCCCACTCCAGTTTCTTCGATACTTCGAAGCCGTGGTGCCGCCAAGTAGGAGGGGGAGAGGAACTCTGTCAGACGCCCCTCTCCATCAAATATGACGCGACGCGGCTTCGCGGAGTTCCCGAAAGCGCGTTCAAGAAATGCTACCGCCCCCCATTTGAAGAAAGCACGGTCCTCACTATTGGATGCAGGAGATGACGTCACGGACGAGCTCCCGGGGAAAGAGTCTAAAAGTAATAATTTTTCCTTCTGTTCACTTGTGTGTGTGTGTGTGTGTGTGTGTGTGTGTGTGTGTGAGCCTTTCTAGGACCATATATGACTGGATTATATTTTGTGACGCTGCGAACAGCGGTTTTGGGCGGAGATATTTTAGACTGCGTCACCATGGCGATCTGCAGAAAACAGGAGTACAATACTGGAAGTTTGAATTCAATCAGATCGTCACACGGGTGGGACCAGTACATCTGAGAAACTAACTTTGTTTTAGTTGATTGCCATGCTGAGGGGCCCACTGTTGTCCAACGTACACTAACCCCCCCCCCCCCTGTCTCCCACTCCTTTCTGCTCTCATCTCTTCACAGTTGCTTCACGGCGCTAACAGTGTATCAAAAACTAAATCACAACAAAAGGAAGACTGAGCAACCTTCTGAAGCAATAAAGAGTTCATTGGTGGAGCAATAGGAGGTCAATAAGGGATAATGGTGTAGCAGAAATAAGAAAATGAAAGGGTATACACCGACTTCATAAAACAACACAAACAATTTAATTCAGACGTTTTGTCCCACCCATACGGGAGACATCATCGTAACCCGCCAAGAGCAGAGTGAGGAATACCACAACCAGACGTCTCGTTAAGGTCAGCGTAGACCACGGCAAGTGGGCCATGGTTGACATTGCATACAGTCGTACCTTTCCGAACGTGCCAAGACTCCAAGAATCTGCAGGGGTCCCACCTTTGTTCGCAACCCAAAGTAAGCGCATTCATCTAGTCGAAGGTGTGCCCGGTAGTTCAACAATCATCAGACAGTTCTGTCTTTGACCTTGTTGCGTTTGTGGCTCTTTCTACTTCGCGTTTGTGCTCCTTGAGTCGAGTGCCCCGTTTCCGGCCGGTTTCACCTATGTACCCAAGCAACACGCCAATATTGGTCCAACATTAGACCCATATGGGAATGGGATCAATATTGCCAATATTTCTGTGATAACGGCAACGGGGACTCCGTGTAATAATAAAGCATTATCCGGCTTAATATCCACCGCTGATATTACTTCTCTCTTCTTTTTCCTTGTTGATTTCTACAGATCTCATTGATCCATGTTCCATACAATAAAAAAACAAAAACAAACGAAGAACGGGTGGTACGCCCGTCTTGCTGAAGGACACAAGCAGTTCCACGGAACTGAGAATGCCACAGATGCCTCAAAAGCCTTCATTGGGATCTCAATATTCTATGAACCAAAAATGTCCAACCCGCTCCGAGAGTACAAAAGAGCGAAACACTTTCGTGACGGTGACGGACATACGCCAGAGCAACTCCCACTGCTTGCATCAACTTGAAAGCACCTAACTTTATAGAGGAGCCATCCCTTTCTATCAAACATTGTGTTCCTTACTTGCCTGCCGCACGTTATCATTACAGGAACCAGCGACATTTTAGCTTGTATGAAACGTCCGATCCGACTGTCGCGCATGCGCATTAGATGTAGGACCCGTGATTTCTCTCAAACGACCCGCTCGCTCTCAGTCGGCTCGACCGATTGGCATTGGCATCGCGAAGCAAGATGGCCGCTGCTTCCAGAACGTGGAAAGTTGAGTTGTCGAGTTCTAGTGAACGTTACAATGGGATTGCCACGTATGTTGACTGTTTCGAACAATGTGTATCATCTGCGGGAAGTTGTTGGATGTAACGACGTACTGAATTGGGCATTTCACGCACTTCAACGTCCAATCTTGCCATGCTGCTTGTTCATTTGTGCAACACGAATACGTACCATTTTCTGCATTTTCAGTCAATATGGGGTATACACGGGCAATATGGTGCCCATACTCTCAGGATTTTCCCAATATTGGCTCAAACTGGGCAATATGGGGCCCATATTGCCCAGTTTCAGCAGATATGGGGGAAATCTTGGCGAAACGAGCCCTATATTGGACCTGTATCGCCAATGACCAGCCAATATGGGCCAAATATTGTGTGCTGCTTGGGTAACTGACGTCACAATCATTGCATTTCACTTTGTAGACAACTCCACTTTGGAAATCCGGATCAATGGGATCCTTTGGTGGGGACAGGAGGTCCCGGAGTCTAATATGCGGTTTGAAGGTTATTTGGTCAACCGCGGCCCATTTTCCGAGATCTACGCTGACCTTAAATGAGACGACTGGTTTGGTGCATTCCTCACTCTGCCCTTGACGGACACTGATGATGTCTGCCGTATGGGTGGGACGAAACGTCTGAATTAAATTGTTTTGTGTTGTTTTGTCAAGTCGGTGTATACCCTTCTTATACTCGTGATGAACACCGGCTTTTGGATCATTTTCTTTTCACAAAGAAAGGGTAGGTTAAAGCTACCTTTCTAGCGAATGTTTTTTTCTCAGAGTACATAGCGGTCGTTGAGTATGTTTACTTTTAACCAACAAGCTCTTTTTGTCTGTTGTGTACTTGAAGAAGTTTAGAGTACCTGTGTCTGTGGAGTTTGCAGATGTCTCAAGAAGCGCTTTTTTTAAACTTTATATTTCAGACATCTCTTTCTCCGCTTCAGGAACTATTCTTATCACTGTAGTGCATTGTCGTCTTCGACATGTGAACGGGATTGGTGATGCCACTTTCTTCTCTCTATAGGTAGCCACCAGAAGCACTTATGGTGTTTGAAACGTTTGTGCAGAATTCCCCTGAGAAATAGTTGCTTTTGACAAACTTATTTTCAGAGTTAAACGTAACAAGAATATACTTATAAGTTCTACTCTAGTATCAGGTTTATCAGGTTTAACATAGCTCTAGTTGCTTTAAAAGAAGACTTCACAAATATTCGAAAAAAAAATGGTGAGCATCATACCGAACACGAACCACGCCCTCAACACGGAACACAACATGCATTTTGCGCGAGTAATTAATTCGTAAATGAGGACAATTGCAAACCGAAACCGAAAAGCGAAGACCGGAAAACACAGCTCCGTACTACTGCGGTTGATATCCGGAGGAGGATATGGTGACGTCACCCAGCATTTTCGTCTGCTTCGAAACCATGGAGGAAGCAAACACAAGGAGCGGCTCTTCGCCCCAGACTAGCGTAGCCACTCTCTAGCGGTCGCTCGAGTCAAAATCCCTATTACCTCTTGTCTACCACGTGATACATCTAAAGTTTCGGTTTTGTAAGGCTTTGTTTCTCGCGCTGCTCTCCGTGTGATTTTGCTTTCCGAAGGTAATTTATTGCAAAAATGTGAGCGCCATTGTAGAAACGACGTATAGTAATGTGTTCCTGTCCCGGCTGCGGCTCTCGTTGATCTGAAAGCAGCACTGTCACGGGAACACATTTTGTTCGTAAGCACACGGTAAGTTGTTTTAGTCGCCTGTGTCTGCTCAAGTCATCTTGAATTGTTCGTTTGGGACCTGATACTGCGCCGCAGATTCAGTTCATATCATTTGTTGTTGTAGAAATCTAATAGTGTTCTGAGTACGGCATTCTTTACCGCTTAATCAAGAAGCGTACATACGTTGGAAGTCACCGTTGCCACACGTGATGTTTCCGGTCCCGCGTATTACTTTTGTGTTCTGCACACCGTGACTTGTCTTCTAATAGAACAGTAAACATTCGAACATACAGAAATAAAGTACAAACACGCGTTCAACGTAATCCTGCCATCTCAACTATGACACGACTACAGCTCGCGTCGTCTGCTCTGGTGGTGCCGCCCTGTCTGGAGGGGTCACGTGAGCGGTCACGTGGTAGACAGGAGCATCCCAGAATGCAATGCGAAGCCGGCTACGCTCTTTCCGATGGAACACTGTGGAGGGCCGCTCCTTCTGTTTCCTTCCTCCATGTTCGAAACCTGCATTTTCCCTTGCCGGATGACTGATGATGTCAGCAGCGTGTTGCTTTCACCGCCCTCTCGTTTCACAGAGGCGGAGCGCTCGCTTGGTAATAAATTTGTTTGGATAAAATCTGCGCAGGTTTGGCACGATATATTTCTTACACATGCTCCTAACATCCCAAAGGTTACGGATATACCGCAGCCTGGTGATTTGGTGGCGGAGTCCCAGTTTGACCAATCTTATGACTTTCGTAGGTACATACATGACACAACAGTGACGATGACGAGAAGCAAGGCCAGGCAAAGGAACTTCATGTTCAGCTTCTTCTGTAAGAAGACAGTCACAACAGATGGTATTGTCAGCGCAGCAGATACGCGCAGGGAACAACGTAGACGACAGGAGCTGGAGTGGAGGACGCTAGAGTGGAGCCGCAGGTACCACCAATGACTACCAAATAGCTCCAACCACCTCTCAGTTTTAGATAGATAGATAGATAGACAGACGACATATGTACTACTTGCGACGTACTTGTCTGAAATCTCCTGCCCTTGCTCTAGCTGCCGCCTATCGGCGGTGTCGCGCAGGAGTGAGCTGAAGCATTGTCGCCTCCGACGGGTGGCTGTGTTTCACGGAACCGAACGCGGAGAGATCATCTGTGAAGCTTGGTCCTGACTGATGCGTTTTGACGCACAGGCATCCGTTCCGTTGGCCTGTATCCGTCAGTTGCCATGACAACGAGCTAACCGAGAGCTCGCACGCACGGACGTACAAGAGTCCGCACAGCAGCGCGTTCGACGCAGCAAGGAGACCGATCAGAGGTGCGAAACTGACGCATGCGCAGTTTGTACGGTGTAGGTAAACAGCAATGGCGGCTGACGAAGCAGCTTCGTGTGGTTTTGTGTATTTGGTGCTGCCATGGGCGTTGCAGTGCAATAAACGCTTTGCAGCGAAATAGGGGTGACAAGACGAGGCTAGATTATTAAAAGGCAGTGCAGCGTGAGAACGTGTGTTCTTGTCGCCTTCAATTTCTGCTGCAAGAGTAGCGCCGCCGAGGAATACTGGTCCACAAGAAATCTAGCGAAAGCGTCGCTGAGTGCCACCGTTTCCGGATTTTCTATATCGATGCACCACAGCACGGCAACAAAACACTTCTAAAAAACGTTGTTCAATCGTAGTGCTTTCGTCTGTGCTGTATGCGCATGCACTGAATCAACGTTGGTGCGCTTCGTCGATCTCATGTGTCAACCGACGGACGTAGGTCCGTGGCAGTGAGAACATGTCAACGCATTGATGTGCGTTGGGCGCTCAGGATGCGTGCCAGTGGAACGGATGCCTGTACGTGAAAACGCACCAGTGAGGACCAACCTTGATACTTGAGTGTCGTCCTCAAGCATTGTTTCCTCCATGCCAGCAGACGACGCTCAAGTATCACAGATGGTTTCTGTCGATTGGCGACGTTGTGTGCAAAATGGTCTCCCGTTGGGGATGGGGGGGGGGGGAGACAAGTACGTCGGGAACATGTATGTCGTAATCAGATGTGTGATATGAAACACAAGGACCCACAGCCCGTGCACCGTTCAACCAAGAGTGTTTATGAAATGTCATTATAGCGTGAACACTCTCATTTATGGCAAACAGATCGATTTGTAAGCACGATATTACGGGAGCACTGTTGGAATGATCGCCCGCCAAACATGGCTACGCTTTACGAGCACGTGGGAGCCACCCGGATATCACTTACTCTTTAGCACTACCAAGATACAGGGTATATTTCAAGCAGTTATGTATGTCGAGATTTGGGGAGCCTTCGCGATTTGGGAAAGAGGGGAATGCATGTATCAGTAATGCGACGACTAGGCTGGTCGGTAAGATGACGGAAGCTATAAGGGTTCGTAAACCAACTGTAAAGCGTAAATAAACGTTTCCTTGATAAGTAGTGCTAGGTTGCTGCGGAAAACATAGAGATTGCTATTTTCGATCTAATTCGCGCGAACGCAGTGATGGAATATCGACATTTCTAGCTTTTTCCTTGACGCTAACTGTGCCCTTCTCACGCAAGACTAGCTCGTCTACTTTCACCGGAGACGACAAACTCCACTTAGATACAGGAGGCCTGCTTAATACCTCTTCAAACTTCTTCGTACGCTGGATATAGAAAGCCCTGATGTCGCCCAACCGTGACAACCAATTTCAAACTACAGAATTTCCGTTTCAATCGGTGACAGGCCCATGCGAATGATGGTATTCCGTTTCCGTAGCAACGGTCGCCTAGGGCAAGGTTGTCGTCTGCGAACAGTTAATGACTACGTCACGCTGGGGTCAGGCTTTCTACATCTAGCTGGCGTTACCATAGCCCACGTCGCGAAGTACATCACCTAGGGTAACGGGGCACAACAGGGCGCACCCTCAGCTCACGAAAACAGTAACAAGATATATAGACCGACATTGCTGCCCCTTGAACAGGGTCTAGGGTTGCATAGTGCAATAAAACGAAAGGTTACCACGAGAAGCTTACACGGCGTGTGATGGAGGCTAGGTCACTCGTAGTAGCAGCTTGAATGACTGTACGGCCAATCTTGCAACCTCTTATACCATATTTCGCAAGTACAAGTATGAACCGCTGAACATCGTTTCCGCTTCTTGGAAGGAAGGCCACATAGGTGTCACGAAGACATTTCTATGCAAAGGTGTTTACCAGGAACTGCAGGTGTAATGATGCGTCTACCTGGCTTTTCTTCCCTTGCGTATAGCGTGGTTTTCGTTTGACATACAAAGGTACTGTTCCATCGAAGCTCTGGGGAAATGTTAGGGTAAGAACATCACGATGAGCGTCGCCCATTTGCAGTTTCAGTTCCTTCGACAAATAATGTTATTCATTGCATGCATAAAGAAGCTCCGAAGGTCTAAGGAAGATCGTGACAGTACCCTGGGAAGTTATGCGTGGAAGCGTGATATGACACACGATGGAAGACACGAACGTAGTGATTGGGACATAAGCTTGAATCACTGAAAAAAAAAAAGAAAAAAAGTGGACATGTGAAAGGGAACGGTTGTTAAGTTGAAGATGCGGCAGACACTCGTGAATCTATACGACGAAACAAAACACCGAACAGAAGACGAGAAGAGACCTGCAACATGAATCAACTTTGAACATGTTGAACAGCTGGGAACAGCTGAACAAAGGCGGGCGAGGGCGATGTTCCGACCTTTCCACAACGAGTCGGTGGCTAAAACTATCGCCGCGCATAAAAAAAAAGAAGAAAAATCATACGTAACGGGTGTTTCATGAACCCGCCCCCCCGAATTAATAATTCTGAAATGGGTGGCACAGTCGACGAAATTTTCTCTTCGTAAATATCCTACTGACTCCAGCCGGAAGCCGACCAGTGAGTGGCTCATTCGTAACTTGAACCTGATTTGCATGTGCTCATTAATTAAATAAAAATAAAAAATTGTAAATCTTACCTCGAAGGCTTGTGGCATGTATGCTGTTGTCACCGCAGCACTCAGCGAAAAATATTCCACAAAAGAAGCTGTGTCAGAGGGGCAATCAATGGTGTTGGTCCCAGTCCCCTGGCAAGCGCTCGCAGAATTTCTTTCAACGATACCGTCTGTGAAGCTATGTCAATACGTAGCAATACATAGTACACATACTACATAGTACAATACACAGTAATACATATAATTTTTCGAGGCAACTGATTGATTTAATGGTTGCACGTTTATCGCGCGGAGTACGACAGCTTGACGCTCTTTCGCTCAGCTATGAGGCCCTCACTCGCGTAGCGATCCGGCTGGTTCACACATTGGGATGATGAAAGCCAAGGGGTAGTAGGAAGGCATTTATTCTTTGCGAAAGTGGTGGCACAGCTCTCGCGATATGTTCATCATGAAAACGATGACCCACTTGCGAAATCGGATATGTGACCTGCCAGGCCCCTGCACACCTGCGAACATAAAATAAATTATTATTGCTAGCATATATTATTAGTAGTGATTATTATTCTTATTACGACGATGCACATGATCCTACTCAGTTTTTAACGATCGAGTCAAAGTCAGATTTGGGTTACTGCGTTAATTATGTTATTGCGACTAATTAATATACCATGTAGTTGCATTTGGTTTCTATTTCCTAGCTAAATTATGTGCTTAGTTGTCTTGCTGTTGATTGCCTCCAGGCCCAGCGTCACAAGCCCTTCGGCTTAGGCGGGCCTGCTTTGTACCTTGATTCGAAATGCAAGGAATAAAAATTATTATTAATGTTGTCATTATATGCGTATTTGTACATTTATCCAAGGACATCTACGAAGACGGTGTACCTGTCAGGAAAGAAAAGTATAGGAGTGTCGAAGTGCCAGGCGTCTGTTGCGGCTGTTTCTTATGTTATGTCACACTTGTGTGTGTATCTGGTGGATGAACATGAACTTGAGAGCCGGGTAGCTGTACCATTTATTTGAAAACAATTAATTACTCGAAAAGTTCAATAAATATTGCCGTCGTTTTTTTCTGGAGTGTTTTCTCGCCGAAGGTCACAGTCTATATGTCTTGCATTTTTCTGTGTTTTGTAACAAAACAAGTGCATAACTTCCATGGACTCATACGCGAAAATCATATACCGGCCTGTGGGCAAAGCGACTGTTTGTTTAAGAATTTATGCTTCTAGAGTTGTGATGCACTTTTGGTTGATATCTTCCTGCATGAAAACACGTTTTTCATTACAGTAAGTTTTTACCTTTCGGAACATGGTGACGGGCAGCGCGAAGATGTACTTTTACGCAGAGCGGTAAATGTTGTTATTGCGATTGTAGCGCGTTTCAAAGACATGCAATAGTAAAAAGCTGCTCGTAAAAAAAAAGATACCGATCACCACTGGGAAACTAAAAAACGGGGACAGAACGAGAAGATATGATACAGGCGCATACCATCTGCTGGTCTTCACGTGTTCATATTCCTAGAAAGACCTCTTTGAACTGTACCTGTCTTGAAAAACTCAGTGATGGCCAGTAGTTAGTTTAACTAGTAGTTTAACTACCTGATTGTTGTTAAAAAGTAGTTATCAACTACTTACAGAAATGTAGTGGCAACTACTAGTTAAACTACTATTTCGAGTAGTTAACTGCAGTAGTTCTGTTACTGCAGGCGCCAACTACTTCCGATTGTGCTTCCGACTTTTACCTTGAGCTACTTGTTTGATGAGAACGGAGGTGCAGAGCAATTGTGTCATGCATGTGTACTAAATCTTCAGTTTTATCACTGCTTGTGATTCATATTTAGGTGTCCAAGAACACTATAGACTGGGATCGGTGTTGGTGGACAACGTTAAGTAGTTATAAATGTAGTTAAAATACATCGCAGTAGTTAAAGAAGTAGTTTTAACTACCTCCCCTGAGAAGTAGTTGAACGACTAGTTACACTACACCATCGCGAAATAGTTAGTAGTTACAGTTAAACTACTGTAGAAGTAGTTAGCGGACATCACTGAAAAAAACTGTCCCTTTTTCCATGTTCAGTGTGCTCCTTGAACCTAAAATAAAATAAAAAGCTCTCAGACTTAGCGTGCACTGCCAATAGGTTGAGAAGAATCTCGGCCCCATCGTCTAGCACAGCAAATGTGGTATATAGGCCTCTGCTGAATAACATTTTCCTAAAACGTAATAGCAGCAATATGGTAAGATGCCTTTCCAACCAGGTTCACTATATATAAAAACCGCACGTTATTATTATAAGTCATCCCCTTTTAAGTAACAGTTAACCAATAGATGTACATCTCTGTCAATCCCATGGGGGATATATCTCTGAAAATCAATCGTGTACTAGGATTGGGTTCTGTGTTAACAATCGCGCGTACCAATCAAAATGCATGTCCTTTTCAACGCTGGCTTCTCCCCTAGTCCACCAGTACCATACGCCATCCTCACACCTGGAAAGGTTAAGTGAATACAAATACCTTGGGGTAACTTTGACTAGCAACCTGTCCTGGAATGCCCACATAAATAATGTGGTCCGCAAAGCAAATAAGTCGCTAGGCATTGTGAAGCGAAACCTGTACCTAACTTCCCCTGACGTCAAAGCTCTTGCATACAAAGCGCTAGTCCTACCTCAATTAGAATATGCCTCGCTTGTACGGAACCCGTCTCAGTCGTACTTAATTGACAAACTGGAAGCTGTCCAAAATAGGGCCGCTCGTTTCATTGCTCACGATTATAGTACCTTCTCTAGCGTTACGGCGATAAAGCAACGTCTCCTTCTACATCCTTTGCGGACCAGAAGGATGATATCCAGCCTTGCACTTCTTCATAGGTTATACTACGCCGCTGACCTCCCACATCCCATCTACTGCCCCGGGCTCACAGACTTTTTCCCAGGCTTGATCATTCTCATAAAATGTTTACCCCTTCGGTGCGTACTAACAAGTTTCTGTTCTCCCCTCATCAATTCATGGTTGCCACCTGGAACAACCTACCATCTCACATCGCCTTGGAGAGAGACTTGCCTTCCTTTATAGCACTGTGTTTTGAACATTTTTCTTAGTGCTCATGCCGCGCTTGCAATGTGTTGTATGCTTACTCCCCCCTTTATATAATACCCTCATCGATGGTCCTTAAAGTAAATAAATGTATGTATGTATGTACCGCTCTTTTCTGTAAGATGAATAATGAGGCAATGCTATGTTTTATTTCTACCCAACGTGAACTACTGGTACCTGGCGTGGGGGTAATCAAGGAAAAATGATATATTATTAGTGTAACCCTTGTTGGTAGATGCAGTGAAATTCAATAGCGGAGGAAAAGGGTGAGGACGCCCATAAGATGGTACCATTGAACCTATTTTCCATGTTATATTGTACTGCAACTGCACTACCAGGTAAAACCGTTGCAGTGGAGAAGCAACTTCAAGGTCTCCGCCGCATTGATACTGGTATTTCTGGTGAACACCACGTATTTCGAGGTCCATCTCCAAGGTGCATTTCATTCCAGAAGTTGGCTAGGCCTAGGCTGACGCAGGGAAACTCTAATAAACTTCTATAGCACTCTACTTCTTTCCGTCGGCACCTGTCGGCCGCATGCAAAAACGATCTAACCCTATCTTGTTCGTACAAAAACTATGCTGCAATGTCCAGAGTGCTGCGGTGCTGTAGAAGATCTAGAGCACATCCTTCTCCTTTGCCGACACTACCAACCTTCTCGGACCGTACTCTCCGGATCCCTTAATGAGCTGGACTCTCGCCCCCTGTCTGTCACAAAATTGATTGTTCCCTGGCCACGTCCAGTTCACCAACGCTGTGCCCTCAAAGCTCTCTTCACCTTTCTGGAGACCATACGATTTCGATCCTTATTGTGAAGGGGCTCATTATTTCATTCCCCGCTTCATCACAAGCAATGGGGTATAATATCGCCCCCGGCGATGAAACTCCCCATTCCTCATCTCATAATAAAGTTGTTGTTGTCGTTATGTGTATTTAGACATACTGCTAGTCTCCTACAGAGAACTGTGAAGTGGTACATTTCACGGACATACACATGGGACATAAACGGCATGGCAAATAAGTCTGAGCACTGGACGAACGCTGAAGACGACAAGACAAGATGGCTGAAACGTCTTGAACGGCTTCCACCAATAACAACCACGCTCTACAGCAACTTCCCATCATTAAATGGACAATCACATCTGTCGTGGTTGATTCCGAAATTACGGTGTCATTTTGCTTCTCGTTCATCAGCGATAATCAAGCCGAAAATCCGACGCGGATTAGTGGAGTTGTTTCTGTGCAATTTGACGTAATTCATGAGAAGAGCAGACAACGTACGTTGAGCGTATTCCGGCATTCCCTCTCTGTAAACGTCACCTGGACAACGCGAATCAGTGAGCGCCCCTTTGACGCGGACGAGGCCATTCAGGGAGCGCCAGAGAGACCTTGGCGACCGGCGTGAAAATGGCGTCCGCAGGTCGAGGAGATATTGTCGGCTCGTGGAATGCTGATTCTGGTTAGTTGTGTTTGTAGAGTCAGGAGTGTAGTGCCCTACATGGAGGAGAACGACGGAGGCGCGTGAGAATAAATCGTTCTCCAGTTTTGGGGATGCTCTCGGACCGACTGGTTTGGTCTCTTACAAGGAGCATAACACGTACCCTGTCCTACGGGACACAGACACATCAAAACTCACACTGGTAAGCGAAACTCGGCGTATTTGCTGGGGTCTCTTCACTCAGTATGTTGCGACGCCATCGGAGACAATCAACTGGTTGCGCTCCGAGTCGTGTGGCCGGCATATGTCATTCTGGTATAGCTCCTTCAGTATTTTTGCATTTTTTCCCTCCTCAATAGTACTCTTGCAGCTTGCAACATTGGCAGAGAGGGATAATGCGATGTCTCATTCCACATTTAACTACTCTTTTAAAGCGAGACGCCGGGGCAACCCCTGGACTATTTCATGGCAACGTAAATACGTTCGACTGATTTTTTTCCGAAAGGTGGTTATTGTGGCTAAATAAAGTTGGTGTGGCAGCAGGGGACCCGTTATCTTCCAAAAGAACTGGGAAGCTCAAAACGAAACCGAAACCTCTGAAGGTTCTCTCTCATGCCTCATGTACCATGCGTGACTCACCGATAGTCTCGCGTGGGCTACCGGCGGTTTTTGAGGCACGCGCATTGCAGCTTTCTCGTGCCACATGGATGACCTGCCATCTGCTTCCTCTATTTCGGTTTAAATATCCTGCAGCGGTAAAAGCAAATCCTACCGAAAGCCGTACACGAGGAATACCGGTGGGGTGAAGACCAATGTTGTTGGACTGCTGTACCGCGGAGGAGCGCCTAATCACCCACAAGGAAAACATGAATTGTCTAATTACCTGTGACACTTCAGCATGAGAAATTGTACACTCTAAAATACCATACGGTACGGAATGACATCGCATGTGTTACCTCAACAGGTTTTTGGTTCAGACTCTTCCTTTAATTATTAAAAACAGACTACAGGCTCAACATCTGTTTTGGAACTCATTTCTCATTTGATAGTCGTGAGAGCGCCGTCATTCGATATCTCCCCGTGAGTAAAGCCACGTTTCAGTAAGGAGAAGCAGCCCTCAAAAAGAAAACGAAAAGACGAGACGAGACATAGCCCAATCCTTTCCTCAGGTGACGCATTCTTAGCCAGCATCTACTGCTTGCGACACACGTATCTGAAATCGACACCTGGCGGTTTGCTCTGCCAGTAATCTTGTTTCTTCCTACCAATAGACCGGTAGGCAATGTGACCCACCCTGAAACAGAACAACGGCAAGGCTCATTGAGGGTCGTTCAAGTCCACACGGGCTGCGCTACATTTGAATGAAGATTTCAGACAAGTGTGTCGCAGGCAGCTCCCCGGTGGCCTTCTCCATTGAAAGCTTTTCACGTCAATACAGTTTCGACAGTACGATCCAGCTACAACGAGCACCATTACGCGAAGCCATGAACGTTCCTATTGTGGTCGAAGCTCGTTTTCAAAAGCGTGCAACAGCGAAGAGCTGTTTCTTTTCACAAAGAACCCAACACCCGGCTTTAACGAGTACCTTCACGCGAAAACATGATCATTCCTATTGTGGCTGCAGTTCCTTTTCAAAAGCATACAACAGCGAAGAGCCGTTCTTTTTATAAAGAACGCAACAACTCTGAGAAAATATAAGATAGCAAGAAACAAGACACTATGATCAATGCGTATACGATATGCGCTCTTACAAATAATCCTATACAAAGAAAGCCCTCTTTGGGTTGTAAAGTTTTAGTGCGTTTGTCCTGTCGAGCTCGTCATTGTGCTCCTTGAAGGCGAACTGAGAAGCTCGACGATCGATCGTTTAGTGCCAGTCGCTAGACAAGATTCCCAGCGTTCGTGCCCTTGGACAGCAAGCTAAGTATACGTGAGTTTCTGCCACACGACATTTTCCTAGAACGTAATAGCACCACAAAGGCTAGCCCTTGTGATTGCTATGACGCTCAAGTGGTCTGAACAAACATTTCCCGTTATGCGGGAAATGCTTGTTCCGATTCCCGATTTTTGTTGTCCCGGTTCTTGTTCCGATTCCCGATTGTCCCGATTTTTAGGGGACAAGCTTGAGCCATTGATTTTTCATAAATTAAAGTTTGGTGCGTCTCGAACACGTGCTGCCATCTCGATAGACTCTCGCACACTAAAGTATTTGCAAATTCGGGCTCAATACAAATCAGCGGGTAGTCCTGCAATTGTACGAAACGTGTCATTGACGAGGGTAAAGGAAGGCGAACACGCCAGTACTTCTGTTTTGACGATACTTTACGCCGTTTCTGAGCGATGTGCGAACAAACTTCCTCTATTAGTTGTCTTGCGCAGAAGTGATTGCCTCTTAACGTCCTCCTGTCAGTCACCTCCTCGATAGTGCCCAATGTAGTACCAAACGTGTTTTTTTTTTTTCGTAAATGTGACGGAATTTCATGGAACATCCATGCAATCATCTTGCAAGAATAATTCACACGATTTTACTTCCACCAAAAAACTCCAGACAACACAAAACACGCGATAGAATACGCGCGGATTCCTGCCCCAATTTCTTTTCGAAAAACGAATTTTTTTACACCAGGATTTTTACCCCTGCCCCGCTAATTTCGAAAATAATAAAACCCGAAAGCGAAGAGCCCTACCTAGGATGTAGGATGATGGAGGGTCCAGAATGATGAAGAGCCCTGCTAGGTTGTCTGCGTGCTGGTTGCAAAGGTTGCCGGTTTGATCTCGGCCACCTCATGGTGGCCACGGGGACACCAGCTATTTGGTGACTCGGTTCAAGTTGCTTGGATACAGCACCTTCCGCAAGGGACGTTAAATATGGCGTGATGTGAGCTGAGATATTCCTAGCACGTTAAGTAACCCTGCGGTTGGCGAAATTTATCCACAGCATCGAGGTAAAGTGGCACTACAAACGAGGACAGGCAGGGCAGAGGACAAACCCGCAATCCTGGTATGCCTGACATCATTAAGGGCCAGTAGCTCCGTAAATCTTCCAGAAAATCATCTTCTAGCACAGTGTTTGTACTCTGCCCTGTTTCTCCTGGTTTGCACCGCAAGCACTACAAACGAGGATGCATTCCTGGACGAGGGTGGGACGATGCATTACCTGAATGCATTCACGCCAGCTTGCCCTGCCGTTATGTTGATCCACAGACTGACCCCTCCGGCGTCGCCCATGAACCTATGGTTTCGTTGCGACGTTAATGCAGTGAATTAACAATTATCAACCATTGAAGTGAATGACATCACGTTGCTGATGGTGTTGGTGAATGGGCTCCCCGCTGTCGGCCTCACAGAGTTGGGCAACGTCACGACTGACGTCCTGGTCGAATGTGCGTCCAGGGCCGACTTCTAAGGGAACTGTGTCGACATATCTCTGAAAGAGTGTGAGGAAAACCCAGGAAAACTCCACACAGTCAAGCCGGCGCAGGCACTCGAACTCTGGTACCTCCCAGTCTCGACGTGCATGGCCAGCACCGTAGCCACTGAACCACCTGAGCTGGTGACACGTTGATGATTGATTCGTTGATTCGACGGTTTGCTTTATCATATAGTTTTCGTTGAGCGAATGTGATGTGCTAAACGTTTCTACTGTATAATTTCGTATCCGGAATTGAGACGTCGTCCTTTGTGCGCCACCGACTACGGTTACTTTCTTGGAAGCTTTTCATCCATGTCGGTTGCCTCGACTGTGACGAAAGGCTCGGCAGTTTCCGGCGAAGTCGGCCCACGACGAACAATCCATCCCACTAAGCAGCACGCCGACTTAGAGACCCGGTGATCACTCGCAAACGACACAACGTCCAAAACAAAACAGTTTGTTATGCCGTTCTTTTGAGAATTTGAATAAACAGTATGTAGGTCCTTATACTAATTTGTCGATATATTCCTGGGCCATGGTGCAGGAAAGCCAACATGAAGTTCATGGTCCTCCCCTTCTTGTTCGTCGTCGTCCTTCTCGCAGGTGTGTAAGTGTGTCAAATACATGAAATTACATAAACTGGAACCCCATTCCCTCTTTGTCCTCATGGACCTATGTAAATAATCCTTGTGCACGGATGTAAATACTTTCAATGAATCTCCTGAAGGTTGTGACACGAACACGAACCAGTTCTGTCGCCCAAACTAGCCCACGTCTTTCTTGAATGGCAGAATTTGACGTCTGACACATAAGAGTACGCTTGTAGGGGTCTCTTAAAAATACGCTAGCTCCGAATAATATCTGGCTCCAATTCTGGTATCTCATATCACCACGAAAATCCCTAATTAACGAGCTAACAAAGGAATGTTTGATTATTTGCAGCACAAATTTAGGCAGAGACCTTCCCGCGTCTACCGACGAGGAGATACATATAGCGAAGAAGCCATGCGCGTAGAATTCACATCAGAGTCAGCGGTGTAGTCCATTTCTCCATCAAATTATTCGATTGCAAAACATCACCTTGTGGAAATCGAATGCAAAATGTCTCTCTTGTTGCATACATGGGAAAAGTAAAGTAGTGTCACGAATGCCGTTCGGGTACCCGCTTAAATATACCTGATAACCGGTTACCTAATCTTGTAAAAATGTCCACTGCCGAAAGTGACACGTTTAACGAATGTGTACTACCCCACCAAATTGTCGACGCCTTTCGCATTGTTCCTACATGATGCCATTATAGGTAGAGCTCCTTTAGAAAGTCATCAACTTTTATGTGAATGCACTCCGATATCGGGAATAGCTTAGTACGAGATGCGCGTTCTGCGTGCAAGCATGTGCAAGTGCATGGCATGTGCTTGACACAAAACCTGGTACGAACGTTTGATACGAACCTGATACGTTCTGAGTATTACGTAAAAACGTATATTAGGCAGAGTATGGATTAATTATTTATGTAGAAGAATATATTTTCTATACAATACAGAATACATATTGGGCTTTTCTATAAAATATATTACGTAGAATATATAGGAATATATAATGGGCTTTCCACTTCTCCAGTATAGAAAGATTCTCACTGTAACTCTGTCGCCCGTTTCCAGTGTTGCCTGCTTCCTACGGGGACCCCATCGAAGAACCTATCTATGCGTAAGTACCTTAAACTGATATATTAAGGGGGAGCCTCCTCAATGTATTCTCTATGGGACCTCACTTTGTCAAGGTTGGCGCCGGAGTGGAATCAAGTATGAAGTCATATCTTAGACAGGCAATACTGTGACAGACTTGCCATAGATCGACACCTTTTTTAAAGCTTTACGACAACTTGTTAAATTTATATAAATTTTTGTTTCCTCGCATGAGAATACATGGGGCTCTATGGGAGGTAGCAGAATACGTTCAATAAAACGTCTTTGCAGCAAACGCAACTCTCGAAAATAGTGTCAAGCCGTTCATCAAATTCTAGTGATCGCAACTTAACATCATTTCCGAGATTACCTACTCAGAGTTTTGTGATAACCCTGACATAAACTGTAACAGTATGTCGTCTGCTAGACGGGACTGCACAGTGCTGCCACCGCAGCTATATCCGGTCAGGGAGGGGGAAGACGGGGAGCAGGGGAGCGAGAGGGAGTGAGGGAGGGCCCCTTCTTAGTGTTCCTATTCATCGCCTGTACACACTGCGCTGACCTCGTTTTCTTTTCTTTGAGCTGCCTGTTTGTTAGCGCTCCGCTTGGGTGCAAGACAGCAAGTGGTACAGTAGTGCAAGGTGTGTGCTGGCGCTTTGGACGTAATGGTTTTGAGCTCACTGCACAACATGTTCGTGTATCAATGCGATCGCTTGTTGGTTTGTCTGCAATGTTGGTCGAGCACTTTTCTGAATGGTTACTTTTCGTGAAGATTTATTTTCTCATTCGAACGTACTTCCCTGAATCGTGAAAGTCACAATACTGGCATATATTTGATAAGACGTTTCAGTTTGACCTTGGACACTTGTGAAGACTTTCGTGACTTCTAATCTGCTTTGTTCCACTACTAAATTATTGAGATCAGGTGATGCAATCTTTTGTACACTTGATCACGCTAGCATTAAAAAAATTAAAAACATTTGCCTGGACTGTGTACGTACGTGCCTATACCTCAGTAGCCAGAACATTTGTGCACCTACCGGTTTGTACCGGAACCTTTATTTGCCCGTTTTGCTTTTTGTGTTTCACATTATTTTCGTCTGGAAGGTTGCAAAACACACGGCAGGTATGTTTAGATATCTCAAGGACATTTTAGTTTGTGCATGTGCAAGTTTCCTTTTCTAGATTTTCGTAGCATTGTTCTAAGTGTTACTCCTTATTTGCTCGTGGTCGCTTTATTTTCAACGCTCTTCATGAATGTTCTGACTAAAAAGACGAAGCAAAATTGTGTACGCGGCGTAGTCAAACACTGCATATTTTTACTGCAAGTCTGCAATACATATTTACAGCATATTTACGTTTTGTATACAATAGTACAACATATATTACATATTTAAATGTATATACAAAACTATGACATAGATTACACATTTACATTTATATAAAGTAGTGCGACGTACATTTCATATTTACATTGATGTACAACAGTACAACATACATTACGTATCTACATTCACGTACACAAATTATTCTGTACAACTTGTATACATGTTCTTTCGCGTATAGGATAACATGATGTAAGGACGAATGGTCCGTAGTTGTTAGTACATGCCATATCCAGTTGGTGTGACACATCCAAAGTACAACATGCTGCTTACATTCTAAAGGAGATCACCGATCATGCCTATCTGCACTGGATCCTCTCTGAGATCCATGTGTCGTAGTATCCGGGGATCTACCAGTTCGGGAACCATGTACTCGAGGTAGAACTTCTTTACTTGTGGTAACAGCCGCTCCCAAAATGACGGCTCCCTTTTTATGGTGAGAACCTGCATGTCCGGTGGCGACCAAACTAGAAGTTGACAATAGTTTCTCTTTGTGACATTGAGCTGCGCCTGAATCTGGTAATAATACTTGTGAGACGTCGGCAAGTAAAGCAAGCCGTCTTTAGATAATCTTATGCCTATGGCATGCTTTCGAGTTGTCTCCACAATTGACGTGTAGTTCTGTGCAGATGAAGGGCATTTAATTTCTAGAATGCCGTCGTCATCTAGTAGACGGTCGGGGCTGGTGCATATGTAAGGTGAATCGGGGTCCACAAAGAGCCCACACTTTTGCACAGTACAGGCTGGGTTCCTGTTTTGGAACTCCATTGCGGCGTCATCCTCGTGATGAATTCCGTACTGACAGTCTTTGCTTGTGAATGTTTTTGGGTAGAGGATCTGTCTAACCACAGATGAGTATTTGAATGTGTCTCGGTGTGGACGGCATACGGAGTAGATAGAGGTTGATGGTACTCTTCTTTTTCTTTCTGTTCGCCACAGTTCCGATTTATTTTGCTCAACTGTGTTGTTTTGCAGATGGTCCGCCTCCTGACTGCTCAGTTTTATGTTCTCCAGGAACTCTTTAGCTTTCTCACTGAGAATTGTGGCGTCAAGGTCCGGCTTTTGAGAACTGGATCCGTAATCCTTGTCTTCTGCGCTGCTGGCAAATTTAGGCATCTTTGAGGGCGGCGTCGAGCCGAAACTCAGCGATCTTCGGCATTTCTTTTGCTGGTCTCTTCTTTCCTTTTCCCTGATTAGTTTTTTCATTGCTGAACCAGGGCTCTTTGCAGCTGATTTTCTCAAGTAAAAAGCATGCCACTTCGCGCCTCTGAAGTTATACGCGAGGGCAGCTAGACGGCATCTGTTCCCGTAGCTTTTTCCTTTCGCGTAATCGACGCGTTTTCCGCCTACCGTACGTGCAACCATACTCATATACGTCTCGGCAGGGTTACTCGTCGCGTCGAGCAAAAGCGTGTCACATCTGTCTGCAAGTATATCGATGGATTTCTGAATCTCCATCATCATGCCAGATCGTAGAAGGAGCTCTCCTTTGTCCGTTCTTCGTTGAATTTCAGACGCGTCACCTCTTTTGATTGGACAGTGTTCACTGGGGCAGCCACTGTGAATACCGAACACGTGGTACGGCCCATTTTTTAGTTGGTGCCGCAGGCTCGTGATTGCTTCAGGTGTTACCGCATGATTTTGTTCGGCATGCCGTCGGACAGTAGACCTTGCCAGCCCCTTCAGGATTTTTATGTTTGCTGACGACAACAGCTTTCTCGCTTCTCTTCCTTCGGGTGTGGCAAATGTCTTCGTATCCTTCGCTACGCTGTACAGCCTCTTTGTGTAGTTTTTGACCATATGGTTCACACACTCCACCTTTTTTACAGAGCGACCATAGGAAACGCATGATTGCACATTCACGAAGACGCTACTGTCTCCATCACCAATCAGTGTCGTGTATTGAATTCCATACATTGTTTCGCTTTCCTGAAAGCCTTGTACAATGATGTCCTTCTCCATGGACGTAGAAGAGGATGTCCAGTTGCGGGCACAAGTGTGTGGCAGAGGATCCTTTCCCCCTGACTCCGCACGTCGGCAAGTTGTGCAGTATTTGTTCCTCACTCCGAGGTAGAGTATCTTTCGGGTGTACCTGCCAACAATAACGGCGACCCCACTGTTCGCATTGTAGCTGTGCCCAAACGACCTCTTGCTCCATCCTCCGTCTACGATAACGGGTATTTCCCAAAACCCGTCACAGTTAGGGCGCTCGCCGCGTTTCTTAGCCAACTCGATCTCTTCTTCTGCTGCAGCCTTCATCGAGTCCAATGTCGCTAAATGAAGGCAGCTGCCGACTTTTGTTTCACACTTTTGGTACAGATTGTACGAAAGGAAAGGGAGACCAACCGAAGCTGTCAGCTCTCGAGCTTGCGCGTATCCAATCCCGATAGAAAGGCATCCTCGGACAATAGATGTATTGAGGCTGTTTTCTACTGTCAATGCCGGTTGTGCTCTCACGAATTGACGGAAATTGCACAGGGGGAACTTGGAGCAGCGGTACTCTAAAGTAACACCGAGCCCGACTCTGACCTCTTTGTGGAACTGAAGTTGGCCACAAAACACGCACTCCTGTACGTGGTTCAGTGCGGCCCGTCCGTATTCTTGGAGCACTCGTGGCAGGTCAACTACTAACGTGGTTCTTTGGGCACCACTGCTTTCTGACGAGATCACATCACTGGCATTTACGTTCATGAACGGTGCTGCAGCAGCGCTTTCTCCTTCGTTGCTCGGCGCAGTCGAAGGGGGGGGGGGGGGTCTCTTCGTAGGACATTGTGGCACTCTGTCTCGGTGTTGTAGGAGCGTTGGTGAGAGGTGGTGGCGGGTCAAAGTCGTCTTCCACGCGTTCGTTTGCACTTTGCACAGCATGATCACAACTGTGGTCTTCGTCGTACTCCTGAGAAGATGGCTGTTCCTCGGTGTCCCAGTTTGTGGCATTCGATTTTGACTCATCGGTGGTCCCATCTTCTGTAAACGCACAGGCGTTGGGACTGCACAAATAAAAAAAGTTGAAAAAATGAGTGGTTCAGTGGTAGTGACATGTGTTCAGCACCACAAAGAATGCAAATGTCACAAGATAAAAAATAAACACGCCGTCCTTCGCGGCCCTGATTGTGCGCCAAGAATTCCCGCACACGAATTTGAGGCGCATGTACCGCAATCGGTGTGGGAAAAGAATGTCCCCGAAGAAAAACTGCCGGGAGATGACGTCCCTGGAAGAAATGGGCCCCTCTTGGCCACGCGATTAGGAATTCTTCAATAGACTGACGGGGCTGTACAACCAATTTCTGAGGAAAATATTGTCATTCTGTGCATATACAACGCACTTATTTTGTGGCGAAGCACCTCACTTCATCACCATTCATGTATCGTTGTTGTTATTATTTTGTGGGGGCTATGCAATAAAATAAAATAAAAAAATTGCTGTAGCAAATGATTTAGGTTTATGAGCCACTCGAGATATCAAACTTCCGTCGTCGCTTTCAGAATTGCTCATGTTGCAATGTGCAGGAAATTTGACAAAAGTTTACATGATTATGTTAAAGGTTGAAAAATAAGCTACAGCTGAATGGAACACCCTCCCCCTGGATATAGTACGTACACATGACATGGCTCACCTGAAGAATGCTGTTATTCTGCACCTCTCATCGTACACTTGTTTGTCTGTTTTATCTTACATTTCGTTTAAATGAGTTGAAATTATAATCAATGACATTTGGCCCCTCCGTCATGCAATGCCCGCGAGGGCCGCTGACGATCATGTAACAAATAAGATAACAGAAAAAGAAGAAATACTGGGGTAAATGGCCACGAACGTTTTTTCCGCCCATGGAAATGCGCTGCCCTTCCCTCGCGAACGTTTTCTCCGGAATCCCTTTTCGGCATTTTACTAGAATCATTGCTCCAGTTCAATGAGTAAAACAATCTCTTACCTGTCGATGCTTTCCGTCGGTAATGTGGCAGCGGACAAGCGCATCCTTTTTCGGGCTGCGAAAACGCTTTTCGCCCTCTTGGTCCTCTTTCGAACCCTTGATGGGCGCACTTTGGACTTGGCCATCTCTTGGAGCGTTGACGGGCTTACCAGGACGCATAAACGTGCTCGTCTTCGCAGCACATCCGATACAGAAACGCGGTTCAAACTTGGAAGTCGGACTGAACTGTCCCAGAAAACGCGCAACCCGATAGTCTGCGAAACGTCCTAAATCCTTCTTTTTACTCAGTCTTCCCTGGCGTCGTGTTTGCGCTTCCTGTCTGCTTCTAGGATTTGGTTACAAACAATAAGGACCCCAAACTCCTTCACTGGAGGGCGATTTTTCTGTATGTCACCATCCATTAGAGGATAGATCCCGTTTCGAGCGCCTTTGTAGTCAAGACACTCTTGTGTACCTTTGTGTACTCCTGTCTCAGCCGGAACTCGTCTGCGCTCAGAAGTGATCTTTCCACCACTGTATTCGTTAGGGCTTTTAGTCTTATGTTCTTACGTCCGATCCTTTGCGTAATAGCACGGTCCAGGTAATAGTATAATACCCCGCAGAGGTGCGGAACATAACTGCAGCGTTCTGTCTGTGTGCAGCATGAAACTTTTTTACGTTCCTACCGTTCTTTCTAAACACGCTGTGACGGGCAAAATAGTAACTGTTTGCCCTCGTGGCTCTATATTGAACAGACGTAAAGCTATTGCACTTGATGGAGTATTGTATTATGAAAAACGTTGTTGTTGATTGATGTATTTGTATCTTTCTGGTATTTAACGTCGTTCCTTGTTATCAATATCAACAGACGTGCTCAAGAGCAAGTTATGAACAGTTAGAAACGGTTCCCAATCTTTCATTCACTTCAATTGGCTTACAAAAGGTCATATAACGTAAAGAATATCGCAAAATTTCAAAAGAATATCAGTCGCGCGAACTTCTACCAATGTGGCATGTGCTCGCGTTAGCGTAGCTGCAGTTTACCACTAATTTCGCGACCGAATGCTGTGGGCCTAGAGAGTCCCCTCGCTGGCGATCGTCGACAACGAGCAACACTTTTGCCATAATACACTCAAAAGGTTTTCTTGCACCCAAATGGCTTCTCACATACGTAACACGTAAGTCGAGATTGACATATAAAATTACTGGCTCGTATAGTACCTAAGCCCCGATCAGAGCTTGAGATAAGCTGCTTGAGATAAGCACGCTATGCCCTTGCTAGAATCTCGGTAACCGAGCCATTTATAACGCATAATCAAAGAAAAAATCCAATGATACGCATTGCAGTTCAAGACAAAAAAAAAAAAAAAATTTTTTTTTGCTATATAGTGAATAACGCTTAAAGGCGAGGGAAAAGGCCAGTAATTTTATTATTTTTCCATTCCATTTTTTTTAATCAATCAATCAATTTTATTGCACGATGTTGTTTGCCACTGGAAACGTATACAAGTATGCAGTGGGACTGAGTGCAACTGCAAAATAAGATACAAATATTGAACCTATTGGCAGAAGAAAGACACAGCAGCATTTCACACTGCCGCCAGAACCATCTTCCAAAGGCACCCCACCTTCGCCAACCAACAATACTGGAATTAACTGCCTCCATTGAAGGTCGGCGAACAAAGAAACGGGCCATAACAAACGTCGCTCCGGCGAGAACAGGAGGATAAGAAATAGGTCTCGGTCGCGTCACTTCCATGTTGTCATCCCACGCAATATCACGTGACTGCTCCGCTAGTGGCGCCATCCATTGAGAAAAGCTCACATATTCGGAGCGAGTGATTCAGCCTTAAGTGTTTTACTGTGGGGGCATTGTACGCATCCGAACCTGTTCTGTACCCGTACGAAAATTCCGGAATCAAATTGGAATCCGGTCCTGATCCCGGACGGTTGATCCGGTTTGATTGCTAAATTGGGCAGGATCACGGATCAGCATATGATAAAATTTTGATAAAGCTTTATTCAAAATGTTATCAGATCCGGATCAAAATTGTACCGCCTCCTGACTAACCTTTGATCAAAACATGATTCAGATCACTGATCAGAAACTGATCGGCTCTCAATAAAATTTTGGCACAGATTCATTCAAAATTTGATCACATCTGGATTAGAGGTGTCGTAACCCAGATCAAACTTGTATTGTCCTCTGAATAGCGTTTGCTCAAAACGCGACCTATTCCTGATCATTCCGTGTACAGATCCGAGCCGATATCGGATAATAACCTGACTCGGTTCGTTTAAACCCCAGCCTCAACCCCAGGGTCATCCGTGTGCCCAACGTGCGTTTCAAGAGAAGTAACAAATGTTTGACTATATTATATGCATTTATTGAAAATCAGCAGCAAATTCATTTACATTTGTCGGAAACAGCCTCATTCACCATTTCTCTCTAAGCTCACGGAGCCGCGTGCCTGTCGTCTTCACAAGGTGTGGCAATCCTTCCCAGACGTACGCCAGAAATCTCGCAGTGTGGCACTAATATGCTTGACCCAGTGATGAGCTCAGTGACCTGCATGGACGCATGGAAACGCTTTGTAGACCAAAATTTTCGTGCCGCAATGAATGTGCACATGAATATGCCCGAATCTAACACGATGAATTGAAAATCCAGTTACAAATAACAGGTACGTACCTCTTCCTGGGGGTCGGCGTACTTGAGTTGTCGTTTCTCAGTCGACATGTTGCACCCACCCGAGGATGATGCGTGTCGGACCGCCATTGCCAATGAGGTGGCCGCCATATTTTGGAGGTCTGCATTCAACCCAGGCAATTCTTGTAGCTTCCGCACCAGTCTCCTGGCATTGCTCAGCAGACGATCTAGTTCTGTGAACATGTTTCGTACAGAAGAAACACAGGTAGAAATAAATAAAATAAGAGTACTCGTTGAGGGCAGAAAAAAAAAATCGCGGCTCATACTCACCTCTATATGTTTCGATTTCCACAACATTTTTCTTAATGTGTTGACTTGCTCACGGAGTGCCGTAACTTGGTCGATCAACTTAATTTCTCCCAGCATCTGACGGGCCTGGTGGTGTTACGTAGCTCGCCTTACCGCACCTTCGCTGTTGAAATAAAAAAATGCGGAGGATGAACTTCCAGGACGATTTTCGCTTACAGTTCCAGATAGTATGTGTCTGCGAGCACAGCAATTTCCTCAGCAAAGTACAGTGAGCTAAACAGCTAACGCAACACACTATACCAAAGCTAATGAAAACAACAAACCTGTGAGGCTTGACCAGGAGGAATCCAAATACCTTGGTGAATCGGGCCAAAGCTTGACGTCCTCTTCACGTGGAGCCGGCGGCAGAATGGAAAATCCCGGGCGGGGTGAAACGAAAGTTTTCCAGGTCACCACGGAGGATAGAGGCTAGAGAATTTGCTGGCCAATGGTCGCCCTTCTGTCCGTCATTGTTCACGTTCTGCCAGTGTGACTGAGGCTTCTTTTTGGAAAAGCTGTTCTTCTTGAGTAAATGGCTCCAAATGCGATTTCATATGACTTAAAATTGTCGATGACTTGGATTGTCGATATCTGATGCGACATAACGGTGTGACACGGTGTTTTATTATTATTATTGCTAAGCCGAGGAATGTAGGAATGTTTCCGAAGTCGGAACGTCACGGAGGCATTTACGTGAATCACACGCGAATGCGGCGGGATCACCGAAAATACTCAAACGTAGCAGTGCGTGAATATTAATTGATTAACAAATATGTATGAATTAACAAAATGTTCCTGTGGCACGCTACCACACGCGCTGCCGGAAACACAAGAAAGAGGTAGAGTGCAGAAACAGTACGGCGTACAAATTCTAAAATGCGTACTGCAATATATGCAGCTTCGAGAAAAGTGAAAGCGCGCACAACATAAAGGTTGTTTAATTTCGTGCCCCTGATTTTCGACAAATCGTGCACAAGGCATGGTGTACAGATTTCACAGTATATTTCAAAGCAAAGCCCTTCTGTAGTGCATTGTTTTCATTTACTCAAATCTGGTTTACAAAACTTCATTCAAAACAGGGAGCACATACAAAGAGTTCCACGAGAGGATGCCATTAAATTCCCAAAAATAGTTTTTACTTAAGAGAATTTTCCAGCTACTTGGAATGCACTCATACAAACTTTTGCCACTGATTGGGGGGCCGTTTGCATTCGTGTCACACGTTAATTAGGCTAATTTTGTTAATTGAAGTCTTAAACTAGCCCAGCAAAGGAAGCATTTTTCTGCATTAATCTGGAAGCGCATCGCACTAGCACACAAATGCACTCAAAATCGCGCGGTTTTTCACAAGGTTTCCACTGAAATTTGGCAATCGCTAATTCGCTATTGGATGAAGCGCGATCACTGGTATTTACGTTTGCCGAATTGTTGGCTTCGTTCAAATACCCTTCCTCCTGTGCGAAAACAAAAGAAACAATGCCACAATCGCACGTACACTCTAAATCTGGTCACCCATAGTAAGGGTTAAAAAATGATCATTTTTTAACCCTTACATCAGGGGTTATGGTCTAACCCTTTTGTACGGGTTATGTAGGCGTGGCCTGCACATAAGGGTGACACTCAAGGCCACAGTTTTTTAGCCTTATGGGTTACGAAACGTAACCCTTCCCGTAGGCGCTGAACCCCGCTTTATGGGTTACCAGTCCTCTGCAGCGCTCTTCCCCTCACAGCAGTGTAGCTTGTGGTGAAGCCCGCTCGCTGAGTGCATCGCCATGTGGCCCCAGCTCATGTACTTATAGAGAAGTGGCAGTGTACAGTCGTGAAAATAAAATTGTGTTTGTGATAAAATAAACGCATGCACACTTGTACATGAAATCCGAGTATGGAACACATCGATTTATTATGGCTAAATGACAAATTACAAAATTATTTCACAACTACTCAGAGTCGGGAAACATTAGTTTGCTTCGTTAAGCCAGCTGTCTGTTAATGCGGATGTGAGTACTTACAACATGACGGATCTGAATTACTGACAACAAATCTGCTCCTGGGAACCATATACGAAATGCTGACAAGTACATGCAAGATATTGTATGAGACTTCACTCTGCGGCTTGCGTTATCCTGGTGGTGTACCGTAGCTTGTACTCCAATCGTTCTAGAATAGTCGAACAGTTGTACACAGAGGCTTACTGCGCCGTGAAATTCGATCCCGGTGTACCCAGGTCATCACTGTTTCTGCATCTTGAAAAGACACATGCATGAACAAGCCTTAGCTTACGTCAGACAGCTACACTCGCTCTCAAAAGCGGGTCACACATTAAAAGAAAGACAGGGACAAATGTAAAAAGAGACGAGATACACACCGTTGCGAACTCACTGTTTCTTCGCGAATGGTGGCCACAACCATCTCCTCAACGCGAGGCACGTCTACAAAAAGCACCGCCCCTTGTTTGTTTTGCGACAGCACAAATCATGGCTTTAATAATTGCGGAAGACACTCACCAATTGATTCAAGACGCCCCTGTGTTGAAGGTGAATGACCGCAGAACACACACCACCCAGTGCGGTCGCCGGCATGATCCTCAATCTTCCTCATAAACTCAGCACAATCACACTCATTTTGCTTGCACCGACCGCAAAAGTTGCCGCGAATGTCCTCGGAAGTGAACATCACTACAGCAACAACAACAAGACGGAAGAGTTCAAAGCCAACGTGTCGCAGAGACAACTTGATCCAAGCCTGGACTCGAAGCTCCGAGCGTCCGCGTCCGTTCAGTTTGAATGTTTAAGCGCAGGCGCAGAAGACGCGAAACTTGTAGCAAATTCGTTCTTGTCCTCGTAATAAGGGTTACGGTTGAGAGTATGGGTGACTGGAATTACGTAAGGGTGATATTTCAAGGGTGACATCGATGACACGTCACTGTCACCCTTGTAGCACGGTGCCGAAGCGTTACAGCGGGCTCATGTAACCCTTCGAATGGGTTCTACACGAAGTAACCCATGGTTTTAAGGGGGAAATGCCAATGTAACCCCTGGAACACAGGTTACAGGCCGTTAAGGGGGACGATAAGGGGGACCGGATTTAGAGTGTATACCCTTGTCAAAGTGTCTGTCCTCAGCCAGCAGCCACTGACAATGACGGCGACAAGACACTCGATCGGAATAAAACGTGTCGCTCTTTCCACTTTGTCCCGATAAAGGGGCAGCCGAGAGTTCCTCAACCACCAATTTCACCGACTATACTTCGCAAAGCGAAGTATCTTTGACTGTCAAATTGCTGTACGAATCTTGTGAAAAACCCATTGAGTTCCACTGGGATAGTGTACGTGCTGTGGCGACAGGCTTCCAAATCCATGCAGAAAAATGCCACCTTTCCTTGACTAATTCGTGAGTTCAATTAACAAAGTTAGCTTAGTTAACGCATGACACCAATTCAAACAATCTCATTCTGAGGCAAAAGTCTGTATAAATGTATTTCAAGTACTGTCTTTGCTTTTATTATTTGTATCGGCGCAACCGAAAAACCGAGCGGTTAAATGCAGTTCATTCCCAGCTCCGGTGGCGCAGCGGTAACGCGTGCGTTTGGAGACTGGGAGGTCCGTGGTTCGAATCCGCGGGCCGGCTGTGCCGTCTGGGGTTTTTCCTGGGTTTCCCTCAGATGTGTAATAGGCGTATGCCGGCACAGTTCCCCTGAAGTCGGCCCATGGACGCAGCTATCCTCCCCCCGAGCGGATTCCGCTCGGTCTTCCACTTCACCCTTTCCTCTCCTCCTCTCCACCACCTTTCCCTTCCCGAGAAACATGCCGCCTAATCAGGCAGGCAGACCTCTCAGGTTCCTCCCAACGACACTCCTCCTCCTGTGTAACAACGACAGAAACCAACAGTGGCGGGCTACGAATTTCGAGTTCACACAAACATTATAGACCCAACATTAGAAAAGTTTCGCTCTCTCTGTACAGAACTCCTTTAATTGGCTTTAAACAGAAAAAAACAGAGAACGGCCCAAGCCACAACCCGGGTCCAATAGGCCTGGTGTTAACCCGACCCACATCGGCCAATGCCAGGTTCGCGTTTGGTCCCCGAACTAAACTGGCCTGATCAAAACCCGGGTGTTCCGGAATCCGGGACATTCCGGTTTTCTTCAGGCAGGATAAAGGCAGATCCAGCCCGGAACCAACTGGAAGAGACCTGAACGACCCCGGATTCCTCTTGATCCGGCCTGATTAAAACCAGATCCGAGCTGATCAAGTTTGATCCGGAATTTTCGTACGGGATATAGAAGGGCAGATCTCGCTGATCAAGGTCTGCGGCTCTGCCCATAGTAATACTATTCAGCAACTTAAATATATTTTGATATAGACATATAGTCATATTCACATTTACCGTACAAACCAGAACATAGGCCGCAGTGTGTTTGAAAAACATGCCGTGGAAGATAGGCTCTGTCCAGTGTGCCGGGATCGGTCCACGTGACTGGACTTCCGCTTTGATGTCAATACATGGGAATCGGTGAGATCAACTTCGTCAATCTCCCAAAAATTGATGAGGTATGCTTCCGTTCACAGTAGCTCCTTGATCTGAAGACGCCGAGCGTTCAAATCACCCACGCATACACCCTGCTGCCTCCCACCGGCCCCGAGGAACCGAGTCGCCATCGTAGGGCGGAATGAAACAGTTGACCCCTGGCCTCCGGCTTCAGTGGTTCTCTTCCTTAGGGGTTACTACAGATCGATCGTTCCTTCAACAATGTGTCTCCTGCTCTTCTGAAATCGTTTAGGAAATGAATAACACCCATGAGGCAGACACGTCACTGTCGTTGAATGTATAGTAGGGGATGAAAGTAACGAATGTATGTAATGCCCTAACAACATTACATTATCAAACTGCCTTAAACTACGTGAATATTTATGTTATGTAATACTTCCCTGGTTGTTCCAGCACACCGAGAGACCCGCCTGTCCGTGTTACAAGCCGTTCTGGTATGTATATGGGGCACCTACCATTAACGACACAGGCAACGTAATCTCGACTGAATTAGTCGAACGTGACGTCATTTCTCTCGAAATCTCTCCAATGGTATTCATGCTTTCAACGGTTGTGAAAGTTGAAACGAGCCCGTTTTCAACGGTTGTTACCGTGGGAATCAGCCATACAGCAGGCCCTACTCGCGACTGGCTTTCCGTGAATGAGACCATCTTGAGTAATTCACTGACGCGTTCGACAATATAACTTTATGTGCACACGTGACCAGGAAGGGATAGTAGTGTGATAGTTGTGGGAACCGCGGCCCACAAACCCGGGGCGGTTCCGTAATCGACCCGCCGCAACCCCGAAGAACACGAACACAGCAATTGAACAAGAGAAGCAAGGTTTATTGTCTTACATGTTCTAGTGCAGAGTAGCGCCGTGTCGCCTCAAGACCCAGTCGAGGCAAGAACTAGTTCCCGCTGCCTTCCACCGTCGCTTAAGTAACATCTCGGAGACAGGGGCGTCTCCCCCTATCGCACAAACCTTATCTCTAGGTGTACACGTGTCTGAACCGGAAGCGGCAGCCCACATAGTATAGCATGCATGCAGGCGAGCTGAGGGTTCAACTCCACGATAAGGAAAGCCTGAGATGTGAACGAAGACCCAGCAGACAAACACCGCACAACCACCCGAGGAGCATTTGTGTCGTGTCGCTTTGCTGTGTCTACGCCCATGTCCGATTGTTTCTTCATCGGAGAGAGGAGAAACAGAGCAGAACTTCCCGGGCATAGCTGGCCGGTGGCACAGCAGATGTTACGGGGAGATGTCACGATGTTACTTTTAATGCTGTTAGCTAAAATGTATGTGACATTTTTCTCCACATAAAAACTCAGCGGTGCGAATGTCTGTTCTCTTCCCCTTTTGTTCCTCTTTTCTTCACCCATACACTCTCACCTCTTTGCTTTGTTAAATGTCTTCGTTGCCGTTCATGGAGGTTTCACAAAAATTCACTAGCCTGAAGTGTAACTGCACGTGTGTCTGCAAGAAGTGTCGATTTCAATCCTGTCCAATTCAATCGCCACGAAAAATGGCGTCGCCCGTGTAGGGTTAGGGAACGGATTGTAGGGGTTCGATGATCGGTAGCACTTGTTATTTTACGATGTCATTGCTAGGACAGCTCCATATGTTGACAGAGCTTTAGATAATGGCATGATCCATTAATGGCCAGGTTGACTGGTAAAATACTGCTGTCACTATGGCGGTTTTTCACGCTGTCTTTGAACAGCATCTGTTCCCTCTAATGCACCATTTCTGGGTAAGCGTATGCGCATGCGCAGCCATCTGGACAGGACTGTCATATTTATTCGGGGGGGGGGGGCGGTAATCGGTTCCAAGGTTGACGCGGACTTTTGAGGCCTAGATATGACGGACCTTTGTGCTCGTAATCACTACAATACGCTTTTCCCGAATTCTTCCTTCAATCTTTTCTTGCTACTTTCCCACTCAACGTGCCAGACATAAAAGCCTCCTCATGTTTATTGGGGGGAAGGATACGACGTTCGGCATTCCGCCGCCAGGGGTGAAACGTAAATGGAAACGGTGCATTCATACTTTCGGCGTTTCTCTCATTTGGTGGGGTATTATGAGTGATTAATTGCGAATTTAAGGCAGAAAAATAGGCGATGTCAAGTTGCCGGTGGTGGGTAAATAAAATATTGATATTAAACGGTAGGAGCAACTTATTTATTTACACATGGTAACAAGACTTTCGTACACCGGATTGCAATTGAAGAAGTGCAGTCTCGTGCACTAAAGTCCTGTTACCTTGTGTAAATAAATAAGTTGTTCCTGCCGTGTAATATCACTCTTTTGTTTTTAATCTCTTAGTACACGTTTACACTCGTCACGTACCCATCTCTCATGCGGCTGCTATGGAGGAACGCAACAACTCAGGGAAAAGAAAAAAAAAGAGTTGTTGCTTTCGTTGACTTCTGGGCGTTTGAGGCTTACTTGTTGGTGTCGTCCGTAATTGTGGTCTGCCTCGGCCAAATCTCGTTGTTTACTATAGAGGACCCGAACCTACATCATCGACTGATATTACAAGCTGTCTTTTCTCTTTGTTTCTGCCCGTGTGGCATGGCTCTAAATATGTGCAAGCAGGAGCCCCGTCTTGTTTACGCGCGCACCTCGCGCCACGACGCCATCTATCCAGCGTCCTCCGAAGTGTTGTTTTCTGTCGCAACCATCTCCTCTACAAACTTGAGCTCAACTTGGCATTCTCTGGACACTATCGTGGACAATGCATGGATTTTCGCAAAAAGATCATGCACACATCCCTATCCCACGAGGAGTTAGCCCTCTTTGAAACCAAACTGGGAATGCTGCTCGTGTCGCACGGAAACAAGATGGCGCTCTTCCTCCCCTCTGGAACTTAGTGTCGCTCACAGGTGTCATATAAACAGGCCATTTTTGTACCGGTGCCCAAGGCGATGTTGTTCGCAAAAACAACTTGTCCCGCTCACATGTCATAGGCAATGTCCTTTTGAGGTCATTTGACTTTGTTTACATGACGTACCAGCGCTTACCAACGTTTTCCGGTCATCATGAAGCGACGACGTGAACATATTTTGTCAGCGTAAACTACGTGATGCTTCTTCCACGACATGGTAGCCCATTTCTGCTTAGTTTGAGTGCATCCTATCGGCTCTGTGCGTCCTAAAGCGAGCTCGTTATCACATCTTCGGAGTGGTCAACAGCACGAGGCCTCATATACACAACTGCGCGTTATATCGCGATATTATCGAATAAGAATAATTACCGCAGTCGCAAAGACATCCAATAACGGCACACAGAAACAGAAAACGTATTGTTGGAAACCTGCTTGGCCACCAATCACGAGCGCAGTCATCTTTAAGGTCACGTGTGCGTTGACGTCTGCTGTGACGTGTGACCATGACCTGTCCGGAACGCATTGCGTGCGCCTAGCACGCTTTCCTCAAGGTAAATCTGCGCTCACGCCATTGGTGTATCTAACCAGAAGCATATATCTTATTAATAACTGTATTCCAAAGGTGCTGCGCCCGTCACCGCAGAGACGCCACCGCCATGTTCTGCATAGCAGATGTGTGCCCGGTGCCGTCCCGTCTCCGTTTTACTAAGTAGCTTTTCCATGTGTTTATTTCGCAGTGTGGACAGGCCGTGGACTCCTGCCAGCAAAGTTCCCGAAGAAAATCTGCGACTTGCTTGCAAAAACGGAAAAGAAGGAACATTATCGTCTATTCTGTCGAACATGGTGGAAGCAATAAAAAATATATATCTCAAACCAAACCACTAACATATTTTGTCATGAAATTCAATTATACAGTAACGCAGGAAAAATGAGTCGCCCCCAAGATTCGAACCCAGTCCCTCATGATTTCAGGTCGGGAGTGCTACGAACTACACAACGCATAGTGTCATCAAATAGGCGTTGCTTAAGAGCAACGCTACTGATTTTTACAGGCAAGCAGCGGAGACCGTTTTGTTTCCGCCAGAGCCGTGTATGCCAAAGGGAGTCTGACCATAAGTGGGACCTGCCTATACATGAGGCTCCACTCACTTTTTGATCTCTCAGGCCAATCGTGAGGCAGAATATAGTTCGCTATTAATCCCAGGCTATCCAAGCTATAAATCACCTCTATTCACTGGGTGCCGACATTTTCGGGAAACTGGATTGGATTGGATTGAAAAGGATATTCACTGATGACCAAGCAATATAATTGATTTTGCGTCCATTTTTAACGACGCCATCTGGATGGAGAGGGGCATGTCGGGAAGACGCGGAATAGCAGAAGGGCAGAAGTGCATGCTAGCAGAACTGATTGGCCGGTAAAACCGCTAGTTAGAACAGACTACCGGTATTATACTTATTTTAACTAAACATAACATATGATTGAATCAAGACTGGGCAAAGGATACATGAATAACAGTATGTCATAAAATGCAGATTTTTGGCAATCCGTAGCGTTTTTCTTGCTATTTGCCTGTGATTGCTGTCGTTACTAGGCCTAACAAGGACGACGAAACATGTTATTTTCAGGTAAACATCGACACTGGAGCGTAATTTAAAGGTGAGTTGCAAGATAATTGCAACAGAATATACACTTGCGAAATAAAATTGACGCAATTTGTGAAAAAGAAAATTGGTCATGAAATCCTCGCTTCGCCGTTCCAAGCTACGCCGCCATTTTCGGGAAAATTTTGGTGTCATGGCGGCCAGCATAGAAAACAGCACCCAGTGAAAAACGCTCAATTTTATTGACAGGTCGAGTCTCTTTTTTAGGCTCCCCATAATGGCCAGACTCTCTTTGGCATACACGGCACTGGTTTCCGCTCTACACCAGCGCCATCTACAGTCGGCTGTCCGCAACATTCTGGAAAACCAGCCCCATGGCGGAGTGGGTTGCGGCGTCACGCGCATTGGTAGTATAGCCAAGGTATTGCTTAAGACTGGGAGGTTCTCGGTTCCTATCTTATACCGCGTGCTGTCCTGTCTGAAGTTTTCCTCGGGTTTTCCGAATACTTTCAGCAGGAATGTTGGCACAGTTCTCCCAAAAGAAGGCCCAGGACTAACACCCCTGTCTCCAAGTCCATCCTGCTGTCCTCTCTCTATCTGTCCAGACCTGTACGCCGCTTGCAGCCATAGTTGCTTCGCGGCCCTAAAACGGAATAAAAAAGAATAATCTGGAAGACATCGTTTCCATACGCCTGCACAGTGTTAGGCAGAGTACAATGTCGTGAGGTTAGCGCGGATAACAGCGAGGTATCTGCACACGCACGTTACCCGAGCGTTCGAGATCCGCCACCGCGTCCGCAACCTTGCTAGTTCGCATAAGTAACCGCATCGGCAACAGCACGATTTTTGAATATATGCGCAGTCATGAAAGTACATCCGGGCAGTAGTTGCAGGAAAATATTATGTTACAAACGCTATCACTTCTCACACATACAAACCACACAGGAACATTATGTGAACTATAATTTTGGTAAAAAAATCGAGTTAAAGGTAAGGCAATTCATTGTAATACAATGCAATTATTACACAGCATCAGTTCGGAAAATTAAATCGGACATTAGGTGGCGCCCCGCTACAGCTAAAAACGTAATGATCGGAGGTCTCTCGTCTCGTGATACCAAAGTACTACATGATGAAGTTGTGCCCGGCTACTAATTACAGTACTTCGATTATCACAACAATTGCTGAGACAATTGTTCAAAATATCGAAGAAGCAGTTTCGCAAAGTACTGTCAGCGCCCTCTGTCTGCTCTCCTAGCAACCGTATCACACGGTGTCAATTGCTTCTGGCATGGTTTGTGTATGGAAAAGTTCATTTCCTGCCGAAATTGAACAGGACTTCACCTGACAGCGATGCCAGGTATCTACTGTAATGTTCGGAGATACACCAAGTGTGTTCTTTCGACAAATGACGTTGTGTACCACAAGATTCCAACGGGCAATGCGCGGAAACGAAAGTGGTTGGAAGCGCTTCGTGAAGATATTCCTGATCAATGCCGTATTTGTTCAACGCATTTCTCTGACGAGTCGTGTTTACGTACACTGAAGGCCATTGTACCTGACACATTGCACAAAAAGATCTATCGTTTGGGACTGTCCGCTGGCGAGGAAGAACATGTCAAAAATCGCTCCGTCAGAATGCCACGCCGTCGAGTAAAATTTCTTTCGGACGCACCACAATACATAGAGCCGAAATGTGTATTGCTCTTATTTATTTATTTATGTGTCTATTAACAATCTAAAGCCTTACCAGCAGTACACAATAAAAACAGCGACAACTTATGTGTATGCGTGTTGCGATATGCGACATATGCGACAACATATATTTTTCCAAAGGAAATCAGTGATGTGTCCGGACCACCCTGCAGAAGTTCGGATGGAATCACCCTATTGTAAAACTGCACGTTATTATTTTAAGTAATCCTCTTGTAAGTAACAATTAACCGGTAGTTGTACATCTCTGTCAATCTCATGAGGGATATATCTCTGAAAATTAATCGTGTACTATGATTGGGTTCTGTGTTAAAAATTGCGCGTACCGCTCTTTTCTGTAACAGGAATAATAAGGCGATGTTCTTTTTCCTTGATTACCCGTATACCAGGTGCCACTAGTTCACGTGGGGTAGAAATAAAACGTTATACAGGGTGTTCCAGAAAACGTTTCATTAAATTATATTATACCCCTGTCACACGGGCATTTTCGATGCTGCTCGACCAAACCTGCTTGAACTGCTGAACCTGCTTGAAAAAAAACTACACCACCCAGAGTCATGCGGTCAGCGGCATTTGTTCTTACTAGGTTTTTGCCACGTCCCGATATAAAATGTCATGTAACGTAAGTTTAATTATGTAAATTTTTGCGAACTGAAGTCGGAAATTAGCCTAGTAATGCTGACTTCTGTACTCCACCAATGTGAAGAGCATGTCTAAATTACTCCAATTAATGATAATTGACGCGGGTATTCAGGAGCTATCCCATCAGAAAAAAATAGCCGAACATCATGCTCTACGAACTTCCCACAAGATTATGCGAGACCAATTTTTCAGCGCCATCGTTGGCAATCCGGCTCATTATTTCATTCCCCGCATGATCACCAGCAACAACAACAACAACTTTATTTTCGGTCTTGGAGAGTGGGGAGTTTCATCGCAACAGGCGATACTCTACCCCAGTGCTTGGTGGAATGGGGGGAATAAAATAACGAGCCCCTTTACAATAACGATCGAAGATCACCAGCAATCGGGTATGAAGCCCCCTATTCATCATCATCAATAAAGTTGTTGCTGTTATCTATATTTAGGTACACTACTAGTCTCATACAGACAACTGTAAAGTGGTACAATTCGCAGATATACACATGGGACGTGAACGCCGTGGCAAATAAGCTGGAGCCCTGGGCGAACACTGAAGACGACGCGACAAGATGGCTCAAATGCCTTGAACAGCTTCCAGCAACAACAACCGTGATTTATATTAACCTCCAATCCTTAAATGGTCTATCACATCTACGGCTGTCGATTCCAAAACTACAGTGTCATTTCAATCCTCGTTCATCAACGACAATCACGCCGACAATCGGACGTGGATTAGTGGAGGTACGTCTGTCCAATTTGATATGATTCATGACAAGAGCAAACGACTGATGTTGAGAGTATATATCAGCTTACAAGGAGTTAGAACACTGAATAAACCACCTACAGGCTCTCAACTAGGTGAAGTTTATTCAAACAGGAACTGATTATAGAAGAAAAAAAAAACTTTGTACGTCATCATAGCGCATATAGGATAGGAACCCAGTACGCGTCATCAATTTCTCAGACTGATCACGTGGTAGCTTAGGAAGTGTTGCAGTCATATTCCTGACTTTCAGGGTTCACCAAGGTTCAAGAAGTTCCTTTTCCTGGTCAGTGAGTGAAACATGTGGATGGCAAAGACCCCCGTTATTTTACGCAGAGTTTGGTCTCTGTGTGCTACTGGCACTGAAGCATCGTGAAACATAAGTGCACATGAGCAATGCCTGTAATGGAGTGCAAGATTACTAGATGGGGCTCAATCGATATTGAAGAAGCGTGTTCCATTACTCTAAGGCATCGGCCAGATTGCCCAACATGGATCTTACCGCAATTCAGCGGGATGGAATAGTCCCTAAATTACATGTAAGGAAAGGTTTGCGCATAATGATGTACAAAGCTTTTTTCTTTCTATAAATACTTCCTCTTTGAATAAACTTCACTTAGTTGAGAGTCTGCAGGTAGTTTGTGCCATTCATGTTATATCTTCTTGTCGGCGTCTATTGCTGCAGTAAGCCAACATGTTCATGGAACGCAGTTAACGCCTCACGACAGCAAATGATCGAAAATGTTCAGTGGCGTTTCATTCGAACATTTTACGATAGGTACGTCGGAATCAGCACGTACTACGATTATTACCACTTGTTTAATAAATTTAAACTTAGAACATTGTCACTTCGTCGTAGGTGTCACGATTTTGTTTTTGTATATAATGTAATCCATTCTAGATTTGATTGCCCAGCACTTCTTTCCCTCGTCCATCTTAACGCCCCAGCTAAGATGCTTAGATATTCACACAAATTTCATGTCGATAGGCATTGTGGTAGCTGTCCTTTATCACGTGTTATGGCTAATTTTAATAATATCCCTCATGAGTGCGATTTGGACATTTTTGCGAACTTTAAATCTTTCATCTCTACAATTGCAACTCTAGTGTGATTTCTGTTGACTTTGATATGTTGTGAGTGCACATTTACCTCTGTTTCAGTCCCTGTATTTCTGTACTTGAGCATTTTCCCATTTTTAGACGTGCTACTATTACCTTTACTAGTTTCTATTCTGTTGTTGACTGTGTTCGTATTTGGGGTGCACCATCACCTAGGCAACTGCCGTTCATGGGCACCATAAAAATACCAATAAATAAATAAAACATAAAAATATGAACTTGTACCAACTATACCGCTTTTCCCTCTTGTGTCGAGAGCAGTACCGAACTCCCTCTCTGTAAACGTCACTTGGACAACGCCAATCAGTGAGCGCCCTTGATGCGCACGAGGCCAATCAGAGAGCTGCAGAGAGACCGTGGCCTCGGTTCGCCCGGCGGGAATGATAGATGGCGTTCGTAGGTCTAGGAGAGGTCATCGGCTCGTGGAATGTTCTTTCTGGTTAGTGTCGTACGTGTTCGTAGAACCAGGAGTATAACAACCTGTTGGTTTGTTATACAACCATAACGGAACATGGTCATTGCAGCATCCACACTGGTAAGCGAAAGTCGGCGTATTTACTTGGGTCCTTTCACTTAGCATGTTGCGGTGCGAACGCGAAGCAGACGACCTCGGAGGCAATCACCTGCGTTGCGCTCCCATTCGTGTGCTGGGCGTACGTCATTCTGGTTTAGCCGCTGCGAGCACACCTCGGCAGTGTTCACTTTCGCTCACTGAAGTTCACTCACCACCCACCAAGTTATCGGCTCGCTCACTCGCGCTCACTCACCGTCTGCTCAGCTGTCGGTTCGCTCATTCACGCGCACTCACCGTCTGCTCAACTCTCGGCTGGCTCAGTCAAGTTCACTCACCACCCGCCCTGTTCTCAGCCCGCTCACTCACGCTCACTCACCGTCTGCTCAGCTCTCGGTTCGCTCATTCACGCGCACTCACAGTATGCTCAGCTGTCGGTTAGCTCAGTCAAGTTCACTCACCACCCGCCCTGTTCTCAGCTCTCTCACTCACGCTCACTCACCGTCCGCTCAACTCTCGGCTCGCTCATTCACGCTCTCTCACCGTTCGCTGAGCTCTTGGCTCACTCACTCAAGTTCATTCACCAGCCGCCCAGTTCTCAGCTCGCTCACTCACGCCTATTGACCATCCTCTCAGCTCTCGGCTCACTCATTCACGCTCACTCACTGCCCGCTAAGCGTCTTGCGGTCTTGCGGATGTTCCTTATCTTCCATTACCCCCGTCTGTCAACCGAGCGGAGGAACACGAAATTGCCAGCCGGATAGCTGATCCAAAGAGAGCATTGGTGCACTGCTCCGCGCAAGAAATATGCAATTACTCGGAAAAATCACTAAGTGTCGACACGTTTTTTTTTTTTGTTGCACTATTTTTCGCTGAAGGTCCCGATGCGTATAACAAAGGTTCCGTAGGCGTGCGAAGTAAAATTTAAAGGTTAGGATGTTTATTTAATGAGTGAGCGTATGCAAATAGGCCGCTCACTACTCAGTTCATAGCCCCACTGACCACTCCGCTCCAGAATCGCGCACTCACGCTCAGTCACTGGCTGCTCAACTCTCGAATCGCGCGCTCACGTTCACTCATTGCGCACTCACGCTCACTCACTCACTGCCTGCTCACCCCTTGGCTCGCTCACTCACTCTCAGTCACTACCCATTCACTTCTCGGCCCGCTCACTCACGCTCACTCACCGCCAGTTCAATTCACGGCTCGCTCACTCGGGTTCACTCATGGTCCGCTCGGCTCGCTCACTCAGACTCACTCACCGCCTACTCAGCTCTCGGATCGCTCAATCACGCTCAGTTCATTACGCGAACTGAGAGTGAGTGAGCGCGCTCATGAGTGAGTTTTGCCGTGGTTTGACTAAGAGCGTGCGACTCTTTAAAACTCCTTTATTTAAGAAGTAGTCTGGTTTCGGAAGGGAAACTTTTCCGGGTGGTCTGCGAAACGATGCCGAACGTTAGCGTTTCGGTCTCACACACACCCTTCCTTTCCAGATGCGATAGTACCTTTATGAGTACTCAAGTGACCTCTTTTATTTTCTTCTGATATAAAGCGTTCTGCGAGGGATAAAACGAGTTCATCGAAGGAACAATGGGCGCATGTGACTTCTAGCGCGTGTGTGAGGCCTCGCTTCCACGTAGATTTGACAAAAAAAAAGGACTTTCCGCTCTTGCACCGAGCGTGTCGGAGAATGAGGAAACGTTGAGACGTAGGACATTCCCTTGCATGTGACTTGTGACGTAGGTGGGCGAAGCACACACTGGTATGAGCAACACAATCTGAGCAATTTTTTTTTCTCCTGTCTTTATTTTCTCCCCGGAATCCTGTAGAAGAGGGCCCTGTGCTGGGGCGGCTGCTTGCTAGAACAGGAGGCTTATCCCTCGATGACCTTAATTCGTCGAAAAGCCGATCGGCAGAATCGGACCAATTCACTTGACGTGGAGGCCGTTGTTTAGTTCTTCCTACCGTTCTGCCAATGTTCTACTCGTCTGTCGGCGTTCATGAAGAATGTGTTACTAGCCCCTGGCTAGCGCCTGTTCTCCCAGGGCATCGCGTAAACAACTCCTGGAGAAGCGTGCATATGGACACCTTGCGAATAGTATTTTAATGGACTGACATACGTCGAGCGATTTTCTATTCAGAACGTTGCTATCTTACTGATGCTTGCAACGGCGGATTTTGTTTCCTAAAAAAATCCCCTTACCCACTGCAATTGCACTGCGCTTTAACCATCCTTCAGTGCGCATCGGTAAATGTCGTCTGCGGGATTCGTACATTTCTTACAGTATTCTGACATTGGTTTCCCTTCTCGATAACACTTTTGCAGCTTGAAACTTTGGCGGATACGGATAGTGGGATGTTTCAGTCCACATTTAACCACTTCTAAAAAGGGAGACGCCGGGGCAACCCGAAACCATTTAATGGCTACGTAAACAAGTTCGATACACTTTTCCGAAATGTCAAATAAAGTTGGTTTGGCTGCCGGGGACCCGTTAGTTGCCAAAAGAGTTCGGAAGCTCAAAACGAAACTGAACCCACTGAAGGTTCTGTCTCATGCCTCATGTACCATGCGTGACGTCACCGGTAGTCTTGTGTGGGCCACCGGATGTTTTCGAGGCATTGTCACATCTTCGTGGGGGGGGTCGCTGTCTGGGGTTTTTCCTGGGTTTTCCTCAGACGCTTTCAGACATATGTCGGCACTGTTCCCTTAGAAGTCGGCTCAGGACGCACATTCCCCCAGGGCGTGAGTCGTGACGTTGCCCACACACGTGAGGCCGACAACGGCAAGCCATATCACCACCACCACCACCACCACCATCACATCTTCGTGCCACATGGATCCACATGGATTTGATCCACATGGCCACATGGATTTGATCTGCTTCCTGGATTTCGTTCCAAAATATACGCCAGCGGTAAAAGCAAAACCTACAAAAAGCCTTACACGCGGAATACCGGTCAGGTGAAGCCCAGTGTTGTTCGACTGCTCTTCCGCGGAGGAGCGCCTAATCAACCACAAGGAAAATATAAATTTTCTAATTACCTCTGACACTTGGGGATGAGAAATTGTATACCCCAAAATACCATACGGTACGGATTGATGTCGCATGTGTTACCTCAACAGGTTTTTGATTCGGAGTCTCCGTTTCAAGGGACAGTGGCATCGACCACAGATCGATTCCGAAACCACAGTGAAATGAGATTCCCCGTGCTTCACTGACCATGACTACGAAAGTCCCATCCCGATCGACGGAATACCTTTTGCATAATTCGTGTGTAAGCGGCGCTACAGCAGACGACCGATGCGGGCGTCAAGCGGAACTCCCTGCTGAGAATCTTTAGCAACGTCACCAGGAATCTGACGAAGAAGAACGCGGCGAGCCAGAGGAGTCCCCGCGGCTTGCAGCTTGCATGAGCAAGGTCAGGGAGACGAAGGCGAAGGCACATACGGAGATGGCGGACTCGGAACGCGGAAGTGACGAATCGTGCTGTTCGAATGCCTTTAGTAATAGCTCCCACGACGAATATACATGTTTGATGACGGCCCATATTCCACGGATCCGCTTCCTCTGCAAGTCGCTGGTGATGTACGTGCCGCAGCTCCGTTAGCGCGACAGAAGAAACCTCAGGACCACTGCTTTAGGTGCGTTCATGATCGCAGTGCTCAATACTTGATCCCGTGACATTCACTACGACGCACGAAACAATCCAAGCGTTTGTGCGGCGTCTGTGCTCCACAGGAACCGGATGAGTACCTATATGCTGCAGTGCTGGTGAAGTGGCAGATTTGTGCAATGACGGCGAAGTACAGTGTAAGCACGCATCACACTTTGTTCTCAGCTCTCTGTCTTCGGCCAGAACTTATGGTGGTGCATCCACCGCAGCATTGCAGCGACGATCACAGTCTTCGCCTACTGTACCCACGATAGATAGGCACGTTGAGGAATCCTTGTTTTGAGACGGTACGGATTGATGTCGCATGTGTTACCTCAACAGGTCTTTGGTTCGAAGTCTCCGTTTAAAGGGACAGTCGTATCGACCGCAGATCGATTCCGAAACCACAGTGAAATGAGATTCCCCGTCCTTCACTGACCATGACTCAGAAAGTCCCATCCCGATCGACGGAATACCTTTTGCATAATTCGTGTGTAAGCGGCGCTACAGCAGACGACGGATGCGGGCGCCAAGCGGAACTCCCTGCCCAGAATCTCTAGCAATCTTGGCGTCAGGTGTTGCAATATTATTTATTCCGACCAATAGACCGGTAGGCCATATCATTCACCCTGAAACGGAACAACCGCAAGGCTCATTGAGGGTCGGGCAAGCCCACACGGGCTGCTCTACATTTGAATGAATATTTCAGACAAGTGTATCGCAGGCAGCTCCCCAGTGCCCTTCTCCGTTGAAAGCTTTTCACGTCAATACAGTTTCGACAGTACGATCCAGCCATGACGAGCACCATTACGCGAAGCCATGAACGTTCCTATTGTGGTCGCAGCTCGTTTTCAAAAGCGTGCAACAGCGAAAAGCTGTTTCTTTTCACAAAGAACCCAACACCCGGCTTTAACGAGTACCTTCACGCGAAAACATGATCATTGCTATTGTGGCTGCAGTTCTTTTTCAAAAGCATGCAACAGCGAAGAGCCGTTCTTTTTATAAAGAACGCAACAACTCTGAGAAAATATAAGATAGCAAGAAATAAGACATTACGATCAACGCGTATACGACATGCGCTCCTACAAATAATCCTATACCTAGAAAGTCCTGTTTGGGTTGTAAAGTTTTAGTGCGTTTGTCCTGTCGAGCTCGTCATTGTGCTCCTTGAAGGCGAACTGAGAAGCTCGACGATCGATCGTTTAGTGCCAGTCGCTAGACAAGATTCCCAGCGTTCGTGACGTCCCTTGGACAGCAAGCTAAGTACACGTGAGTTTCCGCCACACGACATTTTCCTAGAACGTAATAGCACCACAAAGGCTAGCCCTTGTGATTGTCATGACGCTCAAGCGGTCTGAACAAACAATTCCCGTTATGCGGAAAAGGCTTGTTCCGATTCCCGATTTTTGTTGTTCCGGTCGTTGTTCCGATTCCCGATTGTCCCGATTTTTAGGGGACAAGCTTGAGCTATTGATTTTCCATAAATTAAAGTTTGGTGCGTCTCGTACACGTGCTGCCATCTCGATAGACTCCTGCACAGTGAAATATTTGCGAATTCGGGCTCAATACAAATCAGCGGATAGTCCTGGAATTCTACAAAACGTGTCAATGACGAGGGTAAAGGAAGGAGAACACGCCAGTCCTTCTGTTTTCACGATATTTTACGCCGTTTCTGAGCGGTGTGCAAATAAACTTTCACTATTAGTTGTCTTGCACAGAAGTGATTCCCTCTTGACGTCCTCCTGTCAGTCACCTCCTCGGTAGTACCAAACGTGTTTTTTTTTTAAATGTGATGGAATTTCATAGAACACCCATGCAATCATCTTGGCAGAATAATTCACGCGATTTTACTTCCACCAAAAAACTCCAGACAACACAAAACACGCGATAGAATACGCTCGGATTCCTGCCCCAATTTCGTTTCGAAAAACGAATTTCTTACACCAGGATTTTTACCCCTCCCCCGCTAATTTCGAAAATAATACAACCCAAAAACGAAGAGCCCTACCTAGGATGTAGGATGATGGAGGATCTAGGATGACGAAGAGCCCTGCTAGGATGTCTGCGTACTGGTTGCAAAGGTTGCCGGTTTGATCTCGGCCACCTTATGATGGCCACGGGGACACGAGTAACGTTAAGTAACCAGGCACGTTAAGTAACCCTGCGGTGGGCGAAATCTATCCAGAGCATCGAGGTAAAATGGCACTGCAAACGAGGACAGACAGGGCAGAGGACAAACCCGCAATCCTGGTATGCCTGATATCATTAAGGGCCAGTAGCTCCGTAAATCTTCCATAAAATCATGTTCTAGCACAGTGTTTGTACTCTGCCCTGTTTGTCCTGGTTTGCACCGCAAGCACTACAAACGAGGATGCATTCCTGGACGAGGGTGGGACGATGCATTACCTGAATGCATTCACGCCAGCTTGCCCTGTTCACTACCGTTATGTTGATCCACAGACCGACCCCTACGGCGTCGCCCATGAACCTATAGTTTCCTTGCGACGTTAATGCAGTGAATTAACAATTATCAACCACCGAAGTGAATGACATCACGTTGCTGATGGTGTTGGTGAATGGGCTCCCCGCTGTCGGCCTCACAGAGTTCGGCAACGTGACGACTGACGCCCTGGTCGAATGTGCGTCCTGGGCCGACTTCTAAGGGAACTGTGTGAACATGTCTCTGAAAGAATCTGAGGTAAACCCAGGAAAAACCCCACACAGTCAAGCCGGCGCCAGGATTCGAACTCGGGTACCTCCCGGTCTCGATATGCATCGCCAGCACCGTAGCCACTGAACCACCTGAGCTGGTGACACGTTGATGATTGATTCGTTGATTCGACAGCTTGCTTTATCATATAGTTTTCGTTGAGCGAATGTGAACGTTTCTACTGTATAATTTCGTATCCGGAATTGAGATGTCGTCCTTTGTGCGCCACCGAATACGGTAACTTTCTTGGAAGCTTTTCATCCATGTCGGCTGCCTCGACTCTGACGAAAGGCTCGGTAGTTTCCTGCGAAGTCGGCCCACGACGAACAATCCATCCCACTAAGCACCACGCCGAATTACAGACCCGGTGATCACTCGGAAATAAAGCTACCAATCAACCAATTGAGGTGAAGTGTACCGAGATGTCGAAAACAAAACAGTTTGTTATGCCGTTCTTTTGAGAATTTGAATAAACAGTATGTAGGTCCTTATACTAATCTGACGATATATTTCTGTGCAATGGTGCAGGAAAGCCAACATGAAGGTCACGGTCCTCCTCTTCTTGTTCGTCGTCGTCTTTCTCGCAGGTATGTAAGGCGGTGCCAAATACATGAAATTACATAAACTGGAACCCCATTCCCTCTCTCTCCTCATAGACCTATGTAGATAATCCTTGTCCACGGATGTAAATACTTTCAATGAATCTCCTGAAGGTTGTGACACAAACACGAACCAGTTCTGTCGCCCAAACTAGCCCACGTCTTTCTTGAATGTCAAAATTTGACGACTGACACATAAGAGTACGCTTGTAGGTGTCTCTTAAAAATACGCTAGCTCCGAATAATATCTGGCTCCAATTCTGGTATCTCATGTCACCACGAAAGTCCCTAATTAACGAGCTAACAAAGGAATGTTTTATTATTTGCAGCACAAATTTAGGCAGAGACCTTCCCGCGTCTACTGACGAGGAGATACATATAGCGAAGAAGCCATCCGCGTAGAATTCACGTCACAGTCAGCGGTGTAGTCAAATTATTCGATTGCAAAACATCACCTTGTGGAAATCGCATGCAAAATGGCTCTCTTGTTGCATACATGGGAAAAGTAAAGTAGTGTCACGATTGCCGTTCGGGTACCCGCTTAAATATACCTGATAACCGGTTACCTAATCTTCGTAAAAACGTCCACTTCCGAAAGCGACACGTTTAACGAATGTGTACTAACCCGCCAAATTGTCGACGCCTTTCGCATGGTTCCTACATGCTGCCATTATAGGTAGAACTCCTTCAGAAAGACATCAACTTTTAGATGAATGCACTCCGATATCGGGAATAGCTTGGTACAAGATGCCCGTTCTGCATGGAAGCATGTGCGAGTGCGCGGCATGTGCTTGGCAAAAAACCTGATACGTTTTCAGTATTACGTAAAAACGTATATTAGGCAGAATATGGATTAATTATTTATGTAGAAAAATATATTTTCTATACAATACAGAATACATGTTGGGCTTTTCTATAAAATATATTACGTAGAATATATAGGAATATATAATGGGCTTTCCACTTCTCCAGTATAGAAAGATTCTCACTGTAACTCTGTCGCCCGTTTCCAGGGTTGCCTGCTTCCTACGGGGACCCCATCGAAGAACCTATCTATGCGTAAGTCGATGTGTAGAAATCCAGCGAACCGGTAGAGATGTAGGAAGGGAGTTGCCTCAGGACAGAAGCCGCCGATATTTCGAACAGAGACTGTTCTTCTTCTGGGCACCGTACTCATCATTGGCATGGTATTTAAAGGGTTAGGTGTGACGTGTTTAAAGGTTCATGCGAATTCTGGGTCAACAACCCGGAGGGAAGAAAGGTTCCGTACGGGCTTCTACGGCCAGAGTGAATGGCTGCTTTGTTAGAGTGTGGCTGGGATTATGTGAACATAGTGATCTGGGCTACAGACCGTATAACTTTGTATTACAAATATTAAAAAAAAGAAACGAAACATTTGCTCGTTCTAGAATTTTCCCCACGTAACCTACTAACCTCCTTATCTTTCGCTATGCTTGCCAATTCTTGCCTGTTGTCCCGTTTCGTCCACGTGTTCGTGAACCTTGCATTTTTCTATTACCGGTCTGTAGCCTAGATCACTACGTTCGCATAATCCCCTCCACACTCTAACAAAGCAGTCATTCACTCCGGCCGTAGAAGCCTGTACGAAACCTTTCTTCCCTCCGGGCTGTTGACCCACAATTCGCATGAACCTTTAAACACGTCACACCTCACCCTTTAAATACCATGCCAAAGATGAGGACGGTGCCCAGAAGAAGAACAGTCTCTGTTCGAAATATCGGCGGCTTCTGTCCAGAGGCAACTCCCTTGCTCCTTCCTCTATCTATGCGTAAGCACCTTAAAGTGATATATTAAGTGTTTTACTGTGGGAGCATTGTACGCATCCGAACCTGTTCTATATAGAAGGGCAGATCTCGCTGATCAAGGTCTGCGGCACTGCCCATAGTAATATTATTCAGCAACTTAAACATATTTGGATATAGGTATAGTCTTGTTCACGTATACCGTATAAACGAGAACGTAGGCCGTGGTGTGTGTCAAGAATGTGCCGTGGAAGATCGGCCCTGTCCAGTGGGCCGGGATCGGTCCACGTGACTGGACTTCTGCTTCGATGTCAATACATGGGAATCGGTGATATCAACTTCGTCAATCTCCCAAAAATTGATGGGGTATGCCGTTCATGTAGCATTTCCAATTCGCTCATCCAGATAGAGTAGTAGCTCCTTGATCTGAAGACGCCGAGCGTTCAAATCACCCACCCATACACCCTGCTGCCTCCCACCGGCCCCGAGGAACCGAGTCGCCATCGTAGGGCGGAATGAAACAGTTGACCCCTAGCCTCCGGCTTGAGTGGTTCTCCTCCTTAGGAGTTACTACAGATCGATCGTTCGTTCAACAATGTGTCTCCTGCTCTTCTCAAATCATTTAGGAAATCAATAACACCCATGAGGCAGACATGCCACTGTCATTGAATGTATAGTAAGGGATGAAAGTAAGGGATGTATGTAATGCCCTCACAACATTACGTTATCAAGCTGCCTTAAACTTCGTGAATATTTATGTTATGTAATATTTCCCTGGTTGTTCCAGCACACCGAGAGACCCGCCTGTCCGTGTTACAAGCCGTTCTGGTACGTATATGGGGCACCTACCGTTAACGACACAGGCAACGTAATCTCGACTGAATTAGTCGAACGTGGCGTCATTCCTAAAAGTCTCTCCAATGGTATCCACGCTTTCAACGGTCGTAACCGTGCAAATCACACATACAGCAGGCCCTACTCGCCAATAACTTCCTGTGAATGAGATCGTCTTGAGTGATTGACGGACGCGGTCGACAATATGTCTTTATGTGCACACGTGACGAGGAAGAGATAGTAGTGTGATCATATAGCATACACGCTGAACTTCGTTATAGGAATGTCTGAGCTGTAAGCGAAGACCCAACAAACAGACACAACACAACCACCCGAGAAGCATTTGTACCGTTTAAGCGGTTGTGTCGTGTCCCTTTGCTGTGTCTACGGCCATAGCTCATGCTTTCTTCATCGAAGAGTGGAGAAACGGAGCAGGAATTCCCGAGCACAGGTGGTCGGCGGCACAGCAGACGTAACGGGGAAACTTCACCTACAAGTTCATTATTAACGTACTCCTCCTTTTAATGCTCTGAGCTAACTGCCAAACAAAATTGATGCGACATTTATCTCCCTATGAAATCTCACCGGCGCGAATAGCTGTTCCCCTTTTGTTTCGTTTTTCCTCACCCATTCACTGTCACCTTTTTGGTATGTTAAACGTTTTCGTTGGCGTTCATGAAGCTGGCACAAAAATCCACTAGCTTTGCAGGTTGCAAGAAGTACCGATTTCAATCCTGTCCAATTCAACTGCCACGAAAAATGGCGTCGCCCATGTAGGGTGAAGGGACGGATTGGAAGGATTAGATCATCGGTATCCCCTGTTATTTCAGGATGTCATTGGTCAGACAGCTCAATAAGTTGGCGGAGCTTCAGATATAGGTAGGATCCATTAATGGTCAGATTCTCTCTTAACATACTGCTGTCGCTACGGCGGTGTTTCGCGCTGTCTTTGAACAGCATCTGTTCCCATCTGTGTTGTCACGCAGCCTCTGTTCCCTCTAGTGGACCCATTCTGGGTGACCGTATGCGCATGCGCAGCCACCTGGAGAGGACTGTCATAGATAGGGTGGGGGTGAAGGTACGACGTTCGGCAATCCGCCGCGAGGGGCGACGCGAATACGGAAATGGTCCATTCACACTTTCGCCGTTTGGCACGCTTGGTGGGGTATTATGTGTGTATGTGTGTTTAAATCTATTTGAAGACGTTTACACTCGTCACGTACCTGAACCCGCATGTGGCTACTGGGAGAACCCCAATCGACATCATAAACGCATTTTACACGTTAATGTCACTTTTTTCTGCCTGTGTCGCACGGGTGCAAATAAAGGCAAGCATGAGCGCTGTGTTGTTTCCGCGCGCATCTAGCGCCTATCTGGCTTATGAAAAAATAATCACACAGGCAACCCTATCCCGCGACGAGCCTAATGTTAGCCCTCTTCGATCCTCAACTGGGAATGCTGCACATGTGGCACGGAAACAAGATGGCGCTCTTCCTCACCTCCGGAACTTAGTGTCGCACACAGGTGTGGTATAAACCCGCAATTTTTGTAGCTACCCAATAGCAGGCGTTTTTCGTAAAACCAGTTTGTCCTTCTAAAATGTCATAGGAAACGTCCTTTTGAGTTCATGTGACTTTGTCTACATGACGTTTTAGCGCTTGCAAACGTTTTCCCGTCATCACGAAGCGACGACGTGAACATATTATTTCAGTGTAAACTACGTGAAGCTTCTTCCACGACATGGTAGCTCATGTATGCTTAGTTTGACTGCATCCTATCGGCTCTGTGCGTCCTAAAGAAGGCTCGTCATCATATCTTCGAAGTGGTCAACAGCACGAGGCCTTATGTACAAAAATGCGCGTTATACCGCGGTATTATAGAATAAAATTAATTACCGCAGTCGAAAGACGTCCAAAAACGGCACACACAAACAACAAACGGGTTGTTCGCAAGCTATTTGGCCACCACTCTCGGGCGCAGTCATCTTTAAGGTCACGTGTGTGTTGACGTCTGCTGTGACGCGTGGCCATGACCTGTCTGAAATGCATTGCGTGCGCCGAGCACGCTTAATTCAGCAGCAAGGGTAAATCTGCGCTCACCCCATTGGTGTAACTAACCAGAAGCTGATCTCATTAGTAACTCTATTCCAACGCTGCGATGCGCCATGTTCTGCATAGAGGATGTGTGAACGGTGCCGCCCTGTCTGCGTTTTACTAAGTAGCTTTTCCATCTGTTCATGTCACAGTGTGGACAGGCCGTGGACTCCTGCTACCAAAGTTCCCGAAGGAAGCCTGCGACTGGCTTGCAAAAATGGGATACAAGGAATCCTTTCGCATACAATGTGACAGATGGTGGACACAATAAAAAAAAGCGCTGAAACCAAATCAGGAATATATTTTGTCATGCCATTCACTAATTAAGCAACGCAGGAAAAAGGACTGGACCCCAAGAGTCGAAGCCAGGTCCTCATGATTTCAGGTCAGGAGTGTTACCAATTACACAACGCATAGTGTCATAAAATAGGCGTTGCTTGAGAGCAACGCTACTGCGTTATACAGGCAAGCAGCGGAGACTAGAGATGCACAATTTCCGGAAATTTCTTTCGGAATCGGTTTCTTTCGTGTTTGTTCCGGACAAATTTGAAAAAATGGAAACAAGTGCGGTTACTGCTGAGTTGAAGCAGTGCCGGGCAAAACCACAGCATATCATGAGCTAGAAGCTTTAGTAGTGTTCACCGTCTTGCATAAATGCAGAACAGAACATACCACGAGACTGCTGTCTACTCAGCGATAGGTAAGTATTAGAGAACAACCCGTCCTCTCCGACCACAACTCCGACATTATGTGAACGCGATTGCGGTCGCTTGGAGTGGCCAGACGGAGCTCTAAGTTGGTGGTGTTGCCGGATTAGAGCCACCTAAGGCACTGTTGGCGGGTTGGAACGCATCGAAGGCACGAACATTTGTATTTTTAAATTTTGTCGCCTGAAAATTTTGGGCGGAGACGAAGAAAAACCCGAAAGAAACTTTTTTTCCCCAAAATTTATTTTCTTTTTTTTTTTCACTGGACATCGCATCTCTAGCGGAGACCGTTTTGTTTCCGCTCTACACTACCGCCATCTACAGTCGGCAGTCCGCAACATTCTGGAAGACCAGCGCTATGGCGGAGCGGGTTACGGCGTCACGCTCATTGGTGGTATAGCCAAGGTAGTACTCAAGACTGAGAGATTCTGGGTTCCAATCCTATAACACCTGCTGTCCTGTCTAAGGTTTTACTTGGGTTTTCTGAAGACTTTCAAGACGAATGTTGGCACAGTTCCAACAAAAGAAGGCCCAGGACTAACACCCCTGTCTCCATGTCCATCCTGCTGTCCTCTCTCCATCTGTTCACAAAGACGTCCTTACCTTACGCCTTGTACAGTGTTAGGTGAAGTGCCACGTCTTGAGGTTAGCGCGGATAACAGTGACAGCATCCGCACGCACACCGTACCCGCGCGTGTAAGCTTCGCATCCGCAACCGTGTTAGCTGGCATAAGTATCCGCATCGGCATCCGCGAGGTTTTTTGAGTATATCCGCAGTCATTGTGATTGCAGGAAAATGTTATGTTGCAAATGTTAGCGCTGTGCAGGTATGTGTAGACAGAGGCCACAGCAAGAGTCGAACAATGAACGACTTTACTCGTGAATAGAAAAGGGAAAAAGTAAAGGAAAAACGTGTTACGCGAGACACGCAGTGTGCGCAAGATGAAAGTGAACAAACACGTGAGCATACGTCAGACGAACACGAAAAACGGAACTAGACAACACATTGTGAAAATATATCTAACACCCTCCCTCAATGTGTCGTCGCAAAAACCCTTGTCTATGGTATCGGAGTCTGACGTTTATGAAGACCCAGACTCTCACAATGCCGGCGTGTCCTGTTCCCATTCAGAGCCTTGGTCATGATGTCCGCGTAATTTTACGATGTTCTGATGTACTGGAGTTTCAATTGTCCGATCTCGATCTTCTCACGGAGAAAGAAGTGTCGCAACTCTATATGCTTGTTGCGTTCGGATACCACTTGATTATTTCCGACCGCAATTGCACCCTGATTGTCAACGAAGAGGGTATGTGGCTCACCGATGAATTCACTCGCTCCCACTTCCTTCGTAAAATGTTGCAATCACAAGACCTCTTTAGTTGCGTGGTACATTGCGATATACTCCGCTTCGACTGTTGACAGTGCGGTTGACGTCTGCTTTTTGCTACTCCAGGATACCGCTGCACCTGCTAGCGTAAAAACGTAGCCACTGAAAGAACGTCTGTCAACACAATCAGTCGCCCAGTCGGCGTCGCAGAAGGCTTGAATTTGCTTCCCAGTCTTTGAAAACGTTAACGCAACGTCTTTCGTTTGTTTGAGATAGCGTAGCATGTGCTCCAATGGTGTTCGATAGGCTTCACACTAAACTGACTCATATATGACGCTGCGAATGCCAAGTCAGGTCTCGTCCCTCCAGCTAAATAAAGTAGCCCTCCAATCGCTTGACGGTACTGGTGAGACAATGCATTCGCCGCCTCGTCGTCATCACACGCTTCCCTGTACTTCATTCCTGGATCTAGTGGTTGCGAAGCTTCTCTCGCATCTTTCATGCCAAAGGTTTCCACGGGCTCCTCAGCATACTTTGTTTGGTCCAGGATCAGACTTCCGTCTTCATTTCTTCTGATTCTCATAGATAATATGTGGCTCGCTTCACCAAGGTCCTTTACTTCGAATGCACTTCGCAGTTTCTGCTTAAAGTCCTCAATTTTCCTTTCCGTCTTCGCAAGGATAAGTATGCCGTCCACAAACACACCTATAATGAGGTCGTCACAAAAGTAAACGCAGGGATCCGCTTTTGACCTTGTCATGCCTTCGTTCTTTAGGAGTTCGTCCAATCTTACGTTCCACTCCCTCCCTGATTGACGGAGTCCATAAAGACTTTTCTTTAACAGGCAAACGTTGTCCTTGTCTTTTTTACACAAGATAGTGGGTTGCTCCATATATATGGTTTCCTTTAGAATTCCGTTCAGGTATGCTGCTGTAATGTCAACCTGATGTATTTTCCAATCTCTCTCAATTCCAACCGCAAGGAGTACCCGTATTGACTTCATCTTTATAACGGGTGAATAAGTTTCGTTGAAATCAATTCCTTGGACTTGAGATAGCCAGAAGCGACAAATCATGCTTTGTCCCTTATGAAAATGGACTTTGCCTGTCAATTGACATTGTTTGGACATCCTTTGGGTTGTTTGGTATTTCTTTTGACTTTGACTTTCTTTGGACCAACGCCCAAACAAAATCTATAGACCACCTTTGGCTTTTCTTTTGTTTGACTTTCTTTTGCCAGTTGCCCAAACAAAATCTATAGACCACCTTTGGCTGTTTTTTGGTTTGACTTTCTTTGGCCGGTTGCCCAAACAAAATCTATAGACTACCTTTGGCTGTTTTTTGGTTTGACTTTCTTTGGCCGGCTGCCCAAACAAAATCTATAGACCACCTTTGGCTGTTTTTTGGTTTGACACTCTTTGGCCGGTTGCCCAAATAAAATCTGCAGACCATCTTTGGCGTTTTTTGTTTTGTTTGTTTGACTTTCTTTGGCCTGTTGCCCAAAGAAAAGTTGTTGGCTACCTTTGGCTTATTTTGGTGTAATTTTGCCTGTGCCTTTGGATTTGTTCTAAGATAATTTAGTGATACATTTTAGATTTCCTTTAGTTTAAGTTTGTTCAGCCACTTTGGAAACCCCCAACAATGTCATTGGCTTAACTTCCCTTGAACAGCCAAAATGTTTCCTGTAACAGTCTTCTACCTTGAAGTAGACCGTACAAATAAAAGGCAGGAGTTTTACACAAAAACTTGACTGAATGTGAGATAGCCGTCACTACACAAGCTTTTCCAACATGAGAACACAATACGGCATGAATGTCACCATGTAAACTATTCCAACATAAGACACCTTCGGGCATGGATTATACAGAAAACATCCAACTGAAGAGAAGTTGACCCTCATTACGCAAGCCATTCCAAGCTGCTGGCACCATTTGACACGACTTATGCACAGAAACCTGAACAAATAGAAGCTACAGGTCTGGCTAAGAGCCGTTCCAACATGAAGATACTCCGTCATGAATTGTGCACCAAAACCTGACCGAACATAAGCTATGTCTCACTACTGATGCCGTTCCAACATGAAGATACTCCGGCATGAATTCTGCACCAAAACCTGACCGAACATAAGCTATGTCTCACTACTGATGCCGTTCCAACATGAAGATACTCCGGCATGAATTGTGCACCAAAACCTGACCGAACATAAGCTATGTCTCACTACTGATGCCGTTCCAACATGAAGATACTCCGGCATGAATTCTGCACCAAAACCTGACCGAACATAAGCTATGTCTCACTACTGATGCCGTTCCAACATGAAGATACTCCGGCATGAATTCTGCACCAAAACCTGACCGAACATAAGCTATGTCTCACTACTGATGCCGTTCCAACATGAAGATACTCCGGCATGAATTGTGCACAAAAACCTGACCGAACATAAGCTATGTCTCACTACTGATGCCGTTCCAACATGAAGATACTCCGGCATGAATTCTGCACCAAAACCTGACCGAACATAAGCTATGTCTCACTACTGATGCCGTTCCAACATGAAGATACTCCGGCATGAATTGTGCACCAAAACCTGACCGAACATAAGCTATGTCTCACTACTGATGCCGTTCCAACATGAAGATACTCCGGCATGAATTGTGCACCAAAACCTGACCGAACATAAGCTATGTCTCACTACTGATGCCGTTCCAACATGAAGATACTCCGGCATGAATTGTGCACCAAAACCTGACCGAACATAAGCTATGTCTCACTACTGATGCCGTTCCAACATGAAGATACCTCGGCATGAATTGTGCACCAAAACCTGACCGAACATAAGCTATGTCTCACTACTGATGCCGTTCCAACATGAAGATACTCCGGCATAAATTGTGCACCAAAACCTGACCGAACATAAGCTATGGCTCACTACTGATGCCGTTCCAACATGAAGATACCCCGGCATGAATTGTGCACCAAAACCTGACCGAACATAAGCTATGTCTCACTACTGATGCCGTTCCAACATGAAGATACCCCGGCATGAATTGTGCACCAAAACCTGACCGAACATAAGCTATGTCTCACTACTGATGCCGTTCCAACATGAAGATACTCCGGCATGAATTGTGCACCAAAACCTGACCGAACATAAGCTATGGCTCACTACTGATGCCGTTCCAACATGAAGATACTCCGGCATGAATTGTGCACCAAAACCTGACCGAACATAAGCTATGTCTCACTACTGATGCCGTTCCAACATGAAGATACTCCGGCATGAATTGTGCACCAAAACCTGACCGAACATAAGCTATGTCTCACTACTGATGCCGTTCCAACATGAAGATACCCCGGCATGAATTGTGCACCAAAACCTGACCGAACATAAGCTATGTCTCACTACTGATGCCGTTCCAACATGAAGATACTCCGGCATGAATTGTGCACCAAAACCTGACCGAACATAAGCTATGTCTCACTACTGATGCCGTTCCAACATGAAGATACCCCGGCATGAATTGTGCACCAAAACCTGACCGAACATAAGCTATGTCTCACTACTGATGCCGTTCCAACATGAAGATACTCCGGCATGAATTGTGCACCAAAACCTGACCGAACATAAGCTATGTCTCACTACTGATGCCGTTCCAACATGAAGATACCCCGGCATGAATTGTGCACCAAAACCTGACCGAACATAAGCTATGTCTCACTACTGATGCCGTTCCAACATGAAGATACCCCGGCATGAATTGTGCACCAAAACCTGACCGAACATAAGCTATGTCTCACTACTGATGCCGTTCCAACATGAAGATACCCCGGCATGAATTGTGCACCAAAACCTGACCGAACATAAGCTATGTCTCACTACTGATGCCGTTCCAACATGAAGATACCCCGGCATGAATTGTGCACCAAAACCTGACGGAACATAAGCTATGTCTCACTACTGATGCCGTTCCAACATGAAGATACTCCGGCATGAATTGTGCACCAAAACCTGACCGAACATAAGCTATGTCTCACTACTGATGCCGTTCCAACATGAAGATACCCCGGCATGAATTGTGCACCAAAACCTGACCGAACATAAGCTATGTCTCACTACCGATGCCGTTCCAACATGAAGATAGATACATATCGTCGAAATGTTCGTCACGATGATACACACTGTAGGCGCGTTCCCAAGCACGCGATTTGCGGGGCGTCGCGACAGCGACTATTTTTTTTTCTGTTCCGCGCAGGCAGAAGCAACAACAGGTTTCTCACAACCGTACGGTTTGGTTGTCAACATCGCTTCAGGTTCCTCTCGCATATGAATCGTTGAACGAAAGCCGAGACATGGAAAAATTGTCGCTCTCGCAAATCGCGCGCTTGGGAACACGCCTTTAGAGTGTATCATCATGACGAACGTTATTGCGCTGCACGGCTACGCAGCGTTCAACAAATGTTGCACAAATCAAACATCAACAAAACATTTCATTAGCTGCCCGCTGCCCAATCCGACACCGCAAGTGGCCCGAAATATCGAAGTGTCTTCTTTGTTTGAATCTATTCACTGTGTTATTATCCGCTGTTTAGGCATGTGTATTATTAATAATATGATTAAACAACAGAACTGGAGTGTGCAATTTTATTCGGCGTTGTTTGCATATTTGTAGTTACAGGTTCAGGTTGCGCGCCGTTCCTCTCCTTTAGTCGAGGCAAACTGCTAGGGCTATCGAAGCCAATCCAAGCCGCAAGCGACGTGTAGGGTATTGTTTGCTTTCGTCGCCGCACGTGGTTGTGAATTGAGTGTTCATGTTGTGTGGTGTCCTGTATTTCACACGTTTCATTCACACAATTTTCTATTTGCGTAACTACGTGCAACATGCACATTTTGGTGAAGTGGCCAGGCGTGAATATGCTGGACGTTTATCCCGTCGACAGCCTGCAAGATATCGAATTAGGTTTAAGTATTTCGTATGTCCCGGCCGTCCCGGCAAACGTGGACATCGCTAAGGGGAAGACATTCCTCATACGGTGCAGCAAGAATGCAGAGCCCTCTGAAGCCTTCTTCGTTGCTGCGGGTAAGTCCAGCGTGTACAGAGAAATATGCTTTGTTTTTCCAAAGCACGAGAGGCCAGACGTTGCAGTCTCCCTGTTTCTGCCCAGTATTTGTTACGCTGTCTAAATCAACCGCAGACGTGGAATGGCGTGTCATTAAGCGCTACCAATTTAGACTTACCTACGGTTATCTATACTAAAAAGACATTAATCGGTTCTGCATTATTGGTCCTGTTGTAGAACCAGACTCAGAACATCAATTTCTCATGTTTGATTGCTTGTTCATTGATTTGCTGCTGCCACAAGCCTAACTACTTGATATTCCACTAGGTCTCAGGGTGCACACTGTACACATTGTGCAGAGCACAACCGGAAAATAGAGGAGCTTGAGCATGCAAATGCCCGCCTGACAAAGAAAACTTCGCAAAGCCAAAGAGAAGTGTGGTAAGCTGATATATATATATATATTTTTACATATGTTGTGACAAGCATGTAGCAGGTAATCATTTTCAGTCATGACCAACATGGTGGATCAGATGGAAAATCTAATCCAGACTGCCTCCAGCCAGAACGCTGCTGCTGTTACAGCAGCTCCAATGGTAATGTTTGTTTCACCTGTGGAACTCGGATTTTGATATTTTATTTGTGTTTGGTTAGTTTGGATGAGCCGTAAGAGTGTGCTTGGAAGATATATCATTTGAAGTTAACAGTTTGCAGGACAATACGTGTAATACCTCTTTTCTATGCAGCTGGACATCGGCTTAGGTGTTTGCGTGGACGCTGGTGTTCTGCACAGAATAGAGAGAAGCAGCAAAGGGGATAGGACAAGGTACGACTGCATAAGCATAGCTATCTCTCTTTAATTTGCAGGCTGGCCCGTGCCCTCATTTGGGCAGTGTTTTCTCCTGAGGAGATGATTGGGCGAACTTCATATGGGATACCATGCAACGCCCACTAAGGTGCTGCTCTGAAACCTGCAGTGGATGAGACACGGCATGAAGCAGTTCTGGGTAAGGACCCCTTTCTGTCTTCATTACTGCAGGTCCATTGGCTTTTGATTTGGCCAAACTCTGGCTTTGTCTACATGAAGTAGCTGGTTACTGCTTAATCAGTTAATTGTACTCCTGCAGTGTCAACCTCGTGATTTGGCTTGCTGGAACCATCACATTCATGTGGCACACTTTTGCAATGCCATTGGCAGCAACAACCATGTTCTAAGAGTTGGAGCTGGACTGCCGGAAGTAGACCAAGATGGTAATCTGCACTTCTTTGGCACCATACAGATGCAAGAAAACAACAAGTCTGTGAGAGATCAAGGAGAGCGTTGTGTCCATGCTTTCGAAAATGAAATAATCACCCGTAATAAATTATGTGTATTATCAGTAACAGATGGCTTCTTTGTCGTGAATACCAGGGGTACTGGGTGCTATTTGGGGAGCCAACGAGGTACATTTGGGCATTATGTCAAAAGAAAATCAAATTAATGGCAAATAGGTGTCAAAAGAAAGACCAATTGAAGTCATAAAAGTGTCAATTGAATGGCAATTGCAAAAGTTCAAAAGAGATTCTTTTGACAAAAGTCAAAAGGAAGTCTGTCCCAAATAACCAAATGAAGTCAAAAGAAGTTCCAAACGTTTTTCCAAATAAATTCAAAAGCAATTCTATTGAATTTCAATTGCCTCTTTTGACTTTTTTCAATTGGAATTCTAAAGCATGTCCAAAAAATTTTTTGCAAGGGGTACCGTTGTAGATTCCCGTCCTCGTCATATTTCTTTCGAAATATCCATTTGCATTTGACAACTCCTTGATCGCGCGGTCTTGGGACAATTTCCCACGTACCGTTCCTCTCTAGATTTCCCAGTTCTTCATCTATGGCCTCCTGCCAATAATTGCCACGAGGCATCGACAGTGCTTCTTCCATAGTGATAGGATCGGGGATAGCGTCGGCTTGTTTGACCGTGTAACAGTAGTTTGGCCGTGGTTTGTTCGCTAGTCGTTGAGATCGTCTTGGTAGCTGTTCTACTTCGTCCTCCACTTGACCTGCTGCATCGACGTGCTCTTCGTCTCTGTTTGCACATTGGCATGTCACTTCTTGTTGCTCGGGTTCTCGTATAGGAGTCACCTATGGGGCCTCGTCTTCGACGTTGACTTCAAGATTTACGACAACGATTCCGTCGCCGTTACATGACTCCGCAGTCACTGGCTCCGTGACTGTTTCGACAGTCTCGGGTTTGCAGGGAAATACGCCTTCGTCGAAAACAACATCACGGCTCAAGAAGAATTCATCATTCTTCATGTCCCACAGTTTGTATCCTTTGACACCTTCAGGATAACGTACAAGAACGCATTCGACCGCTTTGGGGTCCAACTTCGTCTTTCTACGTTGTCTCCGCTGTACTGCCCAAGCTCGACATCCATAGACTCTGAGATAATCTATTTTGGCCTCTCGGTTGAGCCATAGCGTTTCCGGCACTTGATGGTTGACGGCTTGTGACGGACACTTGTTACGTATGTGCGCTGCTGTATCGAGCGCATCTGCCCAAAGTGTTTTAGTCAGGCCGGACTCAATCAACAGACATCTCGTCATGTCAGTCAGCGTTTGGTTGTATCTCTCAGCTATACCGTTCTGTTGCGGTGTCCCAGGCACTGTCAACTGTCGTGTTATCCCGTATTTCGTCAGGTATTGTTTGAAGTCTTCTCCAACATATTCGCCACCGTTGTCGCTTCGAAGGGTATTGATGGTAGTGCTGTGAAGATTTTCCACCATCCGTATATACTCATCAAACTTTTCAAGGGCTTCGTTCTTCCTTTTCATGGTGTACACAACTGCGTATCTGGAGTAATCATCAATAAAAGTTACGAAATACTTCGAACCTCCTTTCGAAGTTGGTGTGACGCTCCCCAGGTCTGAGTGGATGAGTTCTAACGGCGCTGTAGCTCTCACTGTGACGTCACTACTCGGAAAACTACTTCTCCTGAGCTTGCCTTCCACACACGTCGAGCATCTTCCTTCATTGCTCCTGAAGCTTTCTGGACAGAGCTGGTATACGGCATCCAGGTGGAGATGGCTGAGTCGACGGTGCCACAACGATGCATCTGCAGTACAATCACGTTTCGATGGCCTCGATGACGAGCACAACTCTTCTACTGTGTATAATCTTCCTGACCTTGTTGCCGATAAGATGGTCTCACCGTTGCTCCGTCGCACTTCTGCTTTTCCATTGTGGAATGTTACTTTGAAATTAAGGTCCTCAATTGTCCCTACAGATAGGATGTTGCCGTCTAGCTCAGGTACGTACAGCACGTCCTTGAGAGTTAAGAAATTCCCACCGTACTCTTCTTGGAGTTGGAATTTCACCTCGCCAAGTCCGAGGACTTTCATTACGTCTTGATTCGCTGTGTGTACAGTAGATTCATATGGCTGGAACTCCACGAATTTCGTCCTATTTGATGTCATATGGTCTGTAGCTCAGCTGTCCATGTACCAAACAGCATGACTCCCAGATGTTGTATCTGACACCGATAATGATGTGTGAGTTACCTTTTTCGCTTGCCGTCGTCCTGTTGGTTTCTGCGGTATGGTGTCGTCATCAACCTCTTCACAGTGTTTGCCGATGTGTCCCAGTTTCCCGCAGGCGAAGCATCTCACACGTCGTCTTCCAACATCGTATCTTACTTTTTGAAACTCTTCATTCCACTGCCTCGAGAGGACGGTTTCCCTTCAGACATGTTGGACATGTTGTCGCCTACTGACTTGTTGAACATCATCTCAGCTTCCCGTTTGGTGAACAAAGCTCTTGCTGTACCATCACTCTCCATCGTCTGCCCTTCATCTCGACGTTTCTTGCGTTATTCCTCGACTAAGAGTCTTGCCTTTACTTCCTTAGCGGTGAGTGTTGCTTCGTCCTGCTCCAACTTGAGGATGAGGGCTTCGTAAGATTCCGGCAGTCCCATTAGCATGACAAGCGCAACCTCTTTATCAGTGAATCTGTATCCACCGTTAGTCATTGTTGCGATGTAGGTCCATCAAGCGGCTCAGGTACTCCTTCATCGGTTCATCGTCTTTCTTCTGGTCATTCACAAAATCTCGCAGGAGTTGTAGGACGTGCAGCATTCCGTATTTCGTGTGAATTTCCCGAAGGATTTCCCACGCTTCCTTCGCGGTTGTGCAAGTGCCAATGTCGTCCAGATAACTGTCCTCTACCACAAGGAACAGGAAAGTGAGGGCCTTGTTATTGTGTTTCCTCTCCTCGTCTGTCATTTCTGAACCGGAGTATCCAGGATCCACTGCTTCCCAGCAACTCTTTTGTACGAGCGCAGCTTCCGTCCTAATCGACCACGCATGGTAGTTCTCTGAATTCAGTTTCGTGATCTTGAATTCGTCGCTGAAAGCCATGACTGCTGAATCGTCTCTGGTTTGACTGTCGCCCCGTCTCGGTATGCGTCGCTCAGAATCGTTTTGTCGTCCCAGGCACTACTTCTGTGTTCCTGGCGTCTGGCTTCGCTAACGTCGCTTCGGGCACTATCTTCACTGGCGTCCTGGACTGTCCTCTTCACTTGCGTCCTGAACTGTCGTCTTCTCTTGCGTCCTGAACTGTCGTCTTCACTTGCGTCCTGGGCCCATAACCTGTTAGCGCTGCGCAGGTATGAGTAGACAGAGGCCACAGCAAGAGTCGAACAAGGAACGACTTTACTCGTGAATAGAAAAGGGAAAAAGTAACGGAAAAACGTGTTACGCGAGACACGCAGTGTGCGCAAGATGAAAGTGAACAAACACGTGAGCATACGTCAGACGAACACGAAAAACGGAACTAGACAACACATTGCGAAAATATATCTAACAGCAAACGCTTTCGCTTCTCAGCATGCAAACAACTCAGGAACATTACGTGATCGAGAATTCTGTTCAATAAAATGCTGTTAAAGGTAAGGCAAGGCATGTCAATGCAATACAATTGTTGCACAGCATTAATTAGAAAAAATAAGTCAGACGGTAGGTAGCGCCCAGCAACAGCTAAAAAATTCATGACCGGAGTACCCGCGTCACGTGATGCCAAAGTATTACACGATGAACTTATGACCGGCTACAAATCACTAATAAACACTGCTTTAAGAATCATAAGAATTACTGGGATAATTTTTTTCAAAATATCGAAGAAACTGCATCTCAAGATACTGTCAGCGCCCTCTGTTCGCTTTCCTCGCAACCATATCGCACGGCGTGAATTGCGTCTGGCGTGGTTTCTGTATGCAAAAAGTTCATTTCCTGCCCAAATTGAACAGAACTTCACCTAACAGCGATGCCAGGTATCTACTGTAATATTTGGGGATACGCCAAGTGTGCTCCATCGACAAATGACGTTGTGTACCACAAGATTCCAACGGACAATGAGCGGAAACGAAAGTGGTTGGAAGCATATGCATAATGTAAAACTCCGAGACTAGGGAACACGAAAGGACAGACACAACACGAAGTCTCCGAAGCGTTGGTTGGAAGCGAAGGTTGGAAGCGTTTGGTCAAGACATTCATGATCAATGCCGTATTTGTTCAACGCATTTCTCTGACGATTCGTGTTTACGCACACTGAAAGCCATTGTACCTGACACATTGCACACACGCACAAAAAAAAAAATTATAGTTTGGGACCGACCGTTGGCGAATAACAAAATGTCAAAATCGTTCCGTCAGAAAGCCACGCCGCCGGGTCGATTTCTTTCTGACGGACCACAATACATAGAGCCGAAATAGTTATTGCTCCTATGTGTATGCGTGTTGCGGTACAACATATATTTTTTCGAGGGAAATCAGTGATGGTGTCCGGGCCACACTGCCTGAGTTCAGATGGAACCACTCTATTATAAAACCGTACGTTATTATTTTAAGTCATCCTCTTGTAAGTAACAATTAACCGATAATTGTACCTGTCTGTCAGTCTCATGAGGGATATATCTCTGAAAATTAATTGTGTACGATGATTGGGTTCTGCGTTAGCAATCGCGAGTACCACTCTTATCGGAAACATGAATAATGAGGCAATGTTCTTTTTCCTTTATTACCCCTATACCAGGTACCAGTAGTTCAGGTGGGGTAGAAATAAAACGTTATACAGGGTGTCCCAGAAAACCTGTCATTGAATTATAAAAAGAACTACACACCCAGAGGCAACGACTTTTGTTGTTACTACGTTTTTGCCACCACCTGATCTGAATATCATGTAACGTAAGTTTAATTATGCAAACTTTAGCGAACTAAAGCCGGGAATTTCAAAAGTAAAGGTCACTTTTTTATTCCACCAATGTGAAATTATTCAAATTAATGATAATTGACAGGGGTATTCAGTAGCTATCCGATCAGAAAATAAAAATAGCCGAACATCATGCTCTACGAAGTTCCCACAAGATCGTGCGAGACCAATTTTTCAGCGCCATCGTTGGCAATCCGGCTCATTATTTCATTCTCCGCATGATCACCAGCAATGGGGTAGAGTATCGCCCATGGCGATAAAGCTCCCTACTCATCATCATCAATAAAGTTGTTGTTGCTAATTATATTTAGATATACAGCTAGTCTCCTTCAGAGAACTGTTAAGTGGTAGACATTCACAGACATAAACATGGGACATGAACACCATGACAAATAAGCTGGAGCCCTGGGCGAACACTGATGACGACGCGGCAAGATGGCTCAAATGCCTTGAACAGCTTCCAGCAGCAACAACAGTATTATACCCCTGTCACACGGGCAGTCTTCAATGATCATTGAAACCAATGACCATTGAAAATCCGTGTAGTGACACCAAGCGTGTGACGTGTCAACTTCCCAAAGAGTATTGGATTCAATGTTCCCCCACAGGTTGGCACGTTACACGCAAGGTGGCGCTACACGCATTTTCAATGACGATTGGTTTCAATTATCATTGAAGACTGCCCGTGTGACAGGGGTATTATATATTAACTTCCAATCGTTAAATGGATTATCACATCTACCGCGGTCGATTGCAAAACTAGAGTGCCGTTTTAATCCTCGTTCAAAACGACAATCACGTCGACAATCCGACGCGAATTACTGGAGATATTTCTGTGCAATTTGACGTAATTCTTGAGAAGAGTAGACGACGGATGTTGAGAATATATATCGACTTACTGCAGCAATAGACGCCGACAAGGAGTTAGAACACTCAATAAACCACATGCAGACTCTCAACTAAGTGAAGTTTATTCAAACAGGAAGTGACTATAGAAAAAAAAATAATAAAACGTACGTCATCATAGCGCATATAGCATCCCAGTACACGTCATCAATTTCCCAGATTCACCACGTGGTAGTTTCGAAAGTGTTTCAGTTATATTCCTGACTCTGAGGGTTCACCAAGGTTCAAGAAATTTCGTACACGGTCAAGAAATTCATTTTCCTCGCCAGTGAGGCAAACACGTGGATGCCAAAGACCCCCGTTATTTCACGCAGAGTTTGGACTCTATGTGTTGATGGCACTGAAGCCTCCTGGAACATAAGTGCACATGAGCAATGCCTGCAATGGAGTGCATGATTACTAGATGGGGCTCAATCAGTATTGAAGACGCGTGTTCCATTACTCTAAGCATCGACCAGATTCCCCAAGATAAACATAGATCTAACCACAATTCAGCATGGAATACACCGTCCCTAAGTTACATGTAACGAAAGGTTTGCGCATAATTATGTACAAAGTTTTTTTTTTGTCTTTCTATAAATACTTCCGCTTTGAATAAGCTTCACTTAGTTGAGAGTCTTCACGTGGTTTGTCCCATTCATGTTATATCTTCTTGTCCGCGTCTATTGCTGCAGTAGTTTAGGCAGCGACGTGCAGGCCGTTGCTTAGTTCTTCCTACCGTTCTACTTATGTTCTACAAGTGTGTTTGGCCATCATGAAGAATGTGTTGCTAGCCCCTGGTTGGCTCCTGTTGTGCCAAGGCATCGCGAAAACAACTCCTGGAGAATGCAAAAATACTCCAAAAGCCGGGAGACGACATAACTGGACAAAAAAGTAGAGAACTCCGACTTAACGGAGTTAACTTTAACTTTAACTTAACCTTTGTTATGTTAAGTCGGAGTTCTCTACGTTTTTGTCCACTCCTGGAGAATCGTGCAAATGGACATCTTGCGACTAGTAGTATAATGGGTTGAAATACGCATTGAGCCGACTGATCACCAATTCAAAAAAAATAATATCTCAGTGGTCTTTGCAACGACCAATTTGGTTTGTTTAAATAAGAAACGTTCTCTGTTTCCCTTTACAACTGCACTGCGCTTTAACTATCGTTGAGTGTGCAACGGCGAAAGTCATCTGTAGGATTCGTACATTCCCTTCGGTATTCTGGCATTTTTTTCCCTACTCAATAACACTTTTGCAGCTTGCGACATTTGTAGACAGGGATAATGGGATGTTTCATTCCTCATTTAAGTACCCTTTTAAAGGGAGACGGCGCGGCAACATGAAACTATTTAATCACTACGTAAACAAGTTCGATACATTCTTCTGAAATGTGAACTAAAGTTGGTTTTGGAGCCGCGGACCCATTAGTTGCCAAAAAGATCTGAAAAACTCAAAACGAAACCGAAACTTGTGAAGGTTATTTCTCATAAGCCATGTGCCGTGCGTGACATCACCGGTAGTCTCGTGTTGGCCGCCAGCTGTTTTTGAGGCACGCCCATTGTAACTTTCTCGTGCAACATGGTTGACCAGTCATCTGCTTCCTCGATTTCGTTTTAAAATATTCGCCAGCGGTAAAAGCAAAACCTACAAAAAGCCGTACACGAGGAATACCGGTCAGGTGAAGCCCAGCTTTTCACGTCAATACAGTTTCGAGAGTACGATCCGGCTTTAACGCGCACATTTACGCGAAACCATAAACGTTCTTATTGTGGTTGCAGCTCGCTTTCAAAAGCATGCAACAGCGAAGAGCTGTTTCTTTTCACAAAGAATTCAGCAACTCTGAGAAAATATAAGATAGCAAGAAACAAGACGTTACGATCAACGCGTATGCGACATGCGCCCTTACAAATAATCTTATACGTAGAATGCCCTCTCTGGGTTGTAAAGTTTGAGTGTGTTTGTCCTGTTTCTCGTGCAAGAACATAAAGCTATTCATTGTGCTCCTTGAAAGCGACCTAAAACTCCAAGACTGAAGGTTTAGTACCAGTCGCTAAACAAGACTCCGAGGGTTTGTGCCGTTGGACAGCGAGCTGAACATACGTGAGTTACTGTTGACGACAGTTTCGTAGATCGTAATAGCAGCACACAGGCTAGCTGTTGTGATTGTTATGACGTAAGCATGTGGCTGACATGGCTGACATGGCTGACAGGACGACGCGTCTCAGACGTCCTTGTCCCTGCAATCATGAAACTCAGAGAGATACCACTGGCGTCGCAACATTTTTCTATGCGCATTAAGCGTGATCGCATGCCAAGAACCGATCCACCGGTCTGCAAAAAGCCTTTCCCGATATCCATGCAGTCCACCCCGTCATACCCAGTTGAGCGTTTGAGTTTGCAGTCGTCATGCAGCAGAAGTTGCCGCTCAGGCTTTTACAGTCTCCATGCAGAAGTTCGGCTATGGACCTGCCCACACCTCCAAGAAGCATATGCTACCACTGGGCAGTCCCATTAGTGTCCGCGAGTCTTTCAATCTCATATACCTTCCTTTTAAGCCACGAAAGGGATGAATCACGTCATCAACTTTAGCCCTTGAGTACCCAAGAAACTACCTCAATGTCCTCTTGTCAGTCACGTCCTAGGTAGTACCAAAGGCTATTGTTCGGACGTGTGATGGACATCCACGGTAGATCCCTGCAATCCTCTTGGCAGATTGACTAACACGACTTTACTTTCACCCAGAAACTCCCGACAGCGCAAAACACGCGATAGAACACACCCCATTCTTCCGCAATTTCCTTCCGAAAAACAGCAGGGATTTTACCCCCCCCCCCCCAAAGAATTACAAAACTAATAAAACCTGCAAACGAAGAACCCTACAGTTACAGGCTTGTCCGCATAAGGTCTGTTCCGACATGCAGCAGCGCGCTAATATAGTGCTACAAGGCAGCGCGCAAAAACAGCGCTCACTTTCACTGGAAGGTTCACACTTGCAAAGCGGCAAACTATAATTTAGTGGAAGTTCGGTGCTCGTTTCGGGTCTCTCCCATCATGGCACCTCCGGGGTTCAACAGCATACGGACGAACAAGTTCGATGAACTCACCGAACGAAAAATCACCAGACATTTTGGATGACAGACTCACCGGTTCCAATGCGTTCGCAGTGCAGTGAAACGCGGAAGCAAAGCACCTCCGTGACTTCTGCGACGTTATCACTGAAGGAGTTCACCACTGGTCCCAGAAAAACCTCAGACAGCAAAGGCGGCACCGGGATTGGAACCCGGGTACCTCCCAGTCTCGACGTGACGTGGCCAGCAGGATAACGACTGAGCCACGTGAGCTTGTGATACGTTGCTGATCTTTGATTTGACAGCTTTCTTTATCGTATAGTTTTCGTTTAGCGAATCTGATGTGCTAAACATTTCTATAGTGTATATCCGTATATCCGTAGTGTATATAGTGTATATATAGTGTATATATGTATGTCGTATCCGGAATTGAGACGTCGTCCTTTGTGCGCCAACGAATACGGTTAGTTTCTTGGAAGCTTTTCATCCGTGTTGGCAGTCTCGACTGCGAGGAAAAGCTCGGCAGTTTCCTGCGAAGTCGGCCCACGACGAGCAATCCATCCCACTAAGAAGCACGCCGACTTAGAGACCCGGTGATCACTCGGAAATAAAGCTACCACTCAACCATGTGAAGTGAAGTGTACCAAGATGTAGAAAACAAAATAGTGTGTTTTGCCGTTCTTTTGAGAATATAAGTAAACCGTACGTAGGTCCTTATACTAACCTGACTATATATTTCTGTGCAATGGTGCAGGAAAGCCAACATGAAGTTCATGGTCTTCCCCTTCTTGTTCGTCGCCGTCTTTCTCGCAGGTATGTGAGGTGGTGCCAAGTACATGAAACTACATAAATTGGAACCACATTCCCTCATTGTTCGCATGGTTCCATGTACCTGGATGAAAATGCTTTTAATGAATAGCGTAAGGCCTATATCGCGAACACTAGCCCACTTGTTTCTTGAATGGCAAAATTTGGCGACGGGCTCATAAGAGTACGCTTGTTGGGGCCTCTTACAAATACGCTAGCTCGGACTAATGTCTGGCTCCAATTCTGGTATCTCATATCGCCCCGAAAATCCCTAATAAACGCGTGAAGTCAATAATGTTTTGTTTGTTAATTGTAGCACAGATTTCGACAGATACCCTCCCGCCTCTACCCGACGTGGAGAAACATATGTGTAAGTAAACATATGTACATTGCGTGGAGCCTTCCGCGTAGCAGTCAATCCATAGTCAACGGTGTAGTACATTTTTTCATCAAATCCTTCGATCGCAAAACATCATCTTACGCACATCGCATGCAAAATGGCTGTCTTGCTGCACACATTGGAAAAAGTGGTGCCACGAATATCGTTCGAGTACCTGCTTTAATTTTCCTGGTGACTGGTTTCCTAAAAACGTCTACCGCCGAAAGCGACACGTTTAACGAATGTGTACTACCCCGCCTGTGATTCCTTTGGCACGATTTTTACACGATGCCTTCCAGCTAGCGAGTGCTCGCTTCTGCAGGTGACTCTCAGAAAGAGCGATCTATATGCTCTCATTATAGGTAGAGCTCCTTCGGGAAGATACCAACTCTTAGACGAATGCATTTCGATATCGCGAATAGCTCGGTACGAGAAATGCGCGTTCTGCATGGAAGCACATGGTAGTGCCAGGGATGTGCTTGACAGAAAAATGGTATGCTTCGTGTGAGATTCACATATAATATTATGCAAACAAGTGTATTAAACAAGGTATGGATAGGTAATTTATGTAGGAGAGTATATTCTCAGGGAAGTTCGAAGGGGCATTCCACTTCTCTAGCACGGAAACTTTCTCACTCTAACTCTGTCGCCCGTTTCCAGGGATGCCTGCTTCCTACGGGGAACCCATCGAAGAACCTATCTATGCGTAAGTACCTTAAAGTGATATGGCGCAGTGCTTTAGTGTGGAGACATTGTACGCATCGGAACCTGTTATGTAAAGAAGGGCAGATCTCGCTGATGAAGGTCTGTCTGCGGCAGTGCCCATAGGAATATTATTCAGGAACTTAAATATATTTGGATATAGATATATAGTCATATTCACATTTACCGTACAAACCAGAACATAGGCCGCAGTGTGTTTGAAGAACGTGCCGTGGAAGATCGGCCGTGTCCAGTGTGCCGGAATCCGTCCACCTGACTGAGCTTCCGCTTCCATGTGCATACATGGAAATCGGTCAGATCAACTCCCACAATCTCCCAATAATTGATTGAGTATGTTGTGTTCACGTAGCGTTTCCAACTCCGGATTGTGTAGTAGCCGTTTGATCTGAAGACGCCGAGCGTTCCTACCACCCACGTATTCACCTGCTACCTCCCACCGACCCCGAGGAACCGAGTCGCCGATGTAAGGCGGAATTAAACAGTTTATCCCTGGCCTCCGGCTTGAGTGGTTCTCCTCCTTAGCGGTTACTATAGATCGATCGTCTGTTGAACAGAGGGTCTCCTGCGCTTCTCAAACGAGTCCCAGTGGAGCCCTTACTTAGTGCTGCCGCTGCCAGGAGGCTCTTCCGCAGATTACCGTCATCGCTGCCGACATCAAACTCAAATGAATAACATTCAAGCTCGACGAGATAGCTCTCGTCAGATGTCGCGAACGTCGGCTGCAAGCAACGTCATCCCCTGAGAGCACAAGGAAAATGACTCGCCGCTGCCAAAGTAACAGACGTCTCATACGGGCTCACAAGTGAAAACAAGAGAAAAAGGCTTATGCGAGTGGTAGTTCCAGTATCATATATCCCGCTCCAACGCTCCCCTTGTAGATACAGCACCCCAGTAGAATGTCCGGTTTTGCCAGCCCCCGATATGCACGATCCAAATTACACGTTGAGGATGTCATTAACGCTGACATCGGCGACCACCAGGTGACTCTGCGTGTAAGCTTTAGTGTACAAGGTTTTCTTCGGGGCTTAGCAGTATCTTCTCTGTCTGGGTATAATAATACTCAAAGCATAAAATGTATCAACCGAACACAGCCTTGTGGTAACGTACAACAATCAGAAGATGAATAACACCCATGAGGCAGTCACAATCACAGTCGTTGAATGTAGTAAGGGATGAAAGTAATGGATGAATATAATGCTCTCACAACATTACTTTATCAAACTGCCTTAAAATTCGTGAATATGTTCTGTAATATTTCTCTGGTTGTTCCAGGACACCGAGAGAACCGCCTGTCCGTGTTACAAGCCGTTCTGGTATGTACCTGGAGCACCTAACCTTACCTACGCAGGCTACGTAATTTCGACTGAATTCGTCGAAACGTAGCGTCATTCCTAAAAGGCTCTCCAATGGTATTCATTGGTGATAGGAAAGCTTGAGCTGTAAACGAAGACCCAACAAACTGACACACTCACTCTAGAAGCATTTGTGTTGCTTAAGCGTTCCGTCGTGTCCTTTTGCTGTGTCTACGCCATTCTTTCTTCATCGAAGAGCGAGGAGAAACCGAGCAGGACTCCCGGGCATAGGTGGCCGGTGGCACAGCACACGTTAGGGGGCAACCTCACATACGAGTTAATTACTAACATACTGCTCCTTTTAATGCTGTGAGCTAACCGAGAAACAAAATTTGTGTCACATTTTTCCCCCCGGTGAGAAAACAACCGGTGACAAAACTCACCGGTGCGAATGGCTGTTCTCTTCCCCTTTTATTCCGTTTTTCTTCACCCATTCACTGTCACCTCTTTGCTGTGTTAAATGCTTTCGTTGGCGTCCATGAAGCTGGCACAAAAATGCACTAGCTTTGCAGATTGCAAGAAGTATCGATTTCAATCTTGTCCAATTCAAGTGCCATGCAAAATGGCGCCGCCCGTGTAGGGTAAGGAGACGGATTGTAAGGATTCGGTGATCGGTAGCACCTGTTATTTCACGATGTCATTGATCGGACAGCTCAATAAGTTGGCGGAGCTTCAGATATAGGTATGATCCAATACTGGCCAGATTCCCTCTTAACATGCTGCTGTCGCTACGGCGGTGTTTCACGCTGTGTTTGAACAGCATCTTTTTCCTGTAATCCCAAGCAGCACAACATCTTGACCCAATATTGGACCAATATTGGCAATGTTAGCCCAATATTTGCTCGATCTTGGTTCAATATGAATTGGGCCGACATCGCCAACATTGGTTCAATATTGGACCAAGATGTTGCGCTGCTTGGAATGGACCTTTTCTAGGTAAGCGTATGCGCATGTGCAGCCACCTGCAGAGGACTGCCATGTTTATAGGGGGGGGGGGAGATAATCGGTTTCAAGGTTTACGCGGACGTTTGAGGCCGAGATTTGACAACTCTTTGTACTCGTACGCAGTAAAATACGCCTTCACTATTCCTGCATCCTTCTTCACACAAGTTTCCCTTGCTGTTTTCGAACGCAACGTGCCAGTCCGAAAAGCGTCCCCATGTTTATTGGGGGGAAAGATACGACGTTCGGCATTCCGCCGCCAGGGGGACGCGAATATGCAAAGTCCTCATTCCGACTTTTGGCGTTTCTCTCATTTGTTGGAGTATTATAAGTATTTTTAATCTCTTAGAACACGTTTATAGTCGTCACGTGCCCCATCTCTCACGCGGCTACTAGGAGACCCGCACAGGAGACATCATCAACTGATATTGCACACTAATGTCATTTTGTTTTCGTGCCCGAATGGCACGCGTATAAATAAGGGCAAGCAGGAGCGCCGTGTTGTTTCCGCGAGCATCTAGCGCCACGATGCCATCTATCCAGCGTGCTCCGAAGTGTTGCTTTCTGCTGCAACCATCTCATGGACAGACTGAGCTCACCCCATTGGTGTAACTAACCAGAAGCGGATCTTATTAGTAACTCTATTCAAACGCTGCGGTGCCCGTCACCGCAGAGACGCCACCGCCACGTTCTGCACAGTTCGCCACGTTCTGCACGTTCTGCACAGCAGATGTGTGCCCGGTGCCGTCCTGTCTGCGTTTTACTAAGTGGTTTTTCCATCTGTTTATGTCACAGTTTGGAGAGGCCGTCTAATCCTGCCAGCAAAGCTCCCGAAGGAAACCTGCGACATGCTTGCAACAACGGAAAACAAGGAATTCTTTCGCAAACAATGTGACACATGGTGGAAACAATAAAAGAGCGCAGAAACCAAATCACGAACATATTTTGTCATGCCATTCAATAATTAAGCAACGCAGGAAAAGGGACTGGACCCCAAGAGTCGAACCCAGGTCCTCATGATTTCCGGTCCGGAGTGCTACCAATTACAGAACGCATAGTGTCATAAAATAGGCGTTGCTTGAGAGCAAAGGTACTGAGTTTTACAGGCAAGCCGCGGAGACAGTTTTGTTCCCGCTCTACACCAGCGCCTTCCAGAAGTCAGTAGTCCGCAACATTCTGGAAGAGCAGCGCCATGGCGGAGCGGGTTACGGCGTCACGCTCCATTGGTGGTATAGCCAAGGTAGTGCTGAAGACTGGGAGGTTGTGGGTTCCAATCCTACCACCGGCTGTCCCGGCTGAGGTTTTCCTTTGGTTTTCCGAATAGTTTCAAGACGAATGTTGGCCCAGTTCTCCCAAAAGAAGGCCCAGGACTAACACCCTGTCTCCAAGTCCACCCTGCTGTCCTCTCTCCATCTGTCCAAATATGTACGTCGCCTATGGCCACAGTTGCTTCGTGGCGCTAACACGGAATAAACAAGAATATCCTGGAAGATGTCCTTACCTTACGCCTTGCACAGTGTTAGGTGAAGTGCCACGCCTTGAGGTTAGCGCGAATAATAGTGACAGTACCGCACACGCACCGTACCCTCGCGTGTAAGATCCGCAACCGCATCCGCAACTGTGTTAATTGGCATACATATCCGCATCGGCATCCGCGATGTTTTCTGAGTATATCCGCAGCCATTGTGGTTACAGGAAAATGTTATGTTACAAACGCTTTCACTTCTCAGCATGCAAACAACTCAGGAACATTATGTGATCGATAATTTTGTTCAATAAAATGCTGTTAAACGTAATGCAAGGCATGGCAATGCAATGCAATTATTGCACAGCATTAATTAGAAAAATTTGATCAGACGGTAGGTAGCGCCCCACAACGGCTAAAAAAGTCATGATCCGAGTACTCCCGTCACGTAATACCAAAGTATTACACGATGAACTTTTGACAGGCTATTAATTACTAATAAACACTGCTTTAAGAATCAGAAGAAGAATTGCTGGGACAATTCCTCAAAATATCGAATAAACAGTATCCCAAAATGCTGTCAGCGCCCTCTGTTCGCTTTCCTCGCAACGATATCGCACGGCGTGAATTGCGTCTGGCGTGGTTTGTGTATGCAAAAAGTTCATTTCCTGCCGAAATTGAACAGAACTTCACCTGACAGCGATGCCAGGTATCTACTGTAATATTCGGGGATACACCAAGTGTGGTGTTTCAACAAATGACGCGATGTACCACAAGATTCCGACGGAGAATGCGCGGAAACGAAACTTGTTGGAAGCGGTTGGTGAAGACATTCATGATCCATGCCGTGTTTGTTCGACGCATTTCTCTGACGAGTCGTGTCTCGCACAGTGAAAGCCATTGTACCTGACACATTGCACAAAAAAAAAATCTATAGTTTGGGACCCTCCGCTGGCGAGGAACAAAATGTCAAAGTCGCTCCGTCAGAAAGCCACGTCGCCGAGTCAATTTGTTGCTGACGGACCACAATACAAAGAGCCGAAATATTTATTGCTCCTATATGTATGCGTGTTGCGGTAAAACATTTTTTTTTCAAAAGAAATCAGTGATGGTGTCCGGACCATCCTTCCTGAGTTGAGATGGAATCACCCTATTATAAAACCGTACGTTATTATTATAAGTCATCCTCTTATAAGTAACAATTAACCGATAATTGTACCTGTCTGTCAATCTCATGAGCGATATATCTCTGAAAATTAATTGTGTACTAGGATTGGGTTCTGCGTTAACATTCGTGCGTACCACTCTTTTCTGTAACATGAATAATGATGCAATGTTTTTTCCCCTTGATTACCCCTGTACCAGGTACCAGTAGTTAGGGGTAGAAATAAAACGTTAAACAGGGTGTCCCAGAAAACATGTCATAAAAAAAAACTACACCACACAGAGTCATGCGGTCGAGGGCATTGTTCTAACTAGGTTTTTGCCTGATGTGAATGTCATGTAACTTAAGTTTAATTATGTGAATTTTTGCGAACTGAAGCCGGAAATTTGCCAAGTAAAGCTTACTTTTTTACTACACCAATGTGAAGAGCATGTCTAAATTACTCAAATTAATGATAATTGACAGGTGTATTCAGGAGCTATCCCATCAGAAAAAAATAGCCGAACATCATGCTCTACGGAGTTCCCGCAAGATTGTGCGCGACCAATTTTTCAGCGCCATCGTTGGCGGTCCGGCTCATTATTTCATTCCCCGCATGATCACCAGCAATGGGGTAGAGTATCGCCCATGGCGAAGAAACTCCCTATTCATTATCTCATAATAAACTTGTTGTTGTTATGTATACTTAGACATACTGCTAGACTCCTACAGAGAACTGTAAAGTGGTACAATTCACAGACATACACATGGGACATGAACGCCATGACAAATAAGCCCGAGCCCTGGCCGAACACTGTAGACGACGCGACAAGATGGCTCAAATACCTTGAACAGCTTCCAGCAACAACAACCGTATTGTACGTATATTAACTTCCAATCCTTAAATGGACTATAACATCTACGGCTGTGGATTCCAAAACTACAGTGCCGTTTTAATCCTCGTTCATCAATGCGCAATTTGACGTAATTCATGACAAGAGCAGACGACGGATGTTGAGCGTATATATCGACTTACTGCAGCAATACACGCAGACAATGACTTAGAACACCGAATAAACCAACAGCAGAATATCAACTAAGTGAAGTTCATTCATACAGGAAGTGATTATAGAAAAAAAAAAAAAACAACTGTGTACGTCATCATAGCGCATATAGGATAGGAACCCAGTACTCGTCATCAATTTCCCAGACTCACCACGTGGTAGCTTAGAAAGTGTTCAGCTTAGAAAGTGTGTCATATTCCTGACTTTGAGGTTTCACCAAGGTTCAAGAAAATTCGTACACCATCAAGAAATTCATTTTCCTGGTCAGTGAGTGAAACATGTGGATGGCAAAGGCCCCCGTTATTTTACGCAGAGTATGGTCTCTGTGTTGTGGGCACTGAAGCCTCGTGAAACAGAAGTGCACATGATTAATGCCTGCAATGGAGTGCCAGGTTACTAGATGGGGCTCGATCTATGGAAGACGCGTGTTGCATTACTCTAAGGCGTCGGCCAGATTCTCAAACACACCAGCTCCCGTGGCATAGTGATTAGAGTCATCGCTTTCCACGCCGAGACTGGGAGGTGACACGGGTTCGAATCCTGTCACCGGCTGTGCGGTCCGAGGTTTTTCCTTGGTTTTCTTTCTATAAATATTCTTTGAATAAACTTTACTTCGTTGGAAGTCTGCAGGTGATTTGTGCCATTCATGTTATATGTTCTTGTCCGCGTCTATTGCTGCAGTAAGCCGATATGAACTTGTACCAATTACCCCGCTTCGTCCCTCTTGTGTCGAGAGCATTCCCGAATTCCCTCTATGGAAACGTCACTTGGACAACGCCAATCAGTGAGCGCCCTTTGACGCGCACGAGGCCAATCAAAGAGCGGTCCGCCGGGCGGGAATGATAGACGGCGTCCGTAGATCTAGCGGAGGTCATCGGCTCGTGGAATGTTGTTTCTGGTTAGTGTCGCACGTGTTCGTACAACCAGGAGCATAACAGCCCGTTCAACGGAACATGGTCATGTGAGCACCCACACTGGTAAGCGAAAGTCGGCGTATTTACCGAGGTCCTTTCACTCAGTATGTTGCGGTGCGAACGCGATGCAGATGACCTCGGAGACAATCACCTGCATTGCCCTTCCTTTCGTGTGCTCGGCTTACGTCATTCTTGTTTAGCTGCTGAGAGCAGACCTCGGCAGTTTTGACTTTCGCTCACCCAAGTTCACTCACCACCCACCCAGTTATCGGCTCGCTCACTCACGCTCACTCACCGTCTGCTGAGCTCTCGGTTCGCTCATTCATGCGCGCTCACCGTCCGCTCAGCTCTCGGCTAGCTCAGTCAAGTTCACTCACCACCCGCGCTGTTCTTAGCTCGCTCACTCACGCTCATTGACCATCCGCTCTACTCTCGGCTCGCTCATTCACGCTCACTTACTGCTCGCTAAGCGTCTTGCGGTCTTACGGATGTTCCTTATCTTCCATCACCCCCGTGTGTCAACCGAGCGGATGAAGACGAAATTGCCAGCCGGATAGCTGATCCAAAGAGAGCATTGGTGCACTGCTCCGCGCAAGAAATATGTAAACCGAAACCAATTAATTACTCGAAAAAATCGCGTTTTTTTCTTGCAGTATTTCTCGCAGAAAGTCCCGATGCGTATAACAAAGGTTCCGTAAGCGTGCTAAGCAAAATTTAAAAGTTAGGATGTTTATTTAATTAGTGAGCGTATGCAAATAGGCGGCTCACTACTCAGTTCATAGCCCCACTGACCACTCCGCTCCAGACTCGCGCACTCACGCTCAGTCACTGGCCACTCAGCTCTCGAATCGCGCGCTCACGTTCACTCATTGCGCACTCACGTTCACTCACTCACTGCCTGCTCAGCTCTTGGCTCGCTCCCTGACTTTCAGTCACTACCCATTCACTTCTCGGCTCGCTCACTCATGCTTACTCACATCCCGCTCAACTCTCGGCCCGCTCACTCACGCTCGCTCACCGCCCGTTCGATTCACGGCTCCCTCACTCAGACTCACTCACGACCTACTCAGCTCTCTGATTGTTCACTCACGCTGAGTTTATTACGCGAATTGAGCGTAAGTGAGCATGAGTGAGTGCGCTCATGAGTGAGTTTTGCCGAGGTCTGACTGAGAGGGTGCGAATCTTTATAACTCCTTTAGTTAAGAAGTAATCTGTTTTCGGAAGAGAAACTTGTCCGCATAGTCTGCGAAACGACGCCGAACGTTAGCCGTTTCGGTCTCACACACACCTTGCCTTTCCAGATGCGGTAGTACCTTTATGAGTACTCAAGTGACCTTTTTTATTTTATTTTGCTGTAAAGCGTTCTGCCAGGGACAAAATGAGCTCATCGAAGGAACGATGGGCGCATGTGACTTCTAGCGCGTGTGTGAGCCTCGCGTAGATCTGACAAAAAAAAGGACTTTCCGCTCTTGCACCGAGCGTGTTGGAGAATGAGGGAACGTTGCGACGTTGGACATTCCCCTTGCATGTGATCTGTGACGTAGGTCGTGTGCGCAGCTCACGCGGGTATGAGCAACACGTGAATCAGAGCAATTGTTTTTTTTTCTTCGGTCTTTATTCTTTTTCCCCGGAAACCTGTAGAAGAGGGCCCTGTGCTGGGGCGGCTGCTTGCTGGAATAGGAGGCTTATCCCTCGATGACCATAATTCGTCGAAAAGCCATTCGGGATAATCGGACCAATTCAGTTGACGTGGAGGCCGTTGTTTAGTTCTTGCTACCGTTATACTAATGTTCTACAAGTCTGTCTGGCCTTCATGAAGAATGTGTTGCTAGCCCCTGGGTAGCGCCTGTTCTGCCACGGTATCGCGAAAACAACTCCTGGAGAAGCGTGCATATGGACACCTTGCGAATAGTATTTTAATGGGCTGACATACGCATTCAGTCGAGCGATTTTCTCTTCAGAAAGCTGCTGTCTTACTGTTGCTTGCAACGACAGATTTTGTTCCCTAAAAAAAATCCCCTTACCCATTGCAATTGCAATGCGCTATTGACTATCCTTCAGAGTGCATCGGCAACTGTCATCCGTGGGATTCGTACATCTCCTTCAGTGTTCTGACATTTTTTTCTATCTCGATAATAGTTTTGCAGCTTGAAACTTTGGCGGACGGGGATAATGGGATGTTTCAATCCACATTTAACCCCTCCTAAAAAGGGAGACGCCGGGGCAACCCGAAACTATTTAATGGCTACGCAAATGAGTTCGATGCATTCTTCCGAAATGTCAAATAAAGAAGGCTTGGCAGCAGGGTACTCGTTAGTTGCCGAAAGAGCTAGGAAGCTGAAAACGAAACCGAAGCTTCAGAAGGTTCCCTCTCCTAGCTCCTGTACCTTGCGTGACGTCACCGGTAGTCTTGTCTGGGCCAGTGGATGTTTTCGAGGCATTGTCACTTCTTCGTGCCACATGGATGACCTGTCACCTGCTTCCTCGATTTCGTTCTAAAATATACGCCAGCGGTAAAAGCAAAACCTCAAAAAAGCCGTACACGCGGAATACCGGTCAGGTGAAGCCCAGTGTTGTTCGACTGCTCTTCCGCGGAGGAGCGCCTAATCACCCAAAAGGAAAATATTCATTTTCTAATTACCTCTGCCACTTGGTGATGAGAGATGGTATACCCTAAAATATAATACCGTACGGAATGATGTCGCATGTGTTACCTCAACAGGTTTTTGGTTCGGAGTCTCCGTTTAAATAATTAAAATAGACTACAGGCCCAACATCTATTTTGGAAATAATTTCTCATTTGATAGTCGTGATGGCGCTGTCGTGCGATATCTGTCCACGAGTAAACTAACGTTTCAATAAGGAGGAGCAGCCCCCGAAGCGAAAACGTAAAGACGACACACAGCCCTATTCTTTCCTCAGGTTACGCCTTCTTAGCCAATATCTACTGCTTGCGACACACTTCTCTGAAATCGACAGCTGGTGGTTTATTATGCCAGTAATCTCCAGGTGTTGCAATATTGTTTCTTCCTACCAATAGACCGGTAGGCAATGTGACCCACCCTGAAACGCAACAACGGCAAGGCTCATTGAGGGTCGGGCAAGCCCACACGGGTTCCTCTACATTTGAATGAAGATTTGAGACAACTGTGTCGCAGGCAGCTCCCCTTCTGCCGTTCTCCATTGAAAGCTGTTCACGTCAATACAGTTTCGACAGTACGATCCGGCTTTAACGAGCACATTTACGCGAAACCATGAACGTTCTTATTGTGGTTGCAGCTCGTTTTCAAAAGCATGCAACAGCGAAGAGCTGTTTCTTTTCACAAAGAACGCAACCGCTCTGAGAAGATATAAGATAGCAAGAAACGAGACACTACGATCAACGCGTATACGACATGCGCTCTTACAAATAATCCTATACGTAGAAAGCCCTCTTTGTGTTGTAAAGTTTGAGTGTGGTGGCCCTGTTTCTCGTGCGAGAACATAAAGCTAGTCATTGTGCTCCTTGAAAGCGCACTAAAATGTTCCAAGGCTGAACGTTTAGTGCCAGCCGGTAGACTAGACTCCCAGAGTTCGTGCCCTTGGACAGCAAGCTGACTATACGTGAGTTTCTGCCAGACGACATTTTCGTAGAACGTAATAGCAGCACACAAGCTGTAAGCTGTTGTAATTGTTTTGACGTCAGCATCTCGCTGAGCTTGAGGACAGCCGAGACCAGGATGGAAAGGAGAGGGCGCCAGGAGGACGCGTCCCGCACGTCCTTGCTGCGTCCTCCGCTGCACTCATGAAACTCGAAGAGATACCACCGGCGTCGCACCATTTTCCCGGGTGCATTAAGCGTGATTGTATGTCAAGAACCGACCCACCGGTCTGCAAAAAAACCTTTGCCTATATGCATGCAGTCCAGGGTTGCAGAGTTGGCACTCTGGAGTTGGAATGATTCCGGAATCATTCCAGTTTTAGCAGAGCCCGGAATGGAATTGGAATGGGATGGCGGAAACTGTGCTAGGAATGAGAATGGAATGGTCTGGATGCCCTGGTGGCAGTTTTGGTTTCAACGTGTTGGGGCTTCTGCCCTCGCACCCTTTGCACCGCACCTGCACACGGTCAAGAGTGAAATAACCTTTTCTTTGCGCTTTTTCCTTGCTTGGTTGTGCCAATCACCTCTAGCACTGTTGGACTTGCCAGTATGGTTACTGGTCCTTTTCTTTTATTCAGGGAATTAACAAAATTGAATTGGGATGCCAAGCATTCCAGGACTGGGAGCTGCCCATACCTTTTTATTCCGAGGAATTGAAACCAATGGAATTATCGCAAAACTCCATTCCTCAGATTGGAATTGGAACGGAATGGGAGACCCCATTGCGCAACCCTGATGCAGTCATACCCAGTTGAGCGTTTCATCTTGCAGTCGGCATGCAGCAGAAGTTGCCTCTCATGCTTCAGCAGTTTTCATGCAGAAGTTCAGCTTTGGAGCAGCCCACACCTTGAAGAAGCCTGTAGTAGCACTGGGCAGTCCCAGAAGTGTCCGCGAGTCTTTCAATCTCATATACCTTCCTTTAAAGCCACGACAGGGATGAATCACGTCATCGACTTTAACCCTTAAGTACCCAAGAAAACCCCTTAATGTCGTGCTGTCAGTCACCTGTAGGTCGATCTTTTAAGACATAGGACGGAATCCCATGGTACATCCCTGCAATCATCTTGGCAGAATGATTCACACGATTTTACTTTTACCCACCCAAACGGAACAAAACTTCCCGTGGTGCTCCTGGGGATATCCTTTCCCGGCAATTCGGATCTCCCTGTGAAACAGACATTTTTCCGACAGACGGCCCCCACATCTCCGAGTGGCCATGGTTTGGACTTCCCACAAATATCCGTCGTTTGTCCTCACAGGAAGTTACACGGAGATGTCGGGACGTTGCACGGGCTTACTTGCGTACGTGCTCAGGGCCCGGTATTTTCTCATTATTATTGATATTGTTTATTGAGCTGCTGCGTAAGTGGACAGACTCCTACTAGGCGTTTTTTTCTGCCATTTTGTTTCAGCTTCAGCCACTGCGTCTTTCCTTCTCAGTTTGTCCTTTTTGTTTCTATCTAGTATTTCTGTTACGGACGTTGAGCGTGAAGTTTTAAAAAGAAAAAAAAAAGGCCTTAGAACCACGAACTTAGAAAGGCAGGGGCATACCTTTCCAAAGCGTGAACAGATACTATATATTACTTGTCTCGCGAGCTTCCACCGATTATAGAGTCCCGTTTGCCCACAAGTCAAACTAGAGGGTGAGGTGTTTAATTTTAATGCGATTGCGTATACCGATAACACTGGACTGAAGAACTGCTTGGCGTATTAACTCACTCAACACGCTCAAGAACACGCTCAATTCTTCCCCCTATTTCCTTCCGAAAAACGCATTTTTCAAACAAGAGTGTTTACCCCCACCCCCGAATTCCAAAATAATAAAGCCTGAAAACGAACAGCCCTCCAGTTGCCAGCATGTCCGCCTATTGGTTGCAAAGGTTGCCAGATCGATCCCGGGCACCACTTGGTAGCTACGACGACATCCGCCACTTGGTGACAAGGTTCAACTCGAATAGATACATCACCTTCCTAGGGGAACGTTTAATATGGCGTGGCGCGTGCTCATATTTCCTTTCACGTTAAGGAACCCCGAGGTAAGCAAGATATGCCGGGTGGGGTAAGGAACCTCCGTGCTTGGTAATGTCGATCTCCTCTAGAACTGCTGGACTTGCCAGTGTGATTACCGGTCCTTTTCTTTTATGGAGGGAATTAGCGGAATGGAATTGGGTTGCCAAGCCATTCCAGGAGTGGGAACTGACCATACCTTTTCATTCCGAGGAATTGAAAGGAATGGAATTATCGCAAATCTCCAGTCCTGGGAATGCTATTGGAAGGAATGGAAGACCCCAAGCCGCAACCGTGATGCAGTCCACCGCGTCATATCCAGTTGAGCGTTTGATCTTTTAATCGTCATGCAGCAGAAGTTGCCCCTCATGCTTCTTCAGTCTTCATGCAGAAGTTCAGCTTTTGAGCTGCGCACACCTCCAAGAAGCATATTCTACCACTGAGCTATACCATTAGTGTCCACGGCCCTTTCAATCTCATTTAAGCCTTCCGTTTAAGCCACGAAAGGGATGAATCACGTCATCAACTTCAACCCTTAAGTATATACCCAAGAAACACCTTCATGTCGTCCTGTCAGTCACCTCCTACGTAGTACGTATGCCGATTTTTTAAGACATGGGACGGAATCCCATGGTATATTCCTGCAATCATCTTTGCAGAATGATTCACACAATTTTACATTCTCCGAGAAACTCCCGAGAGCATAAGAGACGCCACAGAACATGCCCGATTCTTCCCCAACTTTCCTTAGGAAAAGCCACAGGTTTTTTATCCCGCCCCCGAATTTTAAAAATAATAATAAGACCCGAAAACGAAGAGCCCTACAGTTGCTAGTGTGTCCGTATAAGCCTTTTCCGACATATGCAGTGCGCTAATACAGCGCTCACAGTTACTGGCAGGTGCACAATTTCAAAGCGGCGCTGGCGCTATTATTTAGTGGAATTTCGGTGGTCGTTTCCGTTCTCTGCCATCAGGGCACATCCGGGGTTCGACAGCATATGGACGAACAAGTTCGATCAGCTGACTGAACAAAAAATCAACAGACATTTTGGATGGGGCCATGCTGTGAAATGCGGAAGCAAAATAACTGCGCGACTTCCGCGACGTCATCGCTGAAGGAACTGGTCATTGGCCAACACTAATGTAGTGCTAATATTAGTGCTGAAAAATCTGACACCATCTCAATTCAGGCAAGCGCTGTTTTTTAGCGGTTGGGAGCACTGCAAGGAGGAAATTATAGCGCTATTTTAAAGCGCTATATAGCAAACCGTAACAGGCTTTTACTGGTCATAAAGGTTACCAGTTTGATCTCGGTCACCACTTGGAGGCCGGCACTAGGACTCCAACCCGGGTGACTCCCAGTCTCGACGTGAGATGGCCAGCACGATAACCACTCAGCAGCTGAGCTGGTGACACGTTGCTGATCTTTGATTTGGCGGCTTCCTTTATCATATTGTTTTCTTTGAGCGAATCTGATGTGCTGAAAGCTTTATAATGTATACTCTCGCGTACGGAATGGATACGGCGTGATTTGTGCGCCAACGAATACGGTTAGTTTCTTGGAAGCTCTTCATCCATATCGATTCCCTCGACTGTGAGGAAAGGCTTGGTAGTCACCTGCGAAGTTGATCCACGGCGGACAACCTATCCTACTAAGCAGCACGCCGAATTAGAGGCCCGGTGATCAGTCGGAAATAACGCTACCAATCAACCAAGTGAAGTGAAGTGAAGTGAAGTGAAGTGTACCGAGATGTACAAAACAAAACAGCTTGTTTTGTCGTTCTTTTGAGAATTTGAATAAACAGAACGTAGGCCCTTATACTAGACTGACGATATTTCTGTGCAATGGTGCAGGAAAGCCAACATGAAGTTCATGGTCCTCCCCTTGCTGTTCGTCATCGTCTTTCTCGCAGGTATGTGAGGCGGTGCTAAGTACATGAAACTACATAAATTGGAACCACATTCCCTGCTTGTCCGCATGTTTCCATGTACGTGGATGAAAATACTTTTGATGAGTAACCTCAAGCCTATATCACGAACACTACCCCACTTGTTTCTTGAATGGCAAAATTTGGCGACAGGCGCATATGAGTACGCTTGTTGGGGCCTCTTACAAATACAGTAGCTCGGACTAATGTCTGGCTCCAATTCTGGTATCTCTTATCACCACGAAAGTCCCTAATAAACGTGTGAAGTCAATAATATTTTGTTAATTGTAGCACAGATTTCGACAGATACCCTCCCACGTCTAACCGACGTGGAGAAACACATAGCCAAGGAGCCTTCCGCGTAGCAGTCAATCCATAGTCAACGGTGTTGTCCATTTTTTCATTAAAATATCACCTTATGCGCAACGCATGCAAAATGGCTGTCTTGCTGCGCACATTGGAAAAGTGGTGCTACGAATGCCCGTTCGAGTACCTGCTTAAATTTTCCTGATGACTGGTTCCCTAAAAACGTCTACTGCCGAAAGCGACACTTTTAACGAATGTGTACCCCGCCAAATGGGTGACTCCTTTGGCACGATTCCAGCTAGCGAGTGCTCGCTTCTGCAGGTGGTTCTCCCAAAGAGCGATCTATATGCTGCCTTTATAGGTAGAGCTCCTTCAGGAGGATACAAACTCTTACATGAATGCATTCCGATATCGCGAATAGCTCGGTACGAGAAATGCGCGTTCTGCATGGAAGCACATGCAAGTGTCCGGCATGTACTTGACACAACACCTGATATGATTTGCGTGAATTCATATATGGTATTACGTAAATATGTATATTATTTATTTATTTATTATATTACGTATATAAACACGATTTGGATGCGTGATTTATATAGAAGAATACATTCTCAGCGAAGTTCGAAGGGGATTTCCACTTCTCTAGCAAAGAAACATTCATCATCTCATCTCAGCATTCATCATCTTGTCCATCAGTTGTCATCATCAAGTCATCATCATCAAGTTGTCGTTGTCATTGTTAGCACAGAAACGTTCTCACTGTAGCTCTGTCGCCCGTTTCCAGGGATGCCTGCTTCCGATGCAGACCCTATCGAAGAACCTATCTATGCGTAAGTACCTCAAAGTGATATGGCGCAGTGCTTTATTGTGGAGGCATTGTGCGCATCGGAACCTGTTCTGTATAGAAGGGCATATCTGGCTGAACAAGCGCTGCGGCACTGCCCATACGAATATTCTTCCGTTACTTGTATGTAGATATATTCATGTTCACGTTTACGGTACAAACGAGAGCAGAGGCCGTAGTGCGATTCAAGAATGTGGAAGGTAGGCCTTAACTGCCTTAAAATTCGTGAATATTTATGCTCTGTAACATTTCTCTGGTTGTTCCAGGACACCGAGAGACCCGCCTGACCGTGTTACAAGCCGTTCTGGTATGTATCTGAGGCACCTACCGTTACATACGCAGGCAACGTAATCTCAACTGAATTAGTCCCCCCGAAACGTTTCGGCATTCCTAAAAGTCTATCCAATGGTATTCACGCTTCCAACGGTCGCGTCCGTGGAAATCAGCCACACAGCAGGCGGTATACAAACCACTGGCTTTCTGTGAATGAGATCATCTTGAGTGATTGACTGACGCGGTCGACAATATCACTTTATGTGCGCACGTCACGAGGAAGAGATAACAGTGTGATCATATACACTCTTAAAAATGAACTTCACCACATAGCACGCTCCTAGCCAACCATCATCCCGAGTGACATCGTTCTCTCCCCTGATTTGTTGAAAACGGGAGGCGTACGGCTTTTTGTGACACTTATGCAGAAATGTTATTTGTCACAAAAAGGCGGACGCCTCCCGTTTTCAACAAATCAGGGGAGAGAACGATGTCACTCGGGATGATGATTGGCTGGGAGCGTGCTATGTGGTGAAGTTCATTTTTAAGAGTGTAGCATACATGCAGGCGAGCTGGGGGATGAACTCCATGACAAGGAAAGCCTGGTGTGAGCGCGAAGACCCAACAAACAGACACGACACAAACACTCGAAATGAATCTGTTTCGTTTGAGCGATTGTGACTTGTCTGTTTCTTGTGTCAACGCCCATGGCTCATTCTTTCTCCATCGAAGAGAGAGGAGAAACCAAGCTGGACTTCTTGAACATAGGTTACAGTTGGCACAGCAGCCGTTAGGGGTGGGGACTTCAACTAGAAATTCCTTACTCATGCACTGCTCGTGGAGGACTGCCATGTTTATTGGGGGGGGGGGGGTAATCGGTTTCAATGTCTTCGCGGACGTTTGAGGCCGAGATATGACGGCACTTTGTGCTCCTAATCAGTACGATACGCCTTCACTCATTGCGCGTCCTTCTTCACACAGTCTTCGCGTGCCAGTCCGACAAGCGCCCTATGTTTATTGGGGGGGGGGAGGGGATACGACGTTTGGCATTCCGCCGCCAGGGACGACGCGATTATGGTAGTGGTCAATTCAATTCTATTTTATTATTAATCATGTCATACACAGTTTAGAGTGGGAGCCCCGTAGCATAGCTAGAGGTGGGGCCTCCCGGAAACAATCTGAATACCTTACGCGGCGACAACATCAGAACAAGTCACCAAATATAAGGATGCACATTATATATGAAGGTCAGGGGAATATACTGTCACAGTAAGGGAGAAAGCACAAGAGGGTAAAAGAAAAGAAATGCCTACGAAATAAATAAGTATAAGAATCAAGAACAACTGAGAATCAGCAAAAATGTTGCGCTTATGAAAGTGAACAGCGTAAGCGCAAAAGCCATGGGAGAAACAAGCCAAATAGGTTAAAAAGCTAATGTGTATGAAAATAAAGAACTAATTCATGAGCTGGTTCATTCAGACCTTCGGCGTTTCTCTCATTTGGTGTGTTTTTATGGGTAGCTTTATCCCTTTGTACGCGTTTACACTCGTCACGTGCCCCATCTCTCACGCCGCTTCTCGGAGACCCGCACCGAGATCATCGACTGATATTGCACGCTAATGTCCTTTTTTTCTGTGTGTGTGTGCCCGAATGCCACGGGTATAAATAAAGGCAAGCAGGAGCGCCGTATTGTTTCCCAGTGGTCAACAACACGAGGCCTCATGTCCAAAACCGGGCGTCATACCGCGATATTATCGAATAAAAATAATTACTGCAGTCCACAGACGTCCAATAATCGGCACACAGAAACTGCGAACGGGTTGTTCACAAAGTGTTCGGCCGCCAATCCGGGCGAAGTCATCTTTAAGGTCACGTGTCTGTTTACGTTTGCTGTGACGCGTGACCAGTATTTTTTCCAGAATGTATCACGTTCGCCGAGCACGCTTTCGCCAATGGCACGTCTGAGGACTCCCCATTGGTGTATCTACACGAACGCGAAGCTTATTAGTATAACAGACATTACCGCAGTGCTCTGCATAGCGGGTGTACATTCCGTGTGCCGTCCGGTCCACGTTTTACTAAGTGTTTTTTTTTTTTTTTTCATCTGTTTATGCCACAGTGTTGACAGAGCGTGCAGTGCTGCTCCCGAAGGAATTCTGCGACGTGGTTGCACAAACGGAAAAGACGGAACTTTTTCGCCAACTCTGTTCAAGATGGTACGAACAATAAAAAAGCGCTGTATACTAATATAATCACTAATATATTTTGTCATGCAATTCAATAATTCAGTAACGCAGGCAAAAAGGAGTTGACCCAAAGGTTCGAACCCAGGCCCTCAAGTTTCAGGTCGGAGGTGCTACCAATTACACAACGCATAGTGTCATAAAATAGCCGTTGCTTGAAAGCAACGCTATTGAGTTTTACAGACAAGCAGCGGAGACCGTTTTGTTTCCGCTCTACACCAGCGCAATCCACAGTCGGCGGTCCGCAGCATTCTGGAAGACCAGCGCCATGGCGGGGCGGGTTACGGCGTCCACACGCAAGCAATGGCCGATGGCCGACGGTTGGCAAAAGGTCGGATGACAGTTGGCCAACGACTCCTTCGGCCATCCAACGTTGGCGCAACGTTGCATAGTGATAGGCAGAGCGAGGATTGGAGAGCCGTCGGCCAGGGTACAGATTCGTATCAAGAAACGAGTTCGTTGGCCAAGCACTTGCCAGAGCTTAGACCAATCTCGCCTGGGGGAGAGGGTAACGTAGAATGGTGTAGCGCTACATAATTTCGACTTTTCGACGGACCAAAGGAATTTCTCAAAACTAAAGTAGTAAGAAACAGAAGCGTTACGTTCATGGCGAGTTAAAAAGACATCCAATTCATCATATCAGTGTAGTTTGTGTACGCGCCAAGTTAAACTTAGACACATCACCCTTCATTTTGACACACACGCGAACAGGACTCTCGAATTTGCGGAAGCTTGCAAACAAGCCACGTGGGGTTTTCCTAAGGAAACATGCTGTTGTGCGTTTGGTCGTATTGTGGTCTCGGGCATCTTACGAGCTTTTTTTTTTATACTTTAAAACAGCTCTGTATTTTTCTTTTTTTTTTCTTTTTGAAACGTCGTGCTCACTTGTCGTTGTGCTTGGCAATCATTGGCCAGGGTACATATCCGTATCAAGGAACAAGCTTGTTGGCCGATGATGTACTGAGCAAGGCCAGGTAGGCCAGCCTAACTATTGCCAATCTTGGCCCAACCTTTGTTTGTTGCCTGGATCACGCTCATTGGTGGTATAGCCAAGGTAGTGCTGAAGACTGGGAGGTTGTGGGTTCCAATCCTACCACCGGCTGTCCTGTCTGAGGTTTTCCTCGGGTTTTCCGAATACTTTCAAGACGAATGTTGGCCCAGTTCTCCCAAAAGAAGGCCCAGGACTAACACCATGTCTCCAAGTCCATCCTGCTGTCCTGTCTCAATCTGTCCAAATATGTACGCAGCTCATGGCAACAGTTGCTTCATTGCGCTAACATGGAATAAAAAAAAACAATATTCTGGATGATGTCCTTACCTTACGCCTTGCACAGTGTTAGGTGAAGTGCCACGTCTTGAGGTTAACGCGGATAACAGTGACAGTATCCGCGCACGTACCGCACCCGCGCGTGTAAGATCCGCAACCGCATGCGCAACCGTCTTAGTTGGCATAAGTATCCGCATCGGCATCCGCGAGTTTTTTTTAGTATATCCGCAGTCATTGTGGTTGCAGGAAAATGTTATGTTACAAACGCTTTCGCTCCTCAGCATGCAAACAACTCAGGAACATTACGTGATCGAGAATTTTGTTCAAGAAAATGCTGTTAAAGGTAAGGTAAGGCACGGCAATGCAATGCAATTATTACACAGCATAACTTAGAAAAATTTGATCAGACGGTAGGTAGCGTCCCGCAACGGCTAAAAAAAATCATGATCCGAGTACTCCCGTCACGTGATACCAAAGTATTATACGATGATTTTGACAGTCTATTAATTACTAATAAACACCGCTTTGTAAGAATCAGAAGAATTGCTGGGACAATTCCTCAAAATATCGAAGAAACAGTATCCCAAAATGCTGTCAGCGCCCTCTGTTTTCTCTCCTCGCAACCACATCGCACGCCGTGAATTGCGTCTAGCGTGGTTTGTGTATGCAAAAATTCATTTGCTGCCCAAATTGAGCATAACTTCACCTGACAGCGTCGCCAGGTATTAAATTTTTATATTGTTTTATTATTATTCCAAAACCCAAGGGACCACTAGGGGTCATTACATAGGTAAACGATACAGCAAAACCTAACAACGGCCTTTGCACACTGTTAGTTTAGAAGGAGAACAAACTAGAATAATATTAGTAATAACTAATAGTAATTAAAAGCAATAACGATAATACACTGGCCAAAGTAGACTAGCAAGGAAATCTATGTGACAACAAAGGTGTGAGTTCCACTCAGTCTCGGCGAGTGTCTGAAGGACTCGGTGCGAGAAATAGTACATGATACTTTCTGTCTGTGACCGGTGCGATGAGAAATATACCGCGCCCTAATGATGTATAGGAATGTATAGGGCTCAGGGATGTAGTGTAGATGAAGATATAGAATAGGCAGATCCGAAGGTACTTCCTCCTTAAAGGGACTATGAAATTTCCCGAACCCCCATACTTTTTTTCGATGGAAACTGTTCTTCCCGCAAAGAAACTAATATGCCACAAATTTTTCCGGACGAAATCGCTCCACTCTGCGAGGAGCGCGCGCTGGAAATGTCTCTTCCGCGTTCCTCCTCTCCCGCGCATATTTCCCTGCCGATGGTGTAACTGTACGGACCGCACTTCAGCTCCCCGTTACGTCACCGGTGTTGCACAATGGCAAGTAATGACGCGAGCTTGCGCTGTGGCTGCCGCCACTGCCGAAATCTGCCGATCGCGTGAAAGCTGCTGTCATGGAGATTTCCACTCCCGATGAACGCATACGTGGGATCCTACGGCGCATGCTCCTAGCGGGATTCCTCGGCTCGGCAACACGTCACGATGACGTGTTGCTGAGCCGGGCCTGGGTCGCGTCAAGTTACCCGTTGTGTCTCCACTCGGCAGCTCCCCACGGCGCGGTGCCAGCTGTCCTCCCTTCGCCGCTCCGTTTAAATTCGCTCCCGAGAAGTCCGCTCGCGCGACGAAAGTAAAATTTCGGTTCTAGACTCAGAAAAATGTCTTCTTTCGAACGAAACGAAGAAAAAAATCGTTTCATAGTCCCTTTAATGTCAAAGTAGGGAGACCTAGAAGAAGTTTCATTAAGGGCACGCTTGATTGGATGAAATAGTCCGATAAGATGAAACGGACGCACCGGTTCTGGACTGACTCAACAAGTGTTTCCAAATTGGACTGGTGGGGATCCCATATCGAGGCTGCTTACTCCAACTGAGGTCGGACCAGAGTGTTATATGCAATTACTTTAACATTTGTGGGCGCTTGTCTTATGTTACGTCAAAGGAAACCAAGCGAGCAATTGGCCCTCTTACAGATGGCTAAGATATGGTCCTTCCATGAAAGGTTAGATGAAAAGGTAAGGCCCAGGTACGTACAGGATGCGGAAGGAAAGAGAAAATGATTGGAGATACAGTAGGCAAGAGTTACAGGTTGTGGGTAACGTGTAAAAAGAATCAAATACGCATTTCGGCAAGCTGAGTTCCATTTGCCGAACTCTGCACCATTCACCAATGAAGTTAAGATCGCGTTGTAATATGATCTGGACTGATATACTCGATATTGCTCGATACAGCACACATTCATCTGCGAACAGCCGAACTTTTGAAGTGATGTTGGTGGGGAGGTCGTTAATGTATATGAGAAATAATAACGGGCCGAGAACGGTGCCCTGACGGACGCCCGAAGTGACAGAACAGAAAAATCTACTACTGTAATGTTGTAATGTCATCTACGGTAATGTTCGGGGATACACCAAGTGTGCTCTTTCGAGAAGGGACGTTGCGTACCTGTAGATCTGAGCGGCTGCCAGGAATGAACTGGGGCGCGCTCGTTTATTCTTCGTTTTTCGTTTGTGTCCTTGCCACCGAGGGCGCTACTGGGCTCCCCCAGACCGTACCAAAAAGGAACGGTCGACGTAGCGAATGCCCAAGTGACATGTTTGGTTGGCGTGACCTGATGTGGACAGGCGCCGTCGAGGGTAAGGGGAGCGGACGAGGGAAGGCAGGATGCGATGTAAGCAGGCTTGACTCGATCGAGGGCGTCGGTGTCCGGCTTGCCGTTGATCTCGATACGCACAGTCTTGGGTGTCCGGGATAGGACGGGATATGGACCGGAGTAAGGCGGCGTCAGCGAGGGTTTCGCACGGTCGTTTCTGACGAAAACATGCGTCGCCGTGCTTAGGCCCTGGCTAAGGAAGACTATGCGACGGGTTGGCATGCGAGGTGGAACGGGAGTGACGTGTTGGAATAACTCCTTTAGGTCCCGAACGTAGTCACTGTGGGATGGATGCGGTAGATCGGCGCTGGGGGTGAGGAGGTCTCCAGGAAGGCGCAGAGGGGAACCATAAACGAGCTCTGCTGGTGCGCACCGGAGATCCTGCTTGACAGCAACGCGTATGCCGAGCAGCGCAAAGGGAAGATGTGGGGCCCAGCGTAATCGGGAGGGTTGCGCAGTGAGGACTACTTTCAACTGGCGGTGCAGGCGCTCGACCAAACTATTCGCCGCTGGGTGGTAGGCGGCTGTCTGTATATGGTGCGCTCCGAGGATGCTGGTGAGGGCTGAGAAGAGGGCACAACGGAACTGTGGACCCCGGTCCGTTGTGACAGTGGAAGGACAGGCGAACCGTGCTACCCATGTGGTTACCAAGACTTCGGCGACGGTTTGGGCGCAGATATCAGCTAGGGGAACAGCCTCATGCCAACTTGTATACCGGTCCACACAAATCAGGATGTACTTGTAACCGTGGGATGGGGGTGGTGGGCCGACTATATCGCCATGGACCTGGTCGAATCGGGCTCGCGGTGGGAGGAAGGCGTGGAGCTTGGTCGTGTGCCACCCGTGTCCTTGCCACCGATGGCGGTACATACGACAAGAATCCAACGGATAATGCGCAGATGGAAGCGGTTGGTCAAGACATTCAAGGCATTCATCAAGAGATTCACGATCAATGTCGTATTTGCTCAACCCATCTCTCTAACGAGTCGTACGAAATGGTAGCACCTGTGGCTCGAAAACGTCTCTAACGGGCCGTATCCCGACACCAGTGTTTCTCTCTGCGACATCTGACGACGTGAACACCAGTGCGCACGAGGTACGTATTTACCGATATAAGTGAATATTATATATATATATATAGTCCATTCCGCATTATTTTTGTGATGCCTACGGTGCGTAATGTACCAAACGGAACATCCCCTTTCCCCACTTCTTGAACAGGTGAGCCCTGAGCTCTCTGGAGAATGTAAGTGTGACATAAACTGTGTGCTGGATACTGACCGTATTCTTCATATATATCAGTGACACAGGCTTCCAACGTGTCTGACAAGAAAGTGGAAATCGGAAGTAAAATCACGCAAACGGATGATTTCCCATTAACACCTTTCAACCTTTCGCCAGTGACGATTTGGACACATATTGTCCATACACCCTCATGCTCGTAGGTGGGACAAGCACTTGTTTTGTTTAAAATTTTAACGTCTGCATTGCTTGCATGTGCATGACATGACAATATCGTCACCACTGGTGGAACCAGCTGATGGGTCATTCCGGGTATCTGAAGACAACAGTTCTGAATGGTACATAGCCTGCTGATACAAGTTCGCAGATACTAAATACTCTTCTAATTTGTAGTGCCGCGCCCTCTGCTTCATCGGACCGGAAGTTGTACGTCAAATTCAGAGTTCCACTATTAGAACTGCTCGAGAAATGCATAACTTACCGTGCATCGCACAAAGTGGGCACATATGTTCGCGGCACACTTCTCACTGCAAAAGCTGAGTGCCCAAGTGAACTCAATTTTGCTTGGAAAAGTCAGCCATTGGTGAACAAGATGGCTGCAGGGAACATCTTGCTGTCTGGCGCAATTATTTTCGGTGGGGCGAGTGCAGCCATGCTCGTGCATTCATAGCCTGTTATGTTTGCACAGATTTAAATGACACCTTGTAGTATTTTCTGTTGACCAGGTTCTCTGGTTACTCCACTCGACTAATATTCAAGTGATCTCAGCTACAAGACCTACCACAATGGTTGCAGACTGCCTCTTGCGACACAGGTAGGATTATCAGAACTCACCGCCATGTTGCAGAGCATAGAGTAGAAACCAACAGGTAAAAGTCTAGCACTCGCGAGAACCTGAAGAAGTGCAGCCTACTGCACGAAAGTCTTGTTTTTAATGTATATAGCAAACAGCTGATGCTCTTAACCGTCTTTGTTATTTTTGACTCGCGATTGAATAAGATAAGTATGTAATGAGATTCAAACATTTAAATAATTTATTTTACTAAAGCACAAGCTTTCGGGCGGAGCTCGTCCTTCGTCAGGTGTGATACATTTAACATTTGGTACAGAAAGGGAACAATGAAGGTTGCGAAGAGGAAATACACATTCTTGATAGAGAGGATTGAGACCGCAAAAAAAAAAAAAAAAAAGGCACACAAGCTTCGCGTACTTGAATTTTCTGCTACAATAGTTCTATCTGCAACAATGAAGTAAAAGGTACATGTCGTAAAAGGTAAAAAGAAGTAGCTTCCAATTGCTTATAATAACCAATCGTAATATGTAATCGCCATGCTTGGAAATGCTTATGGGCCATGCAGCCCACAAGAGGATCATGTAACAGAGGGTTAAGAAAAAGCTCGAAGCTGCGGTCAAGTCCTGTACATGTGTGGACCTAAACCCGTTGGTGCAGCATATTTGTAACCACCTTTACTGGTGTAGTTCCAATTCTGAGGGAAATACAGAGATTCTGCTTAGCATGTGGAGAAATATGACCTTACATATAAGAACGAGCTGTCATGCAGGAAATAGTGTATACTAACTTCGAGGTAATGCGTCTAGGTTTGACACGGCACGCTATCGACATCCATAACAGCCATGAGGGACCATGTTTTGATATAAAGAGTATGGGGAAGACATTTAGCCTTAACCATATTATATTTTCTTGCCAGAGGGTGTAGTTCATCTCCTGAGTGAAACACCGACAACTTGCAAAGGTGTGAGCAACAGTGCAATAGTAACAGTCTGCGAAAGCCCTGGGCCCGCACCAATGAGTCCAATTTGACTTGGTATGAGGAAAAACATAGAAAATTTATAATGAGAAATTGAGAAAGGGTTACGAAGATGGTTGTGCACAGAAAAGGTATAATTTTTTTTTCTCATATGCTTGTGGACTCAATGATAGGGACGCCTCTGAAGAGAAGCCTCTGTTGAAGACACTGGCATGTCCCCACCTGACGCTTGTGAAAAATCCTATGGTCATATTATAGCATTTCTATAGAGAAAAGTCTAAAGAGGCTATAGACAACAAATAGACGGCATATAGACGCTGTTTGGACATACCACTTTCCTTCCTTTTTCCTCCGTTTAGCTATTTGGTACGGACATTCTATAGCATTTGTGCTATTGGAAAGCAAAAGATAATCTTTCATTGGACATGCTATAGACTTTATAAAGGTCACTTACTGGGGGTTCCACCCATTACAGTTGAAATGCTCCTTCTCTTTGAATTCTTACGGTGGTCTGCATGCATTTGTTTTCGCACGTTCTCCCCCCCCCCCCCACCAAAAAAAAGCGCGTCCTGTCGTAGATAACACACTGACCAAGTCAGATATGTGAAACGCCAGAAAATTTATTGTTCCTCATACATAATTTTTCCTTCCTACACTTCGGGAGCCTTCTGGACAGTGGTTCGTTCTCGTCTTCTAGCTCAGCTACTCGTTTCACGTTCTTGTCACATGTAGTGCCAGTGGGCCCTTGTGTTGCTGTGATCTGCGTTCAAAAGATGTTACCAGAAGAACCTGTTTAAGAATATCTGGATACTCAATATCCCAGATTGTCCCTCTCTGACAGCGATACTATCCCGCACATTTATCGCATAGCCATGCACCATGTCACAATCACTTTCCAGTCTAAACAAATGCAAGTACAAAAAGGGGCAAAGCTAGAGCTGTTAGAGCTCCGGCATTGCCGCTCTATTAAGCCTATATATCGTTAAATGTAAGCATGGCCAACGGTGAGCCCTTCACTCTTCCGTACGGCAGTTCGAAGGAGTTCTTTTTCGGTTACGATTGATTAATGAACGAGTGCATTCAACAAACTCTCCGATTCCAGTTACGTATTGCATTCTTAAATTTGGTACTGGGATGGATCCCCATGAACGCTCGGTTATTGGAGCATTTCGTCGGCAAATCCCGTTTTCACGCAAGCCACGCGTGTAGGCATTTTGATCAACCAAACTGCGGATGGCAAACAATGAGAGAATAAATTAATCACGATCATGGAGTACTTACGTAGTTTCCACGTAGGTCGGCAACCATTTCGAGCGCCTTGAGAATTCCTAACCTATTTTTTTCCAAGGCTGCAGCATCCCCTGTACCAATAGAAGAGATTATGAATCGCATGCATGCAGCAGAGAACACCTTCCTAAAAATCCTACTCGTCAAATGTACGGGCACAGACGGCACCAAGAGCTTCAGATAAGCAAGTAACTTACCAGCTGCAACGATAAAACCTTTGGACGGTTCAGCGACCAGATCCCATTTCACGGGGAGCTTCGTTCCACCACACGCGCATCGTGCAAACCAATGTCCACAAACACAAGCAACCACAACATCAAACCAATGTCCACATCAAATATTCGGTCCACCGGGTAGACATACAAAGCGTTCATATGGGGCCACTTCACTAAAACGTGCATTTTCTGCAAGGCAAATCTGTGAACGAACACGGCAAGACAGACCTCTTCACGCTGGCCCACCTACGACAAATGGCGAAATAGGTCACTTTGTCACTTTGTCCCTTTGTCAATGGTGCCTTTCCCCTGAATGGGAGGCTAACCAGTCCCTTCGACTCATTGGATGACCAAGTTGACCCACATTGGGGATAACCACGACTGATACACGTGGCCCTCGCCTGGGGTGCCAAGCAGTGTTGTATGAATACCTGCAGTTTTCCAGTGGGTTGTACTGACCTACAGAACTTTTCTGAACTCTAGATTTTTTAATCCCTTGGCCAATTCTGCGTGTCAACCGCTTTCGCATGTAATTGTGTATGTAATGACCTCAGTGTTCGTTTGACCTTTTATTTATTTCTTTTTTTTTTTTTGCGCAGTGACACAAATGCATTAAATTGTTTTGTAATGGATTGTCATAGTTTTCATCATTGCGAGAACACAACACATTTTTCGTGATGTGATCTGCATTCATCCCTTTATACATGTGGGAGTCACACATCCATGTACATATAAACACAAATTAAAAATTATGATTAAGCTTCTGAAAATGTGCTGTATATGCAGAAACAGAAGAGACTGAAATAGCATGACAGCACGATGCTGTCTATTGCTTTCACTAAGTTTTCGGATTGTCTTTTGTATGTCTATTTCCTACTGTCTATTAAATGTGGAGAAAAATAATTTTCAAAGAACGTCTATAGACTTCCTTTGGCAGAGTGGTTTGGACAGGTGGGAAAAAAGGTGTCCAAAGCACGTCTTTAGACGTTATTTGTACAATTGTCTATAAAAAGGCAAGGTAAAAAGAAAAGCCAAAGGGGCCAAAAAATGTCCAAACAGTGTCAATAGACAGGCCAAATTTATTTTCACAAGGGGAGGCTCTTACACTGATGAAGAAGTCATGAACTCGTGTGATGTCTGACATGCAAGATGATAGCCTATGCTCTCTTAGAGCTTATGGACTGGAGCGTGTTTGTAGCCAACACCTGTGCAATGAAAATAACATGTAAAAGCATGCATACATTGTGTTACTGCTTGCTCGGAGGTGAAGCACTTGTAAATTGATATGGACACGGTACGGGGATGTTCTCCTTCCTTGTTTGTTTGTTTACTGCTACCACTCATATGGTCATGCATAGACGCAGTGATCAATAAAGCAATATTTACAAGCTTTGATGTTTGTAGAATGTACGTTACTGTGCAGAGGCTGTCTGGTTACTCCAGAAGGGTATATGGCAGACCTCTATTGTGCATGAAAGGAATAGTGTTGTGACTTCGCAGTCTTCACGACCAAACCGTCCAGTGTACCTCTGTCAAGATGGCAGGCATTAAATGCTACCCACAAGCACCTGAAGGAACAGTGAAATCTTCACCAAAGTGAAAGGGATTTTCCTTATGGCATGTACAGCGCATGCTTTGATGGCTTTTCTGCAGTGCTTTCCTAATGGTCCCCAGAGCAACCTGGTAAACTGTTTATAGGCGATGTACCGAAACTTGGAGCACCTGGAGCACCTCAATGTCCAGGCACAGTATTTCAAAGTACCGATTTCTTGTATTGCAAGCGCTGCGCTGCTTCAGTAACGCCTCATTTCGTTCAGAGGCATTCCTCTGCCGTCGGCACTGGCACGCATTTGCCGCAAGTACACCCGAACTGAAGGAGCAATACCGCATTTCCGCTGTGAGACTCTCAACCTTCTTTCTGATTCAACATTTTCATTACCCATAAAACGGTACCCGACGCGCCCAGGTGACGGAGATACGGCAATTCATCCTATGTCGACGATTCTGCGGATGGCATTTTGTCGTGCTGTGCCGTTAAAAGTTTTGCCGGCGTGACTGCTGGACTATCCGAAGCTCGAGGGCATTCAGATTTGGTGATATCGACATCACACGGCGTGTCACAGAAAACATTTCGGCCATTACGGTTTCGCCACATACCGGAACACGGAAGGCGAGACTATCTATAGCCGACACGAACCAACCCTGTGTTGTTGCTTACGGAGTACTCAGCCTTGCGTTCGAATGCAATCTCTCAAATTCGATTACTCAAAGAAAAAAGGGATTCCAAAAGAAATATTTCAGAACCGAGTTGTACTCTTGCTAGGCTTCGCTTACCACTAGATTGTTTCTTCTTTATGGGTTTATAGTGCACCGCTATCAAAGCCCCAAACAGCTGTTTCTGGGCACTCCATGTGGAAATAGGCTTTCATAAAATCATAAGGTTACCCTGGGTTGAAATTCACTTTACAGTTCCTTTAAAAAAACACAAAATAACAAAATAACATAATGTAATAATCTGCGTTGGTGACAGGGAGTGAATTGTTTTCTGCTTGAATGAATCTGAACTCAGAGGATGAGCTCTTCGTCCGTAAATCTGCGACTGGCTGACGACGCTGAGTGGTGCCGACACGCAGACTTCTTGAGAGGCAACGCTCGAGAATTATCAAGCTGCAAAATACATCGCGACACCGAGCAATACGCAGCACCCTTGTGTCCGGCACTTTTTTCTCCTGCGTCCACTACTGATGCAGCCGTACCGGAACCTTTGTCATCTTTGGATGGCCAAGATGGATTTTTTAATGCATCTTGAAGCACGCACAAGACAGCGTTACATATTCTGCAACAGTTTTTAATTTATTTCCTTTGTCTTTCGAATCTTCATCTTCCTCAATGACTGTATCTCTCTCTTTTCCGGACATATTCCGTGAACCATGCAGATATGCTGGATGACGTCAGGCGATCGCTGCTCCTGTCCCAATGCCGCTGCTGCAACAGATAAGTACGAGTACATGCGAAGTAAGGCTGAAACAGGAACAGGCGAACACAGCCTCAAGCTGTCCGAGAACATGAACAATTGAAACAAGATGCCACTTGGAAAGCAGACGTCAGTGTAGCGTAATTGGCTAACCGCCAATCGAGGGATGAGTGGTTTGATTTCTGCTTTTTCAACGACTTCAAGTTCACGAACTTCTGTGGTAAACGGGCAGGTCGGAAGGTACTTGAGTAACGTAACGTACGTGAACGTACGTTTTCGGACGACAGGCATGTTTCGATTGTTCAGATAAACAGAAACAGCATGATGGGTGTTACACTGTATACGGCGGAGGACGTAACTTTAAGATAGCAATTAATGTACATATTTTCATGTGGTCCATTTTTTATCGGTTAATCGTGGAAGTATAATAATATGCCATTTTTACACTTTCGATTGCATGTGCTGCCTGCGAGGCAGGATATCCTGTTACGCATCAGGATTGTAAAGCAAACATAACTCAGGACAGTGTCCGACTAGCAGCATGTATGACGCGAGCGTGTTAATCTGGCCTTTACACCGGCATTCAAACACTTCCTTAGTGTCTGCGCATCCAGCCTCTGTTCCATGTTTGGGGTGCGCGGTGACCTCGATCGCATCCTCCTGGTCTGCGGACGGTACGATCGCCAGCGCGGCCTCATGTAAACTGCTCTGCAACGCGTGGATCAACGCCACTTCGACCTGGCCAAAATTCTCGGGCCATGGTTTGACCCCTCACATCAGATGCAAGGTCTACGAGTTGTTGCTAAGTTCCTTTCCAGCACTCGCCTAGTGGACGAACTCTAAAAGGTCACCTATCCACCATCATCACTTTGTCATCCCTTCTACATGCGCAATGGGGCAGTGTACCGCCGACGTTGAATAACGACGTTGAATGACCCACCACATCATCATCCCTTTACCCTCATTTTTACCCTCATCATCATTTTTACCCTCGTCGTCTCACTACGTAATGCTCACGCGGTTTCGCTATATCTACAACCCCCCCCCCCCACACACACACACACGTGCACACACAAACTGACACACGAAAATAGCTGTTTTACCGCCGCAGGCACTCACCGAGAAATATCTTTGATTCAGAAACCGTGTCGGACTGTTTGTTTCCCGAGTGCGTTTTCTACAGAAACACAACAGCGCACACATATTTGTGTGCGCTGTCGCTTGTTTCTGGCTTGCCGATGTTCGTAGATGTTCCCGTATTCTCGTGAGCCATCGTCCTTGAGGTGCAAGCACTACCTGAGAAGGTGATGCCAAAACAGGACCGACTATACGACAGTGGAGAGCATGGGTTACTCCTTGTATGGCTTCTAGGTGAGGCAGTTTTTTGGTCGCGCCGGCATGGGGTGCTTTTCGTTGCCTTCTTCTGTGCTGGAGCTTTCCAGTTACTGTTTTCGAAGTATCGACTGCATGCCGGTAGCATCTTATGTTTCCAGGAAGAACAATCCTCGTGTGAAGACTGATCAGACTTTCTACTACAATGGCTCTCGAGGCATTCTGCCATTCGAGAAGTGCCTCGTTGAATTTTTTTTTTTATTTTTCGCGAACTCTTAAAACAGAAATTCGCCGAATAGCACGACCCTAGCGAACCGTCATGATAAACGATATTGTTGGCTCCCATGATGGAAACCGAAGGCGTACACCTTTTTGTGGCACTTGTGCATTTATGATGATTTCCACAAAAAGGCGTACGCCCCCGTTTTCCACAAATGATGGTTGATAACGATATCATTCTGCTCAATGGTTGGCCTTGAGCGTTTCTGTGCGGTGAAGTTCACTGTTAGGAGCGTAGAATTCAAATTGAAATTCAAATTCAATTTATTCCATTAAAGCGGGGGAGCTCGGGCAAAAAAAGAAACTACTTGTCGCTTGTTTGAATTTGTTTCGCCTCCTTAGTGATCTCTCTGGATTTGCATTTGAAGTCAGATGGTATGGCCTATCTTGTTTCATCACACTGTTTTGCGTTCCACGCTATTGAACGGGGGACCGTTTATCAGGCGCGACAGTAGCCCATTGGACAGTATAGCCATGGGAAGACTTTCACGCAGTCGCCTTTGCAAGTTCTTGAAGTTAAAAATATAATGTGCAAAAGTGAACAGAGATTGCATATTCTTTGTCATCGTGGGCAAGTTGGTCCATGTCAACTAGTTAACATGGCAAATATGAGATGTCGTGAATTGGAATCGGCGTTCTTTTGTCTTTCGAGTTGTGATTTCCAGATTGCGAACAAGTATCCCAGACTGGGTCTATGTCTCTTCACATACCAGGCCAAAATACGGTGCCTCTAGCCCTCTAGTAGCTCTGTTTTGCAAAATATATTTTCACAGATATGCTCCGTGCAGCAGCCTTACGAGGATTCTTTTTAGCTTGAGCAGCACAAAAGCGAGTTTCAGTACACCGTTGGCAACGTTACGGTCAAGTTACCCCACCTGCCGGAACGAATGACAGCGTGCGTAGCTCATAATCGTATCTGTTGATTGGGTGCGGTAGACGCGGTAGCGTATAGAGCTCCCCTTATCGTTATACTAAAACTCACTAATAATTATCTGCGATGGCAAGACAGCGTGATCTTCCGTGTGTATATCCCTTGCTGGTACGCACAGGATGGCTTTACGATTGGACAAACCTCGTTTCTTAAGTTTTTGCCGGCATGCTTGTGCGTACTTTCTTTGCACTCGCCGTTTTTCATCAGTCCTTGCAGCATCTCTTATTGCATGCAGTAGCTTCTCTGAAACTGGACTGGAGCAGCAACGCATTCGTGCATAGAGTTTTCTCTTGTCCTTGCAACAGATCGTCGCTTGGAAATCTTGAGAATGTGTGTGATAAAGCATGCTCGTTACGTGGCTTGTATTTCATTCCGGACGGGTATGCTTGCAGCATCAATCTCATTCTCTGAAGACCAGCTCCCGCGGCATAGTGGTTAGAATCATCGTTTTCCAAGCCGAGAGTGGGAGGTGGCACGGGTTCGAATCCTGTCACCGGCTGTGCTGTCTCGGGTTTTCCCTCGGCTCTGCGAAGACTTTCCAGACGAATGTCGACACTGTTGCCCCTGAAGTCGACACAAGACGCACACTAACCTCCTGTCCTCCACGCCTTCCCGCTGTCCTCTCTTCATCTGTCTACGTCTGTACGCCGCTCATAGCCACAGTTGCTTCGCGGCGCTAACATGGAATTTAAAAAAAAATCTCCGAAGTCTGATCAAGTGTCTTTGCAAAGATGTTCCGCAGCGACTCGTCGCCTGTTTCAAGTGCTACTGTCGGTTGCCCAAATACGCAGAGAGGGTACCGTGTACAGTGGCGAACATTTCTTTTACGACTTGTGTGTAGTTCTGTTGGGCTTCTCTCATGGTCTGCGACGGATAGACATTCGGTTGACTTTTTCCTGCTTAGGAACGGTACCCAGTCCAAACTGATTTGCATCCACTGATTGGTTCATCTACTGAAGGCGGTCAGAGTCACTCGCTCTCTCGTGTCCGTTCTATCATGATCAGTTCCAACCAACGTGCTCTACATCCTCCAACACTCCTGTTCAGGCAATTTCTACACAGGAAAAAAATTCGTTACGATATCTATGTTGCTCCGCTTTCAATCGCAGAGTTACACCCAGGGGTTGCGGAATAGGATCACCCGTTCCATTCCAATTCCATTCCTTTCAATTCCTCGGAATGAAAAGGTATGATCAATTCCCACCCCTAGAATGGCTTGGCAACCCCATTCAATTCCTTTAATTCCATCAATAAAAGAATTAGGACCGGTAACCGAACTAGCTAGCCCAGCAGAGCTACAGAGGAGATTGACATTACCCAGGGCGGAAGAAGCACAAAGACAAGGTTATTTTGCCCTCCTCCTCCTCCTCCTTTTCATTGGCATCATCATTACAGGAGTTTTCCCCTAAAGTAACTGGTGCAAGTGATGTGGGGTTGCGGTCCTCACACTAGTGGAGCCAAAATCTCCATTTTATTTTTTCGTAAAACCAAACCAAACCATCGCCCTTGACCGTGTGGCACCCAGACCATTACATTCCAATTCCATTCCGCCTGCGAAAAATGCCTAATTCCATTCCAATTCCATTCCGTGCTGTGCTACATCTGGAATCATTCCGGAATCATTCCAACCTCGGAGTGGCAACTCAGCAACTCTGTTACACACACTTGTGCCAGTCCTTGTAAATCCGGCCTCTCTAGCTCATTTCCAAAGCGCCAAAGATGGCGGTAAAAAAATGACAGAATATTTTATTGACACCGTATAAAAATGAGCGGTTTCTAATTGTTGGTAATTTACATAAATAACTTGGGAATATAGACATTTTCAACCCGCTTTTTCAGCACTGTATGTATCATTCAAGAATATTTCGAAGTCTGCAGTGCCTGCAGTATTTTCAAGGGGCATAAGGAATAATAACGTGCATTTTCCGATGTTACGTACCAGAACGGCGCTGGGCTGAATGAGCAGATCTGAAAGGATCGGAGGTGTTTTTAGCGCACTTTAGAACATTCGTTGTAAACTCACATCAGAACAGGAATACTTGCATTTTAGGCCTCAAATAAAATAAGTAGAAACACCACATTGTCTTGCACTATACTCATGCACTGCAAATACGAAATTTCATCCCAGAACAAGTTGTGTAACGACAATCTATAGGGCATAGATTATGGGCGCCGATCGTGTTATCAGTTATCGACTGTTGTGTCATTCGCTTAGATATGCACCCTCCTCTATTCTGAAATCACAAGCGATAGCTCTGCCATACGCTTAGATTCCAGGCGAATAGCACTACTGTCGCTTGTGATTTCAGGATAGAGGAATGTTCGTGTCTTTCTGTGACACTTAGCACATCCAATTTTCCACTTAAACGCACGCGCTTCCCTTTTTAAGTCGATTGCGAAGTAGATGGCGGCATAGATCAAGCCGTGTTACGTAATGAAGTGACGATTTTAAACCGCAAATCACGAACACATTATGTTCTCTCTCGCATGGTCGCCAGCCTGAGGAATTGTTAGCTCTGCTTGTATTTGCAGTGATGTGACCGCGAAAAAAATTGAGCATTCCTTCTGAAGAGACATTCCAGTCTCACTACGACAAGTATCCAGAGTACTCTTCCCTAGTGAGTGATCCAGACTTCCCTGCACCAGGAACTTCGCCCTAAATGTTTTAGCGACACCCTCCTAACTTTCTACCCGTGCACCACCTCCAGCGGGACTAATCGGAATGTGATCAATGTATAATGCATGCTCCGCTGAAGAAACCGGAGGAAAGAAGGCAACGAGACTGAAAGAACATCGTCAACAGGTAACAAAACCCCCGGCAGAGAATCATCGCACCGAACCCCTTGACCGTGTACTGAAAACAGGTTCGACGTTCAACAAACTTGGCACGTGAGCACAGCTGGGGGAGGGGGAAGGTATGCTGTTTTTTTTCTTGGCACATCTGCTCTGAACAAGATGCACGTAATACCCCTGACACAGGGGCACGTTGGAACTACACAAAGGGACACCTAACGGAAAGTGCGTTTGGTGAAGTGACACACGGGAAAAGAAAGTCTCCTTTTAGGAAGCGGTCCCTTTGGGAAGCTCAGATCGGAGATCTCCTTTTCATCTGTAGAGGCGTAGGGCGTATCCTCGAACGAAGGGCGATACGACGACAATACCCTTGAACGAAGGCTAGACCGTGCTTTCACTTTTCAAGTACTCGAAGTCTGTGCGCAGTTGGGGTAGGTGTCTTGAATTCATTCGTCATATTGTTATGCTTACTGTTACTGTAATCTAACTACATGACTGTTATAGCTTTCGGTATATTTTTCAAACGAAACACATAAAGGAGTTCGCTCTCGCCGCGTGTTACCGGCACAAACTCCTTTCGCTACGGTGTCACTTACAGATGTCCAAAGGAGTACAGTAGGGTAGAGTAGTGTACAGATGTACAAAGGATCCCTAATGGAAAGGAGCTCAAACGTTCCCGTGTGTCATGGTTATAATAGTCATAGCGGGAGCTCCCTGAATACTACAAGGCCATGACCAAGCTATATGTTTCAGGACTCAGATGAGGTATCGTTTTGTTTCTTCTTATGATGATGCCCGTATGAGCATCGAGACGTGGTGTTTAACTTTGTTCTCCTTCTGTTACGTCAGCCAGTGTGTGCATCTGAATAGTCAAGATGTCCCGTGACATTTGGGGTATCTTGAATTTGCATTATGTGGAATACGAACGACATTCCATGACATTCTGCAGCAACCATAAGCAACATTTTCTGTGAATCACTGAAATCGCACATAAACTTCCAAAGAACAGGCAGCCGTGAAGTTCAAAACATTGCGCCTTGCTTCTTGCTGAGACTCTCTGAGACGTGGAAGTGCGCAATGATGAAACATAAATACTTACCCACGGGGGCCGGGCAAATCTCCAGGGTGTAGAGGAGGAAGATAGCCCGCTAGGAAGCAAAAGATTAACATGTGATGTGAAAAAAAAAAGGGTATCTGGGGGGCAGTGAACCAGTGGCGTCACTAAGGTATGCGTCACCTACCGCACAAATAACCGTTCCAGACAGAATTTCGACTTGTCCATAGTTTTCGCCTTTAAAAGGTCATTCAACAGCAGGACGGGCCAGGAGATCCTTAGCCATTGTTTGGTTCTCGGAAGATAGGAGAGGTTCTGAAAAACGTTCTTGCACTATATAGAACTTCCGATGAACTCTCGAAGAACGAAGGATCTCCTGGCGTCCTGTTTTTCAAGAATCTTTTAAAGGTGAAAAATGTTTTTTTTTTTCTCCGTCGGTTATTTTTGGGTCGTGCAGGAGCTCTTTGCGTAACCCCCACCCCCAAATAATGTATCATTTTGCATACAAGGCGATGCACAATCAATACAACATCATACCCCACGCAGCGAAAAACACATGCTCGCAAAGGGCTCTTTTATGTTGTTCTTCACTTCATCGCGCCGCAGAAAGAGAAAGGAAGCGACGGTATACTGGTGCGGGTGTGTCACCCCATTTCGTCCCGTTACCCGGTGCGAGTCCCCCTCCCCCACACCCCCTAGTAACGCCACTGCAGTCAACATTCATGCCAGAATAGGAACCCTGTACTTGAGGGACATCGAAACAAAGACATAAGACGGACGATCATTTTCTGTTCCTATATGAGTACGTTCACGTCCATCCCACGGTATTTCCGAAACGGCAGTGTTTTAAAGTTTCCTCGTAATTTCAAGACACTCTCCTACATGGGGGGGGGGGGGGATATGTTTAATGCGACATAAGGATCAAACAAAAGATGTGTGTTCGCGATAGCTGAATACGACTGATGAATGCAGAGAGACACGGTCGAAAAACAAATACACCGGGAATTCTCAACCAGTGGGGAATTCCCCCCTGGTGGGGATTTGGGAATATCATCGCGAGAATGACACCATGTAACATTCACCTCCAATCAGCCGTTGCGCGCACTCAGCTTAGAATATCGTTTACAGTGAATCTTCCTTCCTAGGAAACGCTCGCTCGACGGTATGTCATCATAGCTCCTGGTTGCGCACGGCACCGGAATGACCATCTAGCAGTAAGCAACACTTTGAAGAACACGGATGAAGGAATATAAGACATCAAATGTTAATGCGTGTATTACGTTGCCGTGAGTATAAGTAGGGAGATAACGCCCCGATGGATAGCCAAATGCCCGCATTAAGCAAAAAAGTGTTTGGGAACCACTGACATACACAGATATGCGTTCTATACAAATGACGTTACTAGGAAAGATCCGCGTCAGAAGGCTTGCCCCTCAAATCCCCTTCTGCGAAGGAAATGTCACCCTGCGTTCATAATTCATCATCTGTCGCGTATCACTCTTAAAGTAGAACTTGACAGCATAGCACGCTCTTAACCGCACCATCATCCCGAGTGTCATCGTTCTGAACCCTGATTGGTTCAAAACGGGAGGCGTACGCCTTTTTGTTCACAATTTACGCACAGTTCCCTTAGAAGTCCGATCATGACGCACATTCCCTCCAGCGCGTTACTCGTAATGTTGCCCACCTTTGTGCGCCCGACAACGGCGAGCTCTGTTAGCACTACCATCACCACCACCAACTCGTCATATTTATGCACTATGGTAATAGACCTCTCCCTGTTTGTAGACAAATGACGTCATAGTGTTAGACAGCGCCACCAATTTTATAGACATGAACTACGCCCGAAGCTAGAGGGCGAACAAGGTCGCTCCCGAAAGCCACGGTCTTGGTGGGATTACGATGGTCCCAGAAAGGGACGCGACCTTCAGTCCTACTTTTCCTTCAGTAGGAGGCAGCGAACACGTGCCCATTCGTGGAACCCAGCGGTCATCTTCCGATTTGTTTCGGTTTCAGCCTGTCGACCAACGCCATGATGACGTTTCTCGCGTAGACATCTATTGCCAGAAAAGGCAGGCGCTTTTCGCAAATGATTAGTGATAAAGGTATCATTCTGTGCAAGAGGTAAGACTTCTGCGTGCTGTGCGGTGGAGTTCTGTTCTGAGATTGCGCCGTCTGACAGCCGAGAATTTGGCCCCAACTTCATGTAGTGTTTAGCAGAACAGAACAGTATGTTGCCTGCAGCCCTGTCTAATCACGGGCAGCCCCGTAACCCGAGTGGGACAGTCCAAACATTTTGACCCCTAATGTATCCTAAGTGCCGCAGGGGAGTCTCTCGCCCCGCTCCGCAGATCGAAGCTGCATTGAATGTCGGGCCATATCTTCATGTGTGTGACACAGATATTAACGTAACAATATTAACCAGTGTGCAATACTTCTATTATGGAGATTAATAAGGACTAGGAGAGGCGCTAGATTGTGTTAAGCTTTTTTTTTTTTACAGTGAGAGGTGTTAGTGCGTCGTATCTAGTTGTGCTTAGTGCCTAGTGAACACGGCATTAGTCAAGGCGACGAGGAGGACAATGTTAGCATAGCACCTGAGGAGAAAAAAAAAGAAAAAAAACATACTTAGTGATTCGACTTCAGACGCCATGTAGATACCGGATCTTGCTCACGCACAATTTTTGACGCGGCACCGACAACGCGAACACAACGGAGAGCTCTCAGAGGCCCAGCTTGCCGTGCTGTCGAGGCCGCAAAGAAGAGAGTGCGATGCCAAGTTCACAACATGCGTGCCGCCAAAAGCTGAGACAAAGCAACATAGACGCGAAGACCCTGAACTGGGTGCCGCTGAAGCAGAGGCAAGGTCGACTCAGCGGCAAGACCCAGAGTCAGTGGATACGACGCTACGGTACGTCACGCTAGCTAGCTCATTTAGTTACTCTGGCATGACACTGGCCTATGTGCCGTCGAAGGGGAGGTAAGTAAAAGCCGAACGAGCCACGAAGGGCGTCACTAAGGAATTTAGGGAGAGACGTACAGCACTGCCTTTGACATGTCATGCGCTGCTTCGACTAGAATTCGGCGGTTAAAGTTACGGCTCAATGCCAACGGTGCTGTCGGTGAACGTCGCATTACACAACCGTAACCGTGCTGCGATTTTTTTCCTTGTTTCATTGAGGGATAATCGCGACTACAAACTCAGTGGTCTGCGCTCCCAGTCGATACAAGTACTGCCAAGAAGTTGAACGTCGAGCCCTCAACAATAGAAGGGCTGGTGCGTGGTTCATTCTGATTTGGAATTTCCCGTTAGAATTTCCGAGAATAAAGTGTCCCAGTTCACACCAAATATCTGTGCGAAACGCTGCTACAATGACCGCCTCTTATTATAGGGGAATAGAAAAGCGGATTTGATGGTGTTGATGGAACTGGATGACGCAGGTTCGAGTCCGAGCGCCGCCGTGCTGTGCGGATGTTTTCCCTTGGTTTTCCCCAAACCCTTTGAGACAGACGTCGCCACAGTTCTCTGTGAGGTCCGTGCGGGTCATACGTCATCCAGAGCAGGCTTGTGCCCGTTTCAAAAAAAAAAAAAAAAGTTAAGGAAAGAAAGGGAACTAAATACCGTTACCCGTTACTTCAGAAAAAAATAACTAAATACGTTACTCGTTACCAACATACAAAAGTAACGAGTTACTTTTACGTTACCGCCGCATAGTTAAAGGAGCAAGCAAACATGCGTCACTTGCCCTCAACTAATTGATGAGGAATTGCACTTCACAAGAAGCTGACACTCCAACGTGTGAAGACATCTGCTGCCGAAGGGGTGGTGGTCGGATATTATGATATATATTATTATTATGAAAACACAAGAAAAGACACCTGTTTTCGCGCCACCGCTCACCAACGGTTCCCAAAAGCAGACGAGGGGCTGCGTCATAATTTAGGTCGTTCAGAAGCTTAGCAAAGACAAAAAAAGGCTAGAAGTCGGAACGCGTTTTTTTTTAGCAATAGCACAATTGGTGCCCATCTTGGGAAGGAGTGATGGTCGGAGGTTACGAAAACAAGAGAGCCAACAACACCTCCAGCGAGGGACTTCAATAATACTTCGTGAGTCACACGTGGTCGTGGGTCACGCAGGTCAAATCTGCACGCATTGCGCCACACGGAGTGCCGAAATGTGCTCCCCCGCGCCGAAGAAAAGGAACTAGTAACGCCAGTAACGAGTTAAATATTTTTGTAACTGATTCCGTTACTATTACCATTTTTTAAATAAACTGAATCGTTACTTCGTTACCAAAAAAGTAACCGTTACTAAGTAACGAGTTACTTGTAACGAGTTAGGCACAACTCTGACCCAGAGCCACATGCTGTCAGGCAGGCAAGCAGATCGCACGAAAATAGCACACCACCACCGCCACCAGAGCAGATAGCACAGACTGAGCCCGTATATTTTTGTTTGTTTGCAAGTATGCGCCTTTAGTCGCAAAGTAATTGATTACCCAAAACTGTAATCGGACTACGTGGAAAATCACTTGCTCGCTAGAGTGATCGATTACTTGCGCAAGTAGTTGTAACGCCCTAGCTAAAAGTCTGCTAGCGTGGCACGGGAGAGTGGACATGTTTACAAGGAGACAGGAGTAGTCGACATTGTAACTGGAATTTCCATAACACATTTTTTAGTTTTTTCATCTTGTTCAATGTTCTGTGGACGAATACGCGCACAAACTGCACGAAATGAAACAACTTTCGAAAACACCAAATAGCTGCTTGTTAGACAGATATGGAAATGCATTAGGGTAAATGATGTGCCGAAAAGCCGAAAAGGGATTTGGAACGCGAAAAATTATGAAACTTTTTGCTTTTTAATTGATGTTTTGAGAGAAATGAGCTGCAACTGAGAACTAAAAAGTTCTTAGTTCAGTCTCGTCTCTTTAGGTTTTATTGGTTGAAGCAAGACCTTTTGCTGAAACCTACACTTCATTTGCCACCGACCTCTTTTACCCTTTCTCTTTTTGCACATCCCTCTTCACTACACCATTTGCCTCACTAACTAGTGGCTACTTATCCTAAATGGTTCCCAATTTTCTTAAGCACATACCTGAGTCAGCAATGACGATACCGGTAAGGAAGAGTGCAACCAAGAACTTCATGATCAGCTTGTTCTATAGGAAGGCATTTATAAGTTGGCAGGTTGCGAGGGAAAACACATGTCCAAGGACAGCCATAAGGGCATTAGTGTTGGCGCACATCACGAGATATTACAAAACACATCAAACAAACATACATAACATATCACATACGACATGGCACGCACCTCACGACATATTAAAAACACATCATAAACGTCCATAAACATATCACACACACAGAAAACATCAAACATACATTAAAAAACAAACACTGAACATGAATAAAAAATAACATTCAGAAATACAGCAGTGTACGATGGAAAACAACGCTGCATACCGATAGGTGGTCATTATCAGTATCAATCCAATGGAGCCCCGTATTCCGTTAGCCAGCATTGCTGCGGCAGCACTCTGCTCCGCCGCTAAGTTTACCGGATACCATAACGTATATACACAGCACACTAATTATTAGAAAACAAGGCCTGCGCTCAAATATGAAACACACAAACGATACACACAACAAACGTCCATGCACATTACGCATAACATTTCTATGGGGAGTTGAGAAGGTATACCTAGATCATGCACAAAAAAGGAGAAGAAAAAGAAGAATCTGGTAACCACACGTAACGCAAAAAATGATGTTTTGGAGCAGTACCACACTGCCGTAATCCATTATGAAACCATGAGACTGGGATAAAAACACGGACACGAAGAAACACAGGCACGACACCGACGCCATAGGATGCCCCCTCCCCCCCCCACACACACACAGCTACACTCGTGCCTAGCCTTGGTTACGAGCTTCGATGGGACAGGGAGATGACGAAAGCTGAAGCCAATGGAAGCAGCGGAGCAACCGTTTCCAACCATTCTGGAAATCGCGCCTGTTTTGGCGGGCTAAAAATACGCGACGTTCCTCTGCCTGATTCAATATGGCTGCCTCCGGGCGCCTACATTAAGGACCAGTTCTCACTTGGCGACGCATGACGCGGCGTCGTGAGCGGGCGGCGGAAATATAGACGCGCATTTCCGGAGTCGGGAGAGGAGAGACGTCGACCCAAAAAAACTATCATGCCGATCTTCTTTCACGACGTCGGCGAGAGCTGCCGAGAACGACAGCTGGCGACTAATTAGGTGACACAGAAAGGCCACGCCTCCTGATTTTTCGTCTGCTTTGGACGACAGAATGCCACTTTGGTGGGAACATGTAAATCGCGCGCGCTGACGGCGCGCCGGAAATGCGCCTCTACTTCCGCCGCCCGCTCACGACGCCACGCCGGCCGTCGCCAAGTGAGAACTGGCCCTTAGACAGAGAATCCGTCACCAACGGATGCAGCGAAGCAAGCGTTGCCAACCGTTTTGGGAATCGCGCCTGTTTTCTGGCAGGTTAAAAATACGCGGCGTTCCCCCGGCTGATTCAATATGGTTGCCTCCGGGCGCTGATTGAATATGGTGCATTAAGCAAGAGAAGAGACCCGATCCAGTCATTTGCTCTCCTCTGATATTCCTCTCCGCCTTTTCTTCCGGCATGTCTACGTAAGATTTCTACAGTCTCAAACCAGAGATACGCGACGCGGCTACATTGAGGCCTCAAATGTCCATTAATAAATGCTATTGCATTTGATATACTCATCTTGCGTGGAATGTGACAGCCTCCGGAACGCATGGTAATGTTACGCATTGCTAAGAGGCGGAATGGCTATCATGAGAAACTTACATCGCAAGAGTAGGACGGTAGAAGTAGATAGCAGTAGCTGAGAGAGCCAATGTGTACCCAATGTCGGATCTTCTAAGGATCCTCTATGTATGTGGCCTCTCTCGAGCGAGCGAACTCAAGAAAGCTCCCTGTTCTCAGACAAAAAGCAACGAAACCGACACTAAAACTCTTCAACGCAAACACGTTTACCGGGAAGTGCCGAGTGTATGACGCATTGATATCCTTCCTGCCTTCATAGTATACTTCTCATTGAAGAGTTCCACGAAGAATAGCTATTGACCTCCGTATGCTTTAAGCACAACTAGACCTGCAAGCGAAATCGTGACCATATTTTGCGAATCATGGTTGAAAGAGGGCTACAGGATAAGAGCAAAGCAGGAACATAGTGATTTTAAGACGAACATATAAATTTTTTTCTTTTTTTGCGACACATGCCACCGAGGAAGATGTGAAAGGCAACGGCAGTTAAGTTGAAGATCTGGTATGCATGGGAGACCAAACAAGACACTAGAAAAGACTCACCTTTATATTGCTAGGCAATAAAAGTCGTTCTTTCTCGCATCATCGATCTACCATCTGTCGGTACGCTGCAGAAATCCATACTGAAGCAACGTAAAAAAACGAGTTCATTCGCCATGACTGCTCCGAATGGGTTAAAGAAACCGTAAAACTCCAAACAGTTATGTTGGCGGCATCGTTTAACAGCTTGCAGCTTGGTAACCGATCAAAACAAGATACAGGTGACATGTAATGCTAAATATGTAATGTTAATGTTAATTAATTAATTAACGCTAAAATGAATTTAAAGGGGCACTAAACAGCCCCACGAATATTTTCCAATTATTATGCTCTATGAAAGAACGTGGCTCACGATATCAAATTATGAAATTCGTTTACTTCTAGCGAGCGTCCTTACTGCGACACAATGCCATTCAAAGAACCTAATCCGAGTGAGTCTCTCCTTGCTACTCGGAGAGCACCTACGTCGCACGTCTCGCACGTGTAGCAAAGCTGCACTCCAGTCACTGGAAATGGTGGAGACTTCAGACTCCTAGCCAATGCCGGGCCTCGTTGACACAAGCAGCGGCGTGCGAGGAGAACCCGCTGTGGGGACATGGCTGTGACCTCGCGGAGCAATACAGCGCTGAAAACATAGTGCGCACATGAAATGGAATATTGCGGGCTTTTGGTACCTTTTGATCTGGCTACCTTGGGATTGAGAAGTGTAAATATGTTTAGAATTCACCTCACTTCTCGATACTACGACAAAATCAATGTATAGGGTTCCCTCATTTTGAATGGTTGATGGTGCACGACGTCAAAATGACATGTGGCTATTGTCGCAAGGGCATTGCGGTGCGGGGCATGAGCGCGAAAGAGTGCAGTGAATATTCGGTCGGTTCGGATCCATTATTTACTTTTTTTCAGAAAAATGTTTGCTATACGTCACTGTAAGAAATGTACCACATTGCATTAGAAAAAAGTGCACCTTGCATAGCTCTAGATTGCCCCCTTTAATGTAATGTTGACTATTTAGTAAAATTGCGGTAAAGTGGCTTGGGGCGAAGTCTGGCGGGAAATATTCACTAATTTGTCAAACAACATGTTGCCGAACGGTCTGTTGCTCCTGACGGCTTCGTATTCGTCACGTATTCGACTTCTTTTGTTTTGCTAGACACGGTGTGGTGAGCATGCAATGTACTTTTCACCGACCAAGTTGGCGAGCAATGCGCTGTCGGTGGCGTCTCCCAGTCAATGTTGCTACTAAGTTTCAAACTCAGGCTATCGAATAGATTCATTTTCTGGGATTGCGCGTCTTCTTCTTTAGGGATCTCTGGTGGTTGGTGAAAGGAGTCGCCGTTGTCGGCCACATTGTCGCAAGCCCAATCCTCGTCACAATATGCCTCCACGGCTTTCCCTGTCCTTGTAAAAGTTAGTCCATATCTTTTGCTGTGCTTCACGTACCGTAAAGCATGATTCACTCCATTCAAATGCTCCGTTGTGGGATTTTCATTGATTGACTCATATAAGAGGCTACAAAAATGAACGTTGACTTTCTTTTTGTATCCTATGGACTTGCTACGCACTGTATTGAATTTTTCATCGGCAATCACTTTCTATTGCCATTTGTCAATACAAAGTATAATGACCACCTAGTGACTTTCTGCTTATATACTGCCTATCGTGTAATGGTCATATAGACATCGTATTAACTTTTTACTTACATACAGCATATTGTGTGCTGTCTATAGACAACATATTGTCAATGTACGTATAAATCATTTGTCGATTTTATGAGGAGTCCGCGTGTAAGTAAACATGAAGCAGATAAAAGACAGGACAGACCCACACAGACAATAGTTTGCGATACTTCCTTACTGTCTTCTCTCCGCGTCATGTCTATGAATGATCCAAAATCCAAAAGGGCTGCCATGTACAAGTACACAGAGAGAGAGAGATAAAAAAAAAGGTGGGGGGACCTGGTGTACCGAAGAGGGGAGCAAAAGCAGGGCCCTTTGCTCCCCTCTTCGGTACACCAGTTCCCCCTTTTTTTCTCTCTCTCTATGAATGGTCCAAACCAACTCGCTCGCATCAGAGTCCCTGTGTAGGACTGCAAACAGACTTTATCAAGGGCTTCAGTGCAATAGGAAAACCTATCCACCATAATCTTCCTGAAAGCCCTGGACGCATAGGAGAGGAATGTTCCCTTGTCGTACAGTATAGTGGAGCTATACCTTGTAGCATTCTTTCGCAAACTCTAGCCGTACAGTGTATCCCTGACAAACTGGTTCACAAAACCGCGAGTCTTGTGAATACAAAAAACAGCAAGTTGCGGAAGTGCTGGCAGCAAAGAGCACTTCTCAACGATTCGGTTGTCGATGTACCTAGCCATTCATCCTTTCAAAGCACTTGAATAATAGGACACATGACATAAGAAAATAAGGACTAGAGACCTTAATAATATACTAACATGGTGTAACACGTGGAATATGAAGCTTAATATTAACAAATGTAAGCACATTAAGTTCTCACGAAACCAAGAATGTCACCACTCTTACACACTGGACAACGTTACATCAGGAACAGTTCCACATTATAAATATCTAGGCGTATTCATTCCATCATACTTGTCTTGAAGAACTCACATTGGCTTTATTGTGGGGGGAGGAGGATGTTGTCGAGGCGGTAGCGATTCTGTCAGGCTGAGGTTGTGCGCTCATGGGCTGAGGTGGGGTGACTGGTTTGGCGGCTGTGCGCCGGCGTACAGCGGTTGGTGCTCTGGTTTTTATGTGTCAGTCAACTGTTCCTTGGAGTCAGCGCGTGTCCCGTCTTCTCCTCTTCCGTAGTGTCTTTTCGCGCTTTGTTGTTTATCTGCATGTCTAGTCACCAACGTGCTCAACAGCGAGTCCTCTTGGTGTATACCCAGCAGCAACCAAGTGGCTGGTGTTTTCGGCCGGGATCGAACTGACAACCTTTGCAACCAGCTAGTGGACGCGCTAAAACTGTAGAGGGTCCTTCGCTTTCGGGTTTTATTATTTTTGAAATTCGGCCGTAAAAATCGGGTGATCTTCGAAATGAAATTCGTGTAAGAATCGGGCGTGTCCTGCTATGTTCTATGTTGACGGGTGTTTCCGGGTGAAAGTAAAATCGTGTAAATTTATTCTGCCAAGATGATTGCAGGGATGTACTATGGATTTCCAACACGTGTGCAAAAAAACGACCTTGAGTACTACGTAGGAGGTGACTGACCATGGACATTCCGATGTTTTCTTGGGTACTGAAGAATTAAGGTTGATGACATGATTCATCCATTTTGCGGCTTACTTGGAAAGTATATGAGGCTTACATGTATCGCGGAAACCAATGGTAGTGCTCACTGCTATAATGGCCTCCCTGAAGATGTGGACAGCTCCAAAGCTGGACCTCAGTACTATATTCCAGTACTACGTCCAGCTGCATGACGATTGCAAGATCAAACGCCCGACGGGGTATGACATTTGGTGAAGTGCATGAGTGACAAGGTTTAGGCAGATCGGAGGATCTCTTCTTGGCATTATGTCACATAACCTAATGCACAAAGAAGAATGTTGCGACGATCGTACTGTCTCTTTGAGGTAGGCGAGTGCAGGGACAAGGACGTGCGAGACGCATCGTCCTGGCCCCCTGTCCCTCTCGACCTGGTCCCGGTCTTCCTCAAGGTCAGGGCGATGCTATCGTCGTAACAGTCATAACAGCTAGCTCGTACTCTGTTATTATGTCCTAGGAAGATGTCGTGTAACAGAAACTCACGCAGTCAGCTTGTTCTCCAAGGGCACGACACGGGTAGTCTTGTCTACCGACTGGTGCTGAAAGTGCAATCTTGGGGCGTTTTAGTCGTCTTTCAAGAAGCACAATAACCAGTTTTATGTTTTCACACGAAAAGCAGGACAAACACACTGAAGCTTTACAACCCAAAGAGGGCTTTCTTGGAATATAGTTATTTGTAGGTACTCATGTCGTATACGCGTTGATCGTAATTTCTTGCGGCTTGCTGACTCATATTTACTCAGAGTTGCTGGGTTCTTTGTGATATGAAAGAGCTCTTCACTGTTGCATGTTATTGAAAACGTGCTCCAACAGCAATAGCAACGTTCATGGTTTCGCGTAAAGGGGTTTGTTAAAGCCGGATAGTACTATAGAAACTGTATTGCCGTGAAGAGCTTCAAAAGCAGAAGAGCGCAAAGGAGCTGTTTGAGGGACACTTTTCCGAACCCTCCATTCAAAGGCAGGGAGCTCGTATGGGGTTGCCCGCCCCTCAATGAGCCGCACCATCGTTACGTTTCACAGAGGCGTCACGCGGCACGGGGCGGCACGTCATGCACGAGACATTATAATGTTCAACAGTGGAGGACCACAAAACAGCAGGGATCCTGGGGTGCAACACCAGAGCACACGCATCAGAGATCCTGGTGTGGAACATCGCAGAAGAGGTACCAGGAACACCAGGGAATTCTGATGCTAACATCAGAGAAGAAAACATGAGAAATGTTCCAAGTCACAGCTACTAAAAACACCAGAATGATTGTGTTGCTTTTTTTCACTAGGAAATTGACAGCCTGTGGATTATGACTTCTTCTTGACCAACTCAAAAGGAACTGCTGCGGAACACGTGTGTACTGTTTGATGACTACATTATGGTTACTTCCTGTAGCCCATGTATGCAGATAGCCTTGTTGAAATCTCGTTTATTTCCTGTACTCCTTGAACGGAGCCACACATCATCTCACAATCATAATACCGGGGTGGGGGGGGGGGGGGGTATTTGTCGAATCGCGTAACTGGGGAACGAAGACGTGGAACACAAATGACGTATCAGAGGAACCAGTCTGTAATACGTATTATACGGGCGATGCACACTGCTGATACCCCCTATCCGTTTTATTGCGTGCTCGGGTATGCTGGCATCCGCAAGATATCACGTGTTGTCAACTAGAGCCCTGCACCATCCGCAGTTGGAAGCGGATATCCGCAAGATACTAACGGATTCGGACGAAAATTTAGCACCTTCTGCGGTGTGCGGATCGGATGGGGGTGGCTCGAGGTCGGATGCGGATCGGACGCGGATGCGAAAGCAGCGGATCGGTAGCTGATCGGATGCGGATATACCGCGTGCTGTAATTTTTCCACCAGCACTTTATTTGTGTTGCGCGCTGACAGCGAGCGATTGCACGGGTTCACCCTTGTCCGTGCACGACCAAGACGGGAGAGCGGGCATTCTGGCGTCTCGAACCACGCGAGCACCGGCGAGGTGGCGTGCCACGTGCTCCGGAAGTCTCTCCATACCGCGTTTGTTGAACGGTTGTTGAAAGGTTCAACTTCGCTTGTCGTCGTGAGTCCTTCCGTGAGGGCATTGAAGCATCCGAAATTGTACCAACATGCTTCCGGCGGTCTTTACGGGTCCTTCGAAACGTGCGGATTTTGCGGATCGGATGCGGATGGCGCGTTTTGTTCAGCCGACCGGATGCGGATGTAAACTGTTGTGTATGCTGCGGATGCGGATCGGACGCAGATAACGTGTGTGCGGATGCGGGGCGGATGCGGATGCCAAAAATCTCATCCGCGCAGCGCTCTATTGTCAACCACTGCCTTTAACTGTGTATTATCCATCCAGTAAAATATATCTTCAAAAGGACAGACGTGTCACAGAAGTAATTACGTTAATTACAAAGATATTACAAAGATATATTTTTTCATTAAGATATTCATGTTTAATAGAAAAATTTCGGTTGGCAACACAGAAGTCTGTGTTTCCATTCTGATGTTCTCACGAAGTTGCTCCGCACACGAACATGATTAAGACGAACTCAAACTCAGACTTTATTTTAATGTGCCCATGAACAGCTATATAAGTCTTAGTAATGGTAAGGAACCCTTATTAACATTAAGCACGAACATCTGAATTAAAAGGTCAACGTGGGGAAACATTTAGTGTAGCTAAGCGCCATACGTGGCAGAGGAGTTCATTGTGTGAAAATTCGTTTCGGGCGGGTGGGTGTGTAGGTGAGTGAATGAGTCTGTCCCTTCAAATGACGCGCTATTGGAAGTCACTGGAGAGGCGTGCTAGCGTAGCTCAGTTGGAAAGAGCCCTGGACCGGTAATTCAGAAGATGCAGGTGCGTGTCCTACCGCTGGCTAACCTTTTCAGTGGCTTCCGTCTCTCATCATTTCTTTCATCGGAGAGGGTGTGCTACTGATGTTCTTTGGCCGATGGTGTTTGTAGTACATATTCTGAGGCTTGCGTCTTCAAGTGACCCAACCGTCAACATTGGGCTCATTATTATTGACCATTAGAGTCTTCGAGAAAAAAGCTGACACAGTATTGCCGGTATCCGAGTCCACACTCCAAGGAACCCCTCGAGCAACGTCGGAAAACACTACCTGAGAAGTTGGTGGAACATCGGAGGAACATAATGAACGGGGCTGCACAAGTTCGGGACGATGCTTGAATAGGGCAATTTCAGATTGGAGGTCACCGTTGACAAGTGTAGGTCGCTGGACCTCTTGCGTCAGCGAGCCCAGCTTTTTCGAAAACGATCAAAGCAGCGGGTACACCTCCGGAGAGACATTCGAAGGTGTAGGTTCAGTAACACGAGCATTGACAGGAGCGGTTACCGGCTTGTTGTCCGGCGGTGATGTAGTCGACGTCCCTTTGCACATCCAGAACATTTGTAGATATAGAAACTACAGATACCATAAGAAAGTTGTCTTCCGCGTTCCCGACGTTGATGCACTTACAATTAAAAGAGTGATGGCACATCCAACACTCAAGGTATTGTTGTGTGCCAGGGATGGGAATAAATACAGTTTTGAGTATTTGAATACAAACTATAAATACAGTATTTAAATACCGTAACTACTACCATAAATACTGCGAGGAAGATGCCATCTGGAATTACAGAAATAACGGTGATCATTACAAATCAGCAAGGAAAAACAACATTTATTTGTTAGATTATCACGGTAATTTTAATATTAGAAGTTTTTTGAAGACTGCATCACTAAGGAGTCTTGTGTTCGGCCATACAATCGAATTCGCAGAAGAACAGCATTTGCACAGGTGCCGATGAACAAAGGCTTGCATTAAATTTCATGAAGGTGCTTCGTACAACAAGGTAATCAGCCGCGACCATTGTCTCCAACAACAGCGAAAAACTCGCCATCTAAAATCGTTTTTCGCCTGCATGCTAGCTCAAACACTGCGCCCTAAACTCGCCCTTCTTTCCAAATGGTCAAATGCACGGCATATTTAAGACATGAGTCAGTATATTTTGAGGATTATACATTTTAATTTTTTTATTTATTATTCTTATTGCTTGCTTATACAACAAATTCTTTTGGGCGTCGTAACTGGTGTCAGTCATCTCTTTGCCAGGAACAGTTTCTTCTTACAGTCGCATTCACCCATTCTCTGTAACTGCCCTGTCACGGAACGCCTCTCACGCGAAACGTAAACTCTGAACGCGCTCGCATCTGACAATCATAAACGCATGATAACTGGCCCAACACACAAGGTGCTGTTGCCAAGTTTATGTGTACGATGTACGGCACATAGCGCGCGAGTTTCGCAGTTTTACGTACCACCTTACGCTTCAGAGCACAGCCCATTTCAGAGTATTTAGTTTCAGAACTCTTAGCTCTACATGCACAGAGAACCGGCGACAATACACAGACATGTACGCACGACTAATTAACCACAAGGACCACTCATATTGCACACAGCTGAGCTGCAACAAGCGCTCTTCTGGGTACAGCAAATGGCGCTCCTGGCGGGCGCTGCGCGCGTAATTACGGCACTTCCACGGAAGTCCCATGGGCGAACGGGCGAGTGTTGCGGTCGTGTATTATATAGAGATGGTAGTGGACATGACTTACAACGCCCATAAGAACATACTGCGTTAGGAAATTTCACCCTTGGGTAACATAATCACAGACAGCGGTCTTAAAGAAACTAATGGATGAAATCGATGTAAGACAACAAGAAAGGTGGTTCCAATCCTGGCTTGTACGGGGAGCAAAGGAATTTGCGAAACATGCAGTATGCGAAATCGGTATGTGCTCCTTTTGTCGATGATTGGTACGGTGGGCTATCTGCTCTTGGCATGCATTACGTCAAACTGTACACAAAGAACGCCAGTAATCTGTGTAGGATTTTCGGCGCCATTGTCAGTGATGAACGGGGAGTAAAATGGCACTACAGTTACGGAGACGACCGCGACGGATGCGAACAACTGGACGCTACAGTACAGCACAAATTGAAAAATATAAAAATCATATCATTGATACACAGGAATAAATTATGTAAAACTCAAATAATTCTGGAGAACAGGTGTCATATGCGAGTGTCAAGAAATAGTGAAACATAGAAATCGGAACGGCAGGGCAAGCCCGTGAAGCGGTTCCCCTTCAAGGACAACAAAGATTTAAGGGAGCGTCATAAAACAATGATAAACAAAGCAGCAATAAATAACAGCAACCGAAATAATAAAGTAAATCGAAAAACGATAGTAAGATTAAAGCAACAGAGCACCAATATAGTAATAAACAGCATGTGGTATAGCACAAATGTATTACATGAATACGACGGTTTTAGGGTAGGAGCGTAACAACTGCAAAATGGAAACAAAAAAAAAACATCGAAACACATCGAAATTCACCCAAGGTGTTAAATAATCTTTTTTCGAAACACATAGAAAACCGGCCTCGGTGGCTCAGTTGGTAGCGTGTTCGCCTTCTGATCCCGAGATCGCGGGTTCGAACCCGGCCAAGGACGCCAGCAACTTGGTGGCAGGGTACAAGTTGCTTAGACACGCCGTCTTCCGCGAGGGACGTTAAATACACGGAGTGTAAATACAGTACACGGGGTGCCGTGTAATGAGCTTTCATCGCACGTTAAAGAACCCCCAGGTGGGCAAAAGCAATCCACAGGCCGACCGCTGTGGCGTCGCTCATGATCTCAGTTGTCTCGCGACGTAAACACCCTATTATTATTATTAGAAACACATAAAGCGATGGGGAGTCAAGGACGTCATAGGGTAGGCAATGCCAAAGCTTCCCACAATAATAAGAAAATAAAAACATTCCGCAGTTAGAACGGGGATAGGGAAGAGCTATTGTTAGCTTATCAGTTCTAAGATTGCACACATTCCTATTGAACTCAGGGAGAACTGAATATGAGTAAATATAACATGAACGATTTTGTAAAACAATATAAGACATTTATATTTGACAAGTTCAGACAACATCTAACGCGCAAGAGTGTGAAAGCGAATTAAACCGATTCTCGAAACGGTAAGTCAAGCATAATGCGAAATGCACGTTTCTGTAACACATACAAGTCATGGAGGCGAGTGCCATAAGTGATACAATAAAACCTCCAACGAGAAAGTGCTAGGGTTGTCGCTCATCCCAAGTTCTGCAGAGCCCCGAAGAAAAAATAAATAAATAAATAAATAAACCAACTTGGTGGAGGCGACGAACTGTGAACGTGATTCCTGTACGACAATTTTTGCAAGGAAAATTTCGTGAGCGGTGATTTAGAAATATGTCAAACTACATAAATTGATAAACAGTGTGACTACTCGTGGAAGACGTGAATGTGTGGTATTTGTAAAAAATGCATGGCAAAAAAATGGCATGTTTCCTCACGAGAGGATAGAGAGGTAGCAAGCGAGCTGGTGGTATAGACCCATAACATAAAAAACCGAGACTAGGGGACAAAAAAACGACAGCACAGACAAGGTCTCAAGACAGACCTTGTCTGTGTTGTCGTCTTTTGTCCCCTAGTCACGAGTTTCAAAGTTATGGATGTTTCCTGACTTGCACAATCAACCAATGGCGACTCAATAAACACGGACATGTGCCGAATATCCTGTGTTACCACTGTTGTCGCCTCGACAGCCGATTTCAAATTTTCCGCATAGAGACAACATTCATTAAATTGTTCGAGAAGCATGCTGTACCCGTTATTGCTCACTTCCAATACTTACTGGGAGAAGGTGCAATATTCGGCGGAAATTATTCTCTAAATTTTGTCTATTTCAATACGTCTAAATATAAATACTCATGATTTCGTAGAATTGTGTGAAAGGGGGGATAATTTATCAGTGACCATTTTTTTTTATGCGTGCGGTCAATCGAACGCAAGGAAAACGAAAGTTGTTTGAGATATTGGTCCAATTGAAACATTTCCAGTGTCCGTCCCTTCCGTTATCTAACGCTGATATCTTAGGTACTTTGCAAACATATAAATGACAGGGAACCACGTTGTATCATTGCCAATGCTTCCGTCATTGTTTTTTTTTTTCTTTTACTAAACCTTAATGTCCTCCCATCATGAACTGAGCATATTCTGACATCATTCTGGTGAAGAACTGACAAAATAGCGTAGATGCAGGCCATCTGGCGGAATTACTCCATAACATAAAAGCCTGAGTCTTAGCACACACACAGGGACGACACGAACACACGACTCAAACCGTGTGTTCGTGTCGTCGCTTTGTTTGGCCAGACTCGGGCTTTTGCAATTATGATGCTGAAGCTTTTATCGCAAATTAGCCGTATTGTTACTGATCTCTTTTCCCGCACCTGACACGTTTACCTAAATAAACACTTTCTGTGCCGCGTACAAATAATTATATTCTTCTACCGCAAGACGCCCAGGCATAACAAAAAACCCCGCGATCCTGCTTTTCTTTTTTGTATGTGTGTATATCGTGTAAAATTGTACTAATAGTACTTATGATAAGGTTGGTTTTGAAATGCGATATTTTCTTCCTCGTGATACCAGACATACATAGACAGTCGTCACTTGTAGGTCGGTGAAATATTACGTCCCCCCCCCCCCCATTTTGAGATGTCAGTGCTTTTGTAACATGTTGCAACGGTTTTGTGCACAATGCTTGCAATCCGTCGACGGCATTTTTGCAGAGAAAGTAATCATGGTATCTGAAGTTTCAAACAACTACAGCTTAACATTCACACACGCAATTCTTCTAAGATATGTGGAAATACGCTGCATCCAAGGCACTGTGTACATGACAGCATCTCTTCAAACAACGCATGCGCCACCATACTGAAGCGCCCCTGATATATCTTTTACGCCCTTAATAGATGTAAAATGTCACAGTAGACCATTCTCTGCCTTCGCTATACACAAAGTTGTGAAAACAAAGTTGTTCAATCCAAATATCATGCCTTATGTGGCTGTGGTTCACGCGTAACGCAATACTTCATTCGCTGCCCGGCATACGTTTGCACCGGAAGCCCCTCCTCCCCTCACCTGTCCTCCTCGCCCGGGAAACCGACATCCCAGGTCACGCCAGACGTTTCAAGCAGAAGCGCTTGTCTGTTGCTTCCGGTGCACCCTTTGATATGGGAGTGCGAAAGACTACGGAGTACCCGCCCCGGGGCGCCTACTTAACGCAACCAATGACGACGTCGAGGGTCACGTGGTGCCTCCTGTTGGGACGCAATATTTCCACAGTCGATAAGTGACTGGAGATACAATTATTTGAAGCGAACCGATTTGCTGCGAATCAGTTGCTTTTAATGGTTCGTTCCCGGTTCATTGAAGTGGGTGTTTTTACTTTGTCGTTGTTTTAAGTTGTGAGCGATCATCGAATCACAAGATTCGCGCTTTAGTGAACTTTAATACGTGGGAAAATGTTTACAATAACAGTTTTTGTAAACGCGACAAGCCAATCGCACTAGTTGTTTATTGTGGATTGCACCGCACTGCTGAACCGGGATTCAACAGTTTCTCTTACCGTAGCGTTTCCGTACTTCGAATCTCCGAAAACCGACCAATAGGAGGCAAAAAACATCCGCAAATGTCACTTGCTAGTTATTTATGAAGCAAATACCGCTCTGGGAAACCACTTGGAAATAGTCCACTAAAAAGAAAAAGAAACACACACACACACACACACACTTGCAAGCGGTTCCAATTTGGAAGCCACTTCCAAACAGAGCTGACTCTGCAAACTGAGCTTGGTTTGAGACCGTGTTTGTCTGTTATCGGGTCCCTACCTCGTCTCGGGCTTTCAAGTCACGGATCGTCACCACCAGCTTGCTTGTAACCTAACTTTCCTTTCGTTACTACTTGCAAACGGTTTCACTTTCGGACCCATTTGCAAGTGGTTCCACTTCTCATGCCTATCAAAAGAAGATTGCCTCTGATTTCAACATGATCTCTTCTGTCCTTCGGGAATAAATTTCCATCAAACGCCCTGTTTGAGAGGTCTATATTGCCTCACACTACCTGTGCTGTGTGCTCACTATCGCTTATCGTATGCTCTTGTTAGAGACGACCAGTATTGTAGACTGCTTATTGTGTGGGCTGACTTGCAATATTGAGCAGTACAGCTTACCGTTGTAAGTACCTTTGTTAGTCAACGACGATATCGAATCCAGTGGCCCTTCCAGATTTACGAAGTACCTGCTGGTTGCTACAACAAAAGTAGCTGCCTTACCTTGTAATTATATGTGGTCAGGTTCCGTAGCTCATTTGCGTGTCAGTATGCCCACGTTCACACTACTCAACCGACCCGATGTTTACACATGATTCGAACTCATGGATTAGGATTGGACTGGATTGGATTCTCTTCCTTTTCCTGTTCAGTGTTTCTCATGTCCACAACCTACTAGATTATAACGACCATGTCACAATCAGCAACCCCTATGAGGAGCCTGTCCGCACGATCCGCAAGGGGCGCTACTCATCGGCACGCCACGATTGGACGACCGAAATTTGAATTCTGAACGCGCAGAAGCGTATGTACGACAACAGTAGCAGACGACAGCGATAGCTCCTATGAAAACGCGTAGAATGATGATGATAATAAACCTCAGAATGAAACATCCGTGGAACGTCCACCGCTTGTACAGAAATACTAAGGTGAGCTGAAGTACAAAGTATTGTAGAAGTTGACGAAGCAATAACTGGGACGATGGGAAGCGCCACCGCTAGCTTCCAAAAATGCGGCGCTGGGAAGGGGTACGCACGACGTGTTCGTTATAATCTAGTAGATCGTACTCATGTCACACCCTAAGTGGACCCACTCATAGACTTTCGCATCGGTTCCAGTTTAATCGACGTCGGCCTGACCAAACGCACTCTAGCTGCACACACTTTGGCAAGAAAATGATTCTATTCCAAACGAATTTGGCAGACTAGGTGGTTGCACTTTGACGCACTTCGCTGTTCCCACTACACCACACTTTGTTATTTTCACCTGGGTAACCAGCACTGGAAAATACATTACGCACTGACAGAGACCTGACACATTAAATCTGCATCCTAACATACGTTCGATGAAAGTATATTTCCGACAAGCACAGCCGCCGTCTCATTAGCAAAATTAAAGTAGCACAAATGCGATTGTCCTGTTCGCGTATGTCTTCAGTTGCAATCACAGCTACTTCGCCAGTATCTCGTCCTCTATCGCTTCTCGCTTATCTTGTTTCACGGGCTATTCCCAGAGTACGTGTCCATATTCCGGGTGTTCAAGGTAAGCCCGCGGGCTGAATAATTCGCGAACTGGTGAACCATTCGAAGAACTTTCCTTTTTTTATTGTAGGTACGATCTGTCTGATACCGCCTTTAATCCGCGCGGGCGGATTCAATTGCGCGCTGTGTGAATGAGTGGCAAGCGCTCACTATTTACGTACAAATTCAAGTGAGGTTCCTGAAAAAAACCTTAACTTACTTAATTTTTATTTAAATAATGATCGCCTCCCACTCAATCACACAACGCGCAGATTGTGAGCGGTATCGGACAGATACTTGTAAAGAAGAAAATAAAAGAAAGTGCTTCGATTGGCGCACCCGTTCTCGAATTATTTAGCCCGGGGATTTAACTGGAACCGACGGTATATCCTGGTTGATACCCCATGCTTCGTATAACTACCCGGAAATGGAATCCCAAGAACGTAAAGGATATACTAGGCGTTTTTCACGTAATGCGTAGAGCGATGTTCACGGTCAAGACTTCTTTCTTCTTTTTCCGAGCGACGGGACCCCCAGCGTCTTTCCATGTGAGAAGTCTCGTTCTCGTTTTACAAGATACGGGCGATATGGTGCCCGACTGGGAACTTGTATCCTCAAGGATGATTTCACCGTATGATGAAACTTTGGTGTAGTACTCTGCGGAAGTATTCTGTGGCTGCATTTCACGGCAGGCAGCACTAGCGAAGCGTTCACACAATAATGTTGCGTCCAGTCTACGCCATGGTGTTGTCCTTCTTAGTCTTCGGCATATTAACGCGGATCGCTGTTGCATCGGCTGAGTAAGTATTTTATTTTATTGTGCTTAGTATCGACGTATACGTGCTCCTCGCTCTTTTATTGACCAAGTAGTTCTACAGCTCCCGTCAAAGTTAATATTGCTGGGAAAGCGGCGGAAATATTACAGCGGCGCTTGGGGCCATGAGGATATCATAATTGAACAAAATTATAATGTTACTTTTAACGCAAGGAGTTTGCTCATTTAACATGCCCCCCCCCCCCCCGCTGCCCCCGGGGTGGCCGTTGTCACGCTCGCAAGTGAAACACAATTTCTTTCCGGTGTTATTATTAAGTTTGACGTGAGCTGTACCAAAGTAATTGTCTACGCCCTTATTTTTGACTTTGTTGTCTTCCGCAGTGATTGCTATGTCGTCGCTCCCAACGTGGTAAGAATATAATACTGCATTATAGAAAAGAAGAAAGGAAAAAAAAAAAGATAGCATCGATTCTGTATAGGTTTCTCGTTACTCTCCTTTGGTTTCGGCACAGAACCTGTCGCACCTTCGGTTGTGGTATGGCACGGTATGGTAAATATACTTCGGGCTTACTCAGTGCTAATTTCCGTCAGTATCGGCGGGCCCTGTCCTGCCAGGCTGAGGGGATGCGCCAGCACTTGTTAGCGCCGAAGTTTGTTAGTCCGTCGGGCGTAGTATAGGATACATTACCATTACCCAGCCGTACTGTACCGAATACCTAGTGATTGTTGTGGATGCCTGGCTCTTTTCTGCAATGCATGAAATGCGGATGCAAAACTAGGAGAGCATCCGAGTGCAGTTGTTTCTGATCGATTATGGTGGTGGACCGCTGCTTCCAGGCAACACTTCCAACGTCCGGGAAATGTAGGGTACAGAGTCATGTGTTGCTTTATATCTCGAATGGCGCGTCCCGCCAGGCCATTACCTGCGGGATGGTATGTGGAAGTGTATTGCAAGTGTACTGATGCCAAGCTATACAGCACATTCGTGTAGGAGCTTGCTCTTGAAGGCAACTGCATTATCGCTGACGATGACCTTGGTGTCACGAAACATGGCTCTATCCATTAGGGCGATGATGGTCTGGTTATTTTCCTTCCCTGCTCGGGCAGCAATCATCCGTGAGCATTGGTCAATGGTCAGCAAGGAAGACTGTGTTTTCTTTGTTGTGTCCGACTTCTTCCTGACCTGAGCGAGATCTAGGTGGGCAACCTCGAACGGAATCTGCAAGTAGTGCGGTAGACAAGTGGTGCGGTTGTGGCATAACGTCAGGTTATAGTCCAGAGGCCCGGAGTAGACGTGTTTACTAAATACAGCGCACCGGCAAGCAACACAGTAAACAACATTGGACTTGACGTTTCGGGTCCCATACGGGTCCCATCATCAGCAGTGAGCCGTCCTATCCGCTACTGCTTATATATGTCCTAGTGGGACAGGGTCCTCTCCCAGACTATTACACCCCACTAGTACATAAATAAGCAGTAGCGGATAGGATGGCTCACTTCTGATGGTGGGACACGTATGTGACCCGAAACGTCAAGCCTAATGTTGTTTACTGTGTTGCTTGCCGGTGCGCTGAATTTATTAAATAACATCAGGTTTTGGCATGAATTTTGTTTTTGCAAGTTGACACGTATGGCAAGAACGGACATATTCCTTTACACATTCCTTCATTCCTGGCCAAGTGAAGCGCTGTTTAATTTTTCCATATGTCCGTTGAAATCCACCATGTCCACAAGAGTCCGGGGAGTCATGATAAAGGTTGAATACTCTGGTTTGAAGGGATGGTGGGACATGGTATTTTCCATCTCTGTATTGGAGGTGTTTCATTCCGTCCCATGTTGTGGGCTCACAGGCGTGGTGACCTCGTAACAGTCTTCATAATGCATCGGCGTCCTGCACCTGTCGACCTGGACGATGAGAAACTTTACAGTCATATTGCTGAAGCTCCAGTATCCACCTGGCTATTCGTTTTTTACGTCTAGCCGTCTGTAAAAAGTGGGTCAAAGCGTCGTTATCTGTCACGATGTGAAATTTTCCACCCCGCATATATGGTTGGAAATACCTTAGAGCCATGAGCACTGCTAGTCTCTCTTGTTCGGATACAGAATAGTTAACCTCTGGTTTAGTGAAAGTATACGAACGGTATCCGATTACTCGTAGTTGATGCGAGCTGGAGCGGAAGGATGACGCTGGTAAAGAACGACACCAGTTCCGTGATACGAAGCGCCAGTGTGGAACTGGAAAGGAAGTTGGAAGTTCGCTAACGTAAGGACAGGGTCAGATGAGATCGCTGTAACTAAGTTCTTGTAAGCAGCTTCACACTCTTGTGTCCACACAAATGGTACATCTTGCTGTGTCAGAAGAGTAAGGCACTTGCTTTTACTCATGTAGCCCTTTATGTAAGCACGAAACTGTTCAGTCAAGCCCAAGAAAACACGAAGTGAATGCGGGTTGTGGGGCTTTCCGAGTTGACTAATCCGCGTTAAAGATTCAGCTTTTGTACTTTTTGTGTGTCCATCGAACATCCGTCAAAGCAAAGTCACCCGGTCTCCGCTCACTCTCCTTGAAGTTGACTGAGAAATTCTGCACGTAGCGCTTCGAGAATTTTTTTGCAGATGGATGCCGTGATCACGAGCTGATCTCGAGTGCACCACTATGTCGTCAAGGTATAATTGGCAAAATTTTCCTGGGAAAGGCTGCAGTACTTTATTCATCATCTTTTGGAACCAGCCAGGTGAATTTTTCCACCCGAATGGCAACCTGTTATATTAATACATGGCGTGTAAAGCTGTAAATGCTGTCCACTGATTAGTTTTTTCAGTGAGCGGGACTTGCAAAAAGACTTTGCACAAATCAATTCGAGAGAACGCACTTGAGACCCTGTGTGCTTAAGGGGACAGTGAATAAATAAGTTGATGACTGCTCTGTCAGGTAGACGTGGTTCGGCTACGTGAAGGAAGCAGTTCTTCTGATAGAAGTACTCCAGAATGGAACGTGTCTTCCTTTCCAATCGGTTCCTCATGCAATGACTTCAAAAAAATTTTCTTCCATTCCGACCAACTGTTGGCGCTGTGTTTCGCCAAGTGCAATTCATACCACTTTTTGGACATCCCAGATAAAAATAGACACATATTTTTTTTTGTCGTGTCACTATCGGTCAACAAATGGTTGTATTCACATGCGTACTCAGAGAACGATATCCACGCCTTCTGGCTTGATGACTGATCGTCAACTACATCTGGCTTCACCAGCTCAAGGCGACGGCGATTAGAAGTTGACTGTGTGACCGTGTTAAAGGTTTCTTGGCATTTCAAAAGCTGCTGCCCCTGCGCATCAGTCAAGCGCAGAAGCATGTCGGTCCCAGATGACTGCACAGGACCTCTGAGCACAGTTCCTGCCCAGCGATCGGAATCAGCCACTCTGATGTCGATTTTAACGGAGCGTTCCTCGATTGTTTCCTGTGCTGTTTTCCTCGTCTTGTAAAGCACAAGAGCGCAAAATGCATCATCGCTCACCGTTTTCGGAAGGTCCAGAGTACCTTCGTCCGCCGGTGTACATCTTGTGAAAACGAGGCTCCCGATTGACGCCATTTCCGCCTGAAGTTCTATCCACATATTCGCTGTACACTCTAAGAAAAAAGAAAGGGTACTTTTACTCCTTTTCGGGATTACATGCATTGCCACAAATTTTCACGCTCTGTTCTAAGAGTTCCAGGTACATAATTCGTGTGCATGCATGAAAATACCTTGAAGCATACCGTCAACCGTGATATATCGAATTATATAAAATCTTGCGCCTTACACAGTGCACAATTTGCGAAGAAAGATGCGCTAACTTCTTCTTACTCTGTGTGGCTGGAAAATTGCTACGTTGGCTGAGTTATAGAGCCTTACGCCATCAAATTGACAAAGGACACGTATTTACGTAGATTGTTGCATCCAACAGACCGTTCGCGAAGTTCAGTGACAATTTGTAGTCCTCGGGAATAAATGTCGGGTTAGGGGACTAAAATAGGGAGTAATTGCAATCTAGGGGAGTAGCAGCTGCAATTACTCCACGTTTTACTCATTTTTTTCTTAGCGTGTAGAATGCGCCTATTCTAAGGCTCAGGAACAGAATCTTTATTCCAGATGTCCTAGTCTTCCACGCTCGAGACTATCCCCTCCTTTCCTCGTCCAATACACCCTTACAAAACGCATGAAAAATTATTTTTCATTTTTACTGCCGAATTCGCCAAGATAATCTGCAGGGCTTACTCAGACACCAACGCCACTTCGGTGTCACGGACGATGCTTGCAACCGGGCTTGTACGAGATACTCAGGAAGAGCAGTTAAGTTACTGATTACGAAGCAAAAATGTATAAATACAGAGTACAGTACTAAATACTCAACCTTTCAAAGTATTTGGGTAGAATACTAAGCATCCGCAAAAGTTGCGCGTTCTTTTGCATACACGATCAAGTGAGAGTAAATTCATTAAATTTACAGTCGAACAAATGCATACAAAATGACGGTAAAAATAAAAAAAAAGGTCCTAGCTAAGTGTGAACATATTTTTAAAACATATGTACATCACTTTTTCCGGGATGAAATCAATTGCAATACAGCATATGCTGAAGGGCACTCCTTGGAAGGGTATTAACAAATTAGCATTCCGTCGCCCAAAGCAGACGAAAACTGAAGAGGCGTTGCCTTTTGCTGTCACCTTATTGGTCGCCAGTGTATCGTTCTCGCCACCTCTTGCCGACGTCGTGAAAGAGACCGGCATGCCAATTTTTTTGGCTCGACGTCTCTCCTCTCGCAATGCCGGAAATGCACATCTATATCCGCCGCCCGCTCGCGACGTCGCTTCGGGCGTCGCCAAGTGAGAACTGACCGTAAGGGGCACGCCGACGTTGCGGCGTGCACGCCGCGTTCGTCAGGTCTGAGGGGGAGCCCCCTTCGTCCTGACCAAGGCAGCGCTTCTGCCGTGTTGCCCACAGGTTTGTTCGATGTACTCAGCTTTGCATACGATGCAATGCAGAAGGTATATTACGCTTTGAGTCCCGCAATGAAAAAGTGCAATTGATATCGAACCTGAACTTTGTGGTGGTGCTGGTAACGTCCCGTGTTAGCAACATGGTGGACAACCTTGCAGCCGGCTTTTTTTCCTTTTTTGCAAGGCGAGCACCAAAGTAATTATGTGTGGTCCCTCGTTACTTGTGAGTTCACCAGTACATCCAGTAAGTTTCGCGGTCGTCAATAAAGAAGCTTGGGAGCTTCTGGGAAGACCTCCCGAAGATTCCCGTACTGATGCAGAATATCGATGTGACGTTTCAGAATGGATCCGATGGCAGCTAGATTTTGACTGTAGGGTAAGTTAAGCTCGGTGCGCTGCGCTCATCCCGATCATCATCGATTTTTGAGGAAACTATGGGCTGGTCGGCACCTAGAATGCGAGTTTTTTTTTTTTTTACAATTGCGTTATAAACTACATGACCAAGGTAGTTTCGATCGGTGAGTGCGCACCACAGATATCTGCATGTCTGACTATAAGGGAGAGAGTGTTTGCGTTGACGGTGGCGTTCAAGTGTAAACATTGCTGACTGTCAGTTGGTTTCCGGTGCAATTTATTTTCTAGTGACTGGCCCATGACTGTTACTGTGACGTCCACAAAGTTTGCATTGGTCAGGAAGATTAATGTTGGGGTGCGCGCTGCTCAAGTCTTGGATGAATTCCACTACTGAACTCTCAGTGTTATCCGAAATTATGAATGTATCGTCGGTATACCTCCTGATGAGCAAGGACCTGATGTGGCGCCAGGACAAAAAACACGTTCTTAATATACCCATCAAGTAGTCGGTATAGTTTTTGCCCATCTTTGTATCCATAGTTGTGTCATTTATCTGTACGTACTGCTGGCCATTAAATTCAAAGTAGTTCAACGTTAATGCCATTTCCAGTAATACCTTCAGTGAGGCGCTGTCTACGTTGTAGGGGCTGTAAGATGGTGATTTAGTGTAGACTCACACGACCGCCTCAATTCCGTCAGAGTAGAGAATATTAGTGTAGAGGGACGCTACATCGAGGGTGACGAGGAGACAATTCTGAGGTTGTTTTTGAGGTTGCGAATGGTCCTCACAACATGGTTGACATCTTTCACATATGACTCAAGGGTGGGGTTGGGAGGGGGGGGGGCGGGTTCTTGGTGAGCCAGTCCACGAGCGTTGACAAGTTTTCTTCACTGTGCTGTTTCCAAATATGATGGGTCTGCCTGGATTGCCTTGCTTGTGAATCTTGGATAGCAGGTAAAAGCGTAAAAGATTTCGGAAAGTAGGGTTGCATGCGCTTATGCGTATTTGGCGCGATTGTTTTGTTATCACGGAGGTTGCCTAGGGTCCTCTCAATGTTTGATGCATGCTCTGGTGTGGGATCGCCTGGGATCTCTTAAATGGGATTGCGGTCGGATGCTTGATCCCGATCCCGCGGAAGTCTATGCGTCAAGGATTGAGAGGGCACTAAAGGACCTCCGTGATAAAAAAAAATAAAAAAATCACGCGTCATACGCTTATCACCACCTCCCTCAGTGGTCCCCATGATCTCTTTTACCTGCTAGCCAATATTTCCAAGCGGGGCACAAAGATGGCACCAAACTGCGCGAACGTCTTCATTACGGGTAATGTTGTTGTTCTTCTTCTACCTCCGCCTCTTGTCGTCTCATAATGCTCGAAGGCGCTATAAACTCCCGTGAGCCCCTGCATGCCACAGGTGGCGCTTGCTTTCCTAAAAACGTCCATTGAAAAAGCAGGCCTGCTAAGGGCCGACCAGACCACAGTTTCCCCAAAAGGCAATGAGTACGGCTCACCGAGCTTCACTTTATCAAAGTTACAATCGAGACGTAGCTGGCATTGGATCCATTCTGAAACAACGTCACCTCAATATTCTGTACCATCTTCGAGAAGTCTTCCCAGAGGCCCCGAAGATTGTTTATAGAAGAACACGCAGCTTATGGGACGTTCTGGTGGGCCCAAAGATCGCGAAGCAACACAAAGCATTCATTTTCTACAGGCCTTGCAAAAAATGAAAAAAAAAAAAACGCTGCGAAATTTGTCCCCTCATGTTGTCAACACGGGGCGTGACCAGCACCGACAGAGGGCTCAAATCTCATATCAATGGCATGCTTGACTGCGGGTTTCAGTGCGAAATATACCTGCGGCATTGCACCATATATCTCAAGCTCAATACATAGGACAAATGTAAACACCAAACACAATTTCGAAGTCGCTCCAACAATCACAAGTCCCGCACCAACACCAAACCGGAGCTGTTTAAACACATGGCCCTTGATACGAGAAAATCTCTATTGTCACATTGCAATTCGGATCCAAAAGCCATAGGTAGCGTTAAATGAAAGAATCCTTTTAATACATGAATTAAATCCGGCCCTAAACGAAGCCCCAGGATCGCTATCTAGCATCAGAAACATTAAGAACGAAAAAATAAAATAAAAAATACCTACAACAGGAAAGTACACCAGTTTACGCGACGCAAGCAAGTCCTTTCCACACACATGCCTATTTCTCGGGGACTCAAACACTCACCCATTTGCGAAACACAATCGACAGGACCCCCGCACACGACCTCCCTTCGGCGACCCGAGCGCACAATGGCGTCGCGCATAGGGCAGTAAAAAAAAAAGAAAAAAAAGAAGTCGATAGTTCACTTATGTCATTTGTGTTAGAAAACACGTGATACATTGGAAGATGAACCCTTTTTTATAACACAAGATTTATAGTAATGTCGTCATTTTTTTTTGGTAAACGCTTTGTATTAGAGATTATTTCTCCAGCTATCGTGGGCTAGTTATACTCACGTTGGGTGGACCGGCTGCCGTTCCAAACACGTTGATTACGGCTCGTATCACAGCAGGCTCGTAGCCGCAGAGCCAACTCTGTGTTGGGGACAGACGTTCTACATTGGCAAACCGTTTCATCGCGGACTCTCTCAGGTTACGAAAGATAGCTTCATATGCCCGAACACATGCTTTAGTTTTTTTTTTTTTTTGCTTTTTTGCCAGTATCAACTTTGTCCTTAATGCATATACAACGTTAGCTGAGTTGCATTCTAGATCAGTGTCTATTTTGACGTAAAAGTCGGATTTTGTGCTCTTTACTGATTGGGTAGTTCGCATTAATTTTCCAATCTGGCATGTCCGACGGTGGCGTGGGGGCAGCATCTTGGCGAATTTTCTGGTTCGGTCTGGTTCGGTTCTGGCTGTGTGTCACCTGCAGGGATGGACGCAACTGACAAGATAGCCTACCCAAGCAGCACGGTGTACTGAAGGTCAAGTGAAATAAGGGCGGACTGGTGGGTGGAAAGCTTTGAACAGACTTGTGAAACTAAATAACTTTGATAAGACACATTCCGTCCACCCTATTGCACTCCGCTTTCACCCCATTGTGCTGCTTGGGTAGTTCCCTCTAAAGTATCCGAACCAGAAAATTCACCAAGAGGCTGCAATCCATGCAACGGTCGAACTTACATTTTGCCATGTTCCGGCAAAATGTAAATGATTTGGAAGGATACTTTTGCGAAAACGAGCCCGCGAAATCCTTTTTTTTTCTTCGAAATATGCCTAAATATTTGCCTGTTTCATCAGATATGTGTTGGAGGTAACCGGTGAGATATAAATCAGATGAAAGGGCATTAAACGCTGAGTTAACCGATGCTAAGTACTATGCTAACGAGGAGCCTCTAAAGCCAGAGAAATCACGCCTCGAAGCTGGAACAAAACTGCACTACAGAACATGTTCGCAATTTTTTATAGCACCGAGCGTTGCACCTGCGCGCAAAAAAATGCACTGGGACTGCTGGCCTGTAGGCATACGAAAGCTTAAAAAAACTTTACTACCGTATATTTTAAAACTTTGAAGGTATACGCGTGCAAGCACTGCAAAACTAAAATACCCCAATTCAGGGCCGGATTTTATAGAATTTGTGCGAGATAACTACAGTTCATCATCCTGTACGACATGAGCTTCTCAATATATATACACAGGGTGTCCCAGCTAACTGCGAATATATTTTTAAACAAATATATGTGACACTTTTTCCAAGATAAAATCAATTGCAATATCGCATATGCTGAAGGGCACTCCTTAGGAGGGCATTAGCAAAGTCCAAAGGCCATGTCTTACTTAACTTTCATTTTTCTTATAAAAGCTACGAAGTTGTCCCAATGAGAACATCTGTTGCTTTGGGTCACCTGATAACGTAGCCGTTTTCAGAACAAAAAACCCGTTCGGAAGATATCGTCCGCAGAAAATTCGTGAAAGAACACCGTTTCTTTCTTTATTTTGTTCATTACGCATCTTCGGAGACATGTGTTTCCTTCATCTCAAATATGAGAGGCCCAAAGATGACATCATCGCCTCTCGCGTCCTGGAAAAAGATTAAAAGGAAACAGAAAATGCAACTCAAGATAAGGCCAGTTCCGACAGAGTCACCCGATACATTTGTTTTTGTTTTGTTTCTGCAAGTTAAAGCTCATCTTCGACGCATGAGGTCGGCACCGTGCTCCTTCATCGTCTCATATTGGGGGTGAAGGAAAGACATGTCTTCTAAGAAGCGCAATGAACGAAATAAAGAAAAAAAATGATAAAAGAATGATCTAAAAAAATGATGACAAAAATGATAAAAAATGATAATGGTAAAAAAAATGATCTTCACGATTTATTTGCGGGCGATCTATCGAACCCAAAACGACTACGATATCGGATGACCGAAAGAAACAGATGTTCTCATTGGGACAACTTCGCAGAGCTGGGTCGACTGCGCGTTGTTCTGCACCGGAGAAAGGGGAGATTGGTGTCCCGTTGCTTGGCGACGGAACCATGCCTGACTCAAGATGGCGGGCCTCATAACTGGTGTGGCACAGTGTCGCTACTCTGCCCCGTATTTAGTAACTCTAGACGGCACCAGCGAATTCCCCACAACGCTCTGCATGACTCCCTATGGTCGTAAAAACCAGATTTGGCCGAGGCAGACCACAATTAGGGACGGTGAGTACGAGGCGTACTTGAGGCACTCAATGGCTCCAGGGGAACGGCGTGCTGGTGTGGTGTAGTGGTTAGCATATCTGAACGGAAATCAGAAGACCCAGGTTCGATTCCTGGCGTCAGCACCTGTTTTCCCTGAGTTGTTGCATTCCCTATGGTCGCTCAGAAAGACCGCGCGGTCTGTGCAAATGATAAGTGTGCTAAGGCATATCGAGGTGCCCAAATTTTCGTGTTTGGCCGTTTCGTGGTTGCAAGTATGAGCAAGGAAAAAGAAAGAGAACCTCCGTAGTCCATATTCGATTTCAAGAAGCAGGCACTCGCGTGTTTTTGCGCCCGTGCATGATAGTGTTTTTGATGTTGATGTTGATGCTGACGAAATAATAATAGGGCGAGACTGAATTCGTCACCCGACAAATTGGACAGTGTTTTCTTTTTCTTTTTTCTGCCACGAACTTCCGTCCCTTTGTTTGACACCCTTTGCCTTGGAAAGCAAAGAAAATATCCAGGAAGTGTAGTCATTCAAACACTTCCAGTTTTTATCGCCACGAACTCTAGCCATTTATAAGACATTTGATGGAAATAATAATAAGACCGTCCCTCTCAGTCCCTGTTCTCTTTAGTGAAAAGGTTAAAACAAACCCACGACTTCCTATCTACACACCACAACAAGCTGTCCCATTTCACCTAAGCCAGGCGCCAGATTTTCAGGTACTTCACCTTCTGCCGTTTCTCAGCCCTTGCTTGATTTAGTGTTTTCGCAAAAAAAAAAAAAAATAAAGGAAATAAAATGCAGGCGAGCGTGCACATCAATGCTAAGAATATCTCAGATGAGAGCTGATCTGAGAGCTTTTCCGTCGATAGTACAAATAGTCCTTATGGATGCACTGGGGCCAGAAATGAAGCGGTAGCGGAGAAAGAGTACGCCGCAACCCGTATTTGTAGCGGAAATACTTTTTCCGTCAGCTTTGTAAAACGTAGCGAGATCGCCAATACGCTACTGCAAAAAGGTAGCGAATTTGATAGCAGCGCTGCTAGTACCGACGCTATATACAACACTGCTCGTAATTGGTGAGTCTCGCGTCGTTGCAGTGAGGGTGACCGAATGAACATGTTGGAACCGACTGATCAAGTTATCAGAAATACAGCAGCTATTCCAACTGGAGTGAGTAGTCACGCGTCTTCTTTTGCACTGCCGAGTACTGACAAAGTCCTGCAGCCTAATTCGCCGAAGCCCATTTAGCCGAACCACGTAACAGGATTATCCATGACGGTGAGGATCATCGGCTTCTGGCCAAGCTGCGGAAGGATACAATATATTTTCAGCGGTTAGGGATAGCAGAAAATGACTTAAACGGGAAAGGAACGAAGAGGAAACGGAACGAAAAGGGGACGAAGAAGATAGCTGATGCATTTCGCAACATCAGGCAGCACGAAGTGATTCAAGCTGATCATGCAGAATGGTGGCTCAGCCAACAACGAGCTCAGAGGCTTAGCGCCGTCAAGGCACAGACATCAGCCGTCCACGGAACGACGCAATAGCATATCGTTATTTTATATAAATCACAATATTAGTACCGGTATATGCGTGCCATGTCCTGCCTAGTTTATTTAGAGTAATACTTTATCATACCAACGCAACCCTTTGTGGTTTAATTTCATTTTATTTTCATCTCGAGACAAGTTCAATCCTTTAGTGTTTGTCTACCGTGGCTCCTAGTGGTCCAAATGAGTGGGGATGGCATTTTAGGGCATCCCGAACCGCATCATCAGCAGTACCATACCACCATACCACCCCTGAGGGCAATAACGGCGAGCTCCTTCAGACACCGCACCACCATCATCAACAGACCACTTGGAATAGGTGTGCTCGCATTTGAGGGGATGTCGGCGATATAATCGCACATCCTCGACAGTTGCTGTCGGAAGATTAAAATATGCATGAACAAAACGTTACGTGTAAAACGTCAATAGTTCCGAGCGAGGGCGAAAAATATCTCAATGAGGATGTCACTCCTGGTGTTCCAGTCATACCAGTTAAACCCACAGTAACGGAACGGATGACACAAACTCGGCACGCCATTTTGGATTCACTGAGTACTCCCAAATGTGGCTCGAAATTTGCGGACTGTGGCAGAGACACTTGAGGATAATGACGCGTATATTTTCTTTCATCCGCAGCTGATGCCCATGTATTTGAACAACTAAAATTTCTATCAAGAAAACCAGATGTCGCGCAAATATTCGTCGGATGCCTATTAAGCGATACCCGCCTGTCTACGACTAGGCACAAAACTGCGTGGTAATAAAATAAGGAGAAATGGCAGCCTCCTGCTCTTTCTTCTTGCGATACTACTTCCCTGTTCTGTTTCACATTTCCATGTGCACTAGTACTCAGCACAAAATTTTTTGTTCGTGTCATACCTTATACCATTCTGACACCACTACACCTGACACCATCGTTGTAGTATGATTATTATTTGCAATCTTTATGTTTTACTCGGCGATTGGACATAGGATAGTTGAGGTAGGCCGTCCTTTGATGTTCTGCATATGCAGCGGTGCGGGAGAAAAATTCCTTGGCTATTGGAGGAATGGTACGGTGGATGAAGTCCTACATCCCTGAAAGACACTCCAAGACTCGCAGTGTCCTCGGCTTGCTCCAAGAATCTGGCCTCGCTCAAAGGCCATGAGTACTGTCCGGACTTCTCGTCAACTCTGGTAGTGACTGCCCTAGATAGTGAGATTCGGCTGTTATCATTCCTTCATCTGTTAGCACATCATCCCATCGCATTTTGGCTACAGTCGTGACACAGCCCACATTCGTGAGGCGAACAATGGCAAGCCGGTCTGCGTCGCCACCACCACCACCGCCGCCATCTTGTGATAGGAGGACGAAGAAGAAGTTGCGGCAGAGGAACGGAAACTATGCGATCTAATATGAGCTCTAGGGACAAGTAAAACAGGATAAAGCAATCCTAATGGTCGGAGAAAATGTAGGCGAATGCCCGCTGGCTGCCTGCTGCACCTCTGTGTGGCCGCCAGTTCAGGTTTTCTTACCTCAGGAAATTCAACGAGACATAGTGTTTTCATGCTCATGATGTGCCTTATTATGCAGGTGCGACTCAGAATGTCGAATTTATCTTGGAGGAAGATAAATTCCGCCATGCTGTGGATCTCAAGCGCAAGTCAAACTTTTACGTCGTTCTCAGTGTGGAATGTGGTGGACAGAGTCCCATGGAAACGCAACTGTTGCTGAGCCCACGCACAGCACATCACATCTTCATCCAGACAGACAAGCCCATTTACCACCCGAAAAGCAAAGGTGAGAGTGGGTAACGTAACAGAGGTTTGAGTTGAACGCCATTTTAGCATACCGGTGCAATATTCGAAAATAAAGACATTCGGATCTCCGCACCACACCCAGCGCAACAGTTGTCGTGGTCGGGGAGATGAAATGCGACAACTTCCTAGAAGGTTGTGTTACATGGTTTCCTTAGAGCATGCCATCATTGCACTGGGCAACAGAGTATTGAGGAGATAATGAATTGTCTTAGCACAAGTAACTGACGAGATTAAGAAGCTTAAACACTCGTCCGCGTCAACCGCTTGACATGAGAGTAGCTAGAACCCTTCCCATTGGATCTCGCAAGCACGTACCCTCTCCGCGCTATCGCACTGCGGACGCATGCTGGCGTCACAGCGGGATGAATATCCTCGTTCGCGCCGCCTATTTTTTGTGTTTGTATTGCTCCCTTTACTATAAGCATTGGAATGCGAGTTCATATCACTGTAACTAATCGTAATCATTCAGCATCACCTGGGCTGACGTGCACAACCCCATCAACTAGTTGTGGTTCTCAACACAACTGACCGCCCACCTGTGTCGCTTCTGCGGTGTTGTGAAATGCTGGCACTTAACGAGACGCACTTCCCTGATTCACGCCGCGTGTGATGTCAGCAAAGAATACAATGGACGGACAGGCGCTATACGTTAGTCCAACAACCGATTAAAAAGAAAATAAAAAGGAAAAAACCATAATCTGTCGCTTGTGTCCACACTGTGCGACAAGACGCTATATTTTACCTTTGTAGATTCATAATATTAATGATCACGTGGGTGAAGGGTCCTACCTTGCCTACGTCGCCTACATTGCTGTCATTATCAGCAATTACCTGGCCTAGTACATTCTTTGCGATAGGTCTCAAGGCATCTGCTTGTACGTCCTGTTGAACATTCCACACTTCAGAATGTTATAATTTGCGACGGTTTCGCTCGTAATTACCAAGTCCGAAGTTACTGCAGCGTGCCTTTCGTTATTTGATGAAGCCTTCTCAAAAGAGCTCTGTTTTACAGTGCGTATCCGTCTGATAGCCTTGGATGAACGCCTGCGGCCACTGAAGAAGGTGATTACACTCCAACTAAAGGTAAACGACACATATATTTCAACTGCATGGTTCCACACTACAAATAACGTAGCAAGAGCGTCTCCAGTGATTAAAACTTAACCCCACGAGGAGTGAAACATCTCAAATAATCTTATGTCGAGATACAATAATTTTCGCCCGACCCAGCCCGAGAGCCCGCCATTGAAGTTGTTTGAAGAATCGGTCTCGTACGCCGCGTGTCATCTACAAAATGTGCCATTCCATTTCTCGTGATAATAATCTGAATTAGCTGGACCGGGATCGTCGCGGTTCTTACAGAAACGAATGAAGTTGATAAAAAGTGCGCCTGCATATCGCGATCTGTCTTGGCAACAGCGATATCAGCTACGTTGCCACGGTGGCATGCACGTGATTGGATGAAGAGGCCGTCTGCTCTCGGGCCCGTTTGCTTTTGCAGCGGTGGGAGCAGACGAGCTGCCAAAATATGCGCCAGCATTATGGTGACGGCAATACATTTGGTTTCCGTGGTGACACGAAAGACGCATATAGTAAAATGTGACTGAGCAACAACGTCAATATACGTCTCGCAGCCCCATATCGAGAACAAGCGGGAGTTTACGTGCATGTCTCGACCTGAGAAAGTCTGTTCACAGTTTATGAACTTGTCTCGTACCGTTCAGTACTTTTGAGTATACCTCCCGTAAACCACGGATGCCCCTTAGACGTCCAGAGAATGGTTCAGTTAGGACATTAAGTACGTCTATTACATATCCGGATATAACAAAATACGCTTAAAAGACGTTCACTCTAAACCAGGCAACGCATATGTAACGGTTAAGTACCGCTTGGCCAAGAGGTACATTTTAAAAAAAATGTACCTCTTAAATTTAAGGGGTACACGCGCCCTCACATGCGGTACATCTAACGGATAGCGCGCAGCGATTTAGGCCTACCCGTCGGGGTGGTTCTTCTCTTCTACGATATATTAACAGCCCCAGGAAGCTACGCTGTACGATAAATATCACAAACAAATACCTTTATTCGAAAATTACATCCACTTCAGGGGTGATGCTTGTCCATCGCGAGCGTGCATTGTCGTGATGCACAAACGCCGAACACACGGGGCACAACGTACATGGATGAACGCTGACCTCTGCATCTCTCCTTCACCATTGCAGCTGCTCCGTGGTCACGCTTCTTTATCTCTTCCACACCTTTGGATTGCTGTTCTTCCCCAACTTCCGTTTCTTCCGCAGAACGTAACACCAACCACAGGATGATGATTGACTCACCCATTTACGACATCGCCTGGACGTAACCTAGGAGAAAATACAATGTAAAAAAAATCCAACAACTGAAATAGCTTGCCTGAAAAACACGCCTACTTGCTCGTGTAATCCAGGTATAAAGTGCAATCTAGGCTTGTCTAATTCACGCATCAACATTCGTGGATGAAGCGCAAAGTTCGTTGTCTCAGTCCCTCAGTCGTTGTGTCCAGCCTGCCGGTGATCAGGACCACTGGGAATCAGAGCGAAGATGAACGAAAATGCGTCGTGCGGACGAATAATTACTTAAGAGATATAATACGCACCTTAAATGACTCCAATCTTGAAAGCGTCGAACGAGTTTCTTCAAACACCGAGCAGACTCGTCCTCGCTCCCCGACGTTTCAAAACACACTGATTTGCCAGCGGAAGAAACGCATTCTTCCCAAACGTGCGATCCCTCACGGCCACGGGTTCTAGTTATCGCACTTATTTGATGGAATGATAGTGCTGATCCATTACGGCACTGCTGTATAAGGGAATTTATTGACTGGTATTCGAAATCACGCGAAATATTTTTGCAGTGCATGGAGATCGTGAGAAGGCGTTCGTACTCATGCGCCGAAAACACGCGGTACACATGAGGTACAGCTGCTATAGACCGCGCTTAAAAGGTACCTAGCCGGTACGGATATGTCTCGGAGCCCTTGTGCCGCTTGAAATTCGCAGTGGTCGCGAACTGTACCTGCTGGTTGAGGACTGTACCTCATGTGTACCGCTTGGCCCAGGTGCGGGTCTTCTTTCATCCGGTACATATCGAGTGCCGGATTTAGAGTGTACTACAGATGATCGAACGCTTGTCCAAATCACGTTGTTGGTACGTTGCACAGATATCCCTGCTGGATGTTTTTCCCCTCTAGTGGATGTACGTCCGAAATACACGTCCGTCGGACATTCTGCATACGTCTGCCTGTGTGCACTGTGAATGCCATGCATTACGACACAGGGAAAATTTTTCGTTGTGTCGGGACGAATACAATGTTATTATATCTAAGCACGTCTATGTGCTTCCAGCGTCCACGCGAAACTTCCGCACGGTGGGGCACCGACTCCTGTCGTTCTGCAACTCGCTGTGACCACCGCGAACAGCGAGATACCAACCCCTGACACGACCGAACCAGCCAGTCAAGTTGCAACCCAGCTGCCACAAGAAAAGAAACCGCTGTTCCATCTTGTATATTTGTCATGCGCATCTAGGCACTTTTTCTATATTTTTCAAAAGTTTAAACATCTCCACATCTTTTATATGCTGAACAGTTCGGCTTGCAAAGCCCCGTGGCTATGCCACTGGATCCAGGTCAGCTCAGTGCGGATCTTCGCGTTCGTAATATCTGTTAGGTGCAATGACGGTGGGTGGAGTGTCTTCGCCTGACATCTTTTTTTTTTTTTTTAAGAGTGGATACTGAACAGCGTTCTTAATACAATGATCCAATCTAACCATTGTTCGTTGGTACCACACCCGCCATTCGATTGGTATCACTTTTGCGTTAGATGTGAGCATTTCATGCCGGTAGAGCGGCGACAGACACGTGTGACCCAAAATAAGATGCAAAAACCGCTGAAATATTATGCATATAACGGTGCATCCTTGAATGCTTTTACATGTGGCGAAGACAATTGCTTGCTGCCAGTGGTGTAGCCAGAGATGGGGTGGGGTGTTTGGGGGGTTCCAGTCCCTCCCGAAACCATACCTTTCGTATCGCATTTGGGAAATGGAAAACAGGGTGAAATAGTTCCCCATATGTGAAGTATCCATCGGACCCTTCCTGAAATATATTTCTCGCTACACTACTGATGCTTGCTGTCAACAACAAACACAACAACATATAAACTAATGATGATGAATGGGAAACTCGCCACAGGAAGTGCGGCTCACTGCCCCGAGGCACGATGGACAGGATGAGGTGCGTGCTGATGATAAGGTGCTGTCAAAGTGTAGGGCAACACCAGGACAAGTAGTTGAACGCCAGCTGATGACCGGGCAATGTAGCGACTCTGCACATTGACGACGTCGCTTTCAGCTTGCAATATCAAGTCGAAGGAGTTCAATTTCAAGAGAACTGAATCCCGAGATAGTTGAATAGCAGAAATATGGCGCGCAGCGAAAAAGGCGTAGGATCGCATTATATATTAGATAGCGTTAACACGTTCAGGGGGGGGGGGGGGGGCGACTCGAAGGCGGCGCTAGCACCAACGCGATAGCAAAGTCGTTTAATTATCGCTTGAATGCCCTCTCGACTGTTAACCAGCCTTCTCGTCAACCCTCTGAAGGAGTGAACGAGACCGCTTCCCCAGCCTCGAGGGCGTCGCACTAAAGCAGGGTTGTTTGGATTTAATCCACGTGGATTTCTTAAAATTTTATCCGCACAAATTTATCCGGATTTTTTAGAGGTTTCCTCCAGATGGGATCTGAAAGACAATCTGAATTCAATGTCACACGGAAGATTCCCAGTTTATTTTCTCGTAGTGTTGCCCGTTTGCAAAAGCCCAGGACCCTAACTTTAGACTTCCGTAAGTTTGTAACTTTTTAACCTTATAACTTTTCAGATTTAACTTTTCCCCGCATTCTTCTAATTCTTCCCATTCAGGAAGGCACTTTCTTCCGCTTCATGGAGGCACTGTAACTGAATTGCGCCGAAACACGACTGCTAATCCAGTTGTGCTAATCCTGCTAATCCAGTGTGGGATCCACACCATTGAATGACGCGTGCATGGAACTCCACTTTTCGGAAAGCAATAGGAACTGACACGATGTTGCAGAGAAGGGCAGTTCCGTAAACAGAAACTATGACAGGTCACCCGAAATGAAGAACAGCAAAGCGCATTTGTTTTTACTCTGTGTCACGCTTGTATAGCCTTCTATATATTCAACAAAAAAATATCCGGGATGTATCCAAAAAAGCCCTCTGGAGAGGAGCTTTTTAAAAATATATGGATTTTGTTTTTCAGCCTGCGTTGAAAAGAAAGTACGCTGCTCGCGTGTTCCGTAAACTTTCGTTGAAAGCTTGGACGACACCTCGTGCGCCAGAATTAGTACAATCCGCGCGATCTGGTTTGCGCCAGTTGTGAAATACCAAGAAATTGACAACAGTTTCAGAGCGCACCCACCGCCATGTGCAAACAAATCAAGGCGATAACGGTATGAGTCGAAAAATACCAAAACGAGAAAACTCCAAGTGAATATTCGGTAAAGTAATTACAGCTGGGTTTCCTCGAATAATGCAAAAGCAAAATGAGCAACATATATGAATGCGTGTACTCTACATCCGCGTCTTGATGACATCGTTCTTGGGGTGTGTGACTTAGCAGAAGTTGAACAAAATCAACGAGCATGACATATCCCCTTTTTCAATGTAACACCGCATGCGCAGGGTTTTGGAGCAGAAAACGACAGTTCCCACGATCCAGTCTTTGATGGCTGAAACAAGGGCGAAACTAGGCAGGGTGAAGTCACCTGTGTGTAGGGGATCAGCCCTGGGTTGGGCTTATCGTGCTGCTAAACGATCACAGTCTTGAAAATAATGTCCTAGATGACCAGCATAACATGACTTATTAACCTAGTGCACGCGTTTCTTTTTGTTTTTGTTACATGCTCAGTAGCACTCCTGACACAGTCACGTGACGTCGGACGTCATTTTTATGCATGGGTAGATATAAAGGACCCGATCTGGCTGTATGCCCTATGGACACACATGCACTTCGCGTTTCTTACCCTCCTGTAGCGGGTGAACAAATTGCAGTATGGTTCTAAATTCTCTCAGGTAGGTGCATACTCGTATGTAGACGTCATTTCAACAAAAACGCTCAAAAGGAGATAAGCTGACTTATTATTGCATACAGAGGCTCAATTGGTGGACGCGATCCACGCGCTGGTGGTCACAGGTTGCCGTTGTTGGTCACACAATCATGGGCAGTGCCACGACTATATACCGGAGGCTATGTTCTATGACTGTGAAGTAAGACCCGAGACAAGGAGATCAGACAAATTCTCGTTCCTTCTTGGTCTTACTTCGCAGTCATGCATCACCAGCTTGTCAGCGTCATTTCGCTTCTGTCTCTGGTGTATCTGGCATGTGACTTAGCAACTCGGAGCAGTTCAACGCAGTGATCTTGACCCGTGGCATAATAATGATGGCGTCACAATGAAGGCCCCACCACTCATGCTTTTTTTTTTTTTGCTGTATTTCCTGCTTCATAGAACAAGGACAACAGTCCACGTAGGGGTTCTCCAAATAATGGTGATATAGCGATTGACTATTTTCTTCCGTCTGCAGAGCCCACAGGGAATCGTAGTCGAGGAACACATCCTTCGTCCATGGGACACTCCTATTTTCAGTCGTGAGCTGGAGCTTCGCGACGGAACCATGCTGGGAGACTGGACGATTGTTGCCCTGCACGGCTACAAGGTTAGTCTTACATCTGGAAGGTCGAAGTACATTTACTTTTGTGGAAGTACGTCTCACCATATCTTTGCTGTATGTGAAGGAATGTATGGCAACAAGACGACCAGATGGAGTGGGAAGACGCGTAAATGCCCGTCTCGCAGAGCGCTACAAATGAGTCTTACGGTTCGCATATTTGGGGATGTCTGATGAGGTTTTAATGTCTTGTACATTGTAGAAGAAGCGCAATCGAGAAACGCGCGTCAGTTGAGTAGCCGAAAAGTTTGTTAAATTCTTTTTACCTAGTATACAGATGAGAATCAACGATGAACACTTCTTTAATGGACGCTAGCTTTCATGTAGTAGTCTACGTTTCTTCAGCTGTTATGATACAACACATGTTATACCTTCTATGTTGTACCATTACACCTGAAGAAATGTAGGCTTCTACATGAAAGCTAATGTTCATTAAACAAGAAGTGTTCATCGTTGATTCTCTTTTGTATTTCCTCTACCTGGATGCTGACTGTTTCCCCTCATCTTCATTCTGTAGTACACAGATGGCAAATCCAGCGCTGTTAAGGAATGGATGTCTCGATCATCACGAGAAAATAAATTCGAAACCTTCGGGTGAATGCTTTTTGCGGAAGCCTGCAGTACGACTGGTTGAACTGCACACGCTTGAATTTTGCATGCAGGGAAGTCACGGACGTGCACCCCAAGAGGGGGAGGGTTAGCAGCAGCACTATTGAATGTAGTTGAAAACGATGGCCGATGTTGTACAAGCCATCGACGTGCATCTATTTGAGTGGAACTGCAGCAAGAGACGTGGACAAGTGGCTTACAACACAAACGACAGGTTCGCGTCTCTTGCTGCAGTTCCACTCAAGTATATAGTGCGGCCAATTACCCCTCTTCAACCCTCTTGTTGACGTGCATGTAAATCGCCTTGTTGTAAGCGTCTCGATGCTTAGAAAAGAACAACAACAAAAAAAACAAAAAAACAGGTGACACTAAAAGTTCGGTTGCCCTCTAATATTCGCTGCTGGCCATGATATTGCTCCGGTCATACTAACGTAATACAACGATACAAACCGAATCCAGCCATGTGTGTTTATCCTCAATGTCTGAAGGTGCAACGTGATTCTATTATGCGCGAACCTCTCACTTACCTAAGGAACTCAGCTGAATAACCTGACTGGACGAACTGGCCCACAAAATTCGAAGGAGGGCACCGATGGTTCAGCGCAGAAACTATTTTGTAGAGCACTGAAAACAATATGACACTGAAGGTTTCCTAGTTTACTATGTACTTAATATGTAGGGGCTTTCGCGTGGTGGACCACGCTTCATCACGCTAAAGCTTGTACTTATTAAGTTCATATTACACTTGGACACCTTCAGTGTCATATTGTTTTTTAGCGTTTGAGTGTTCTACAGCCATCTTGGAATCAGTGGAATCAGATCGGGTTACAAAAATACAAAAGGATAGGAAAGCATGGAGGGAGCAATTCCAGTATTTGTTGTTAGGATTTTGCATTTAATGTGGGTTGTTCGCGTACTGATAGGTGCGTATCTCTTCTATGTACACATTGTTATACATGATACACATAGAGGGTGCTCCACCTGAAGCGAAAAAAAAAATCATCTTACAAATCAACTTGCCTGAACACCATATGGTCAACGCTATTTAACTCGCGGGGATATTGCCATGACTTCTGGTAACTGTTACGCGAGAAATTGATTTTTTTTCCGAAATTTGCCAAGTCAACCTCACGTTTTTTTTTTTTTCTTTCGTTATTACAGAAATGTAAAGCCCACGTCGAATTGGCCCCATCGCATTGTAAAATACATTCCCTACTGCTTTGTTTATAGCTGAAGAGTAAGAATTGCGAAAGACATCTTTTCCAGGCGCGCATATTGCAGGCCAAGCACAGCCCCTGGTAAAATGAATGCAAGATGCTGCGGAAGAAAAACGGTCACACGCCCATTCGTATTTCCTTCTCTCTCTTATTTCAGATAACTTTGGGTGTTAACTTTTGGGTTCCTAAACCTGCTCAAGTTATCTCGGGAGCACCATTCTATTGGAAGCAGTGTTTCAAAACCGGGTCGAGTTACTCGGGAGTTCGTTTAGCACCCTCTGGGTGCGCACCTAAACCTACTTCCGAATAAAGCTTGGGAACGGGAACGTGAGAAGGCAGGTACACGGTTTCCTCCGCATTGCTGTTCATTTCTTTTTTTCTTCTTCTTTTTTTTCCGATATATGAGCGCCGCCGGTAATTTAGGCGCCTCGAAACGACGAGTTTCCTTATTTTATTCCGGCTGTTACTATTGTAGCAGTAGCAAGTAGCACATGTACATATGTAGCTTATTGTAGCATGTATCTTGCAATAGAATGAGATGAATCCGGCGTGCGCTTTCCGTTTCCGTTGAAAGAGTATGGCTTGGCCAATTTGAGCGTTCATTTGGGAAAATAAATTTATCTTCAGTTAAATTTGAGAGAAGTGCTCAGACGCCATGTCAAAATCGTCCCTGATATGAATAGCGTTGACTGCATACTGTTGACACATTGAATATTTTTAACACAATTTTTGTTACGTTAGGTTGTACACCCTGTGCATACGAGTGACTGTTCGCACATTATATATATACTGCTCCACATATCGCATGATATATATATTGCAGAATCAACAGAACTACACGACGACCTTCAGGGTGGACAAATACGGTAAGTGCAGAAGTCACTTGGCAGGCTTTAGAACGTCCAGTACATGTACGCATGCACAGGGCCAGCGAGAGATTTTACGGGCTCCGGGCCCCCTTTTCACGTCTCGATAACGCAGTATAAGCGTTACGCCCTTATATGACTACGACGGGCCTTATGTCGTGCGGGACCCTAGGGCACGACCCTGCCCCCCCCTCTCTCTCTCTCTCTCGCTCTTCCTGCTTACTCGAGTGAGGAGCCATCCAAGGATTAATGTACGACCAGTCATGACGAATGGTACAAGAGTGACGGCCGCATCCCATACTCCAATAGGCTAACGTCGTCAAAAAATCATCTGACATCTTTCTCACAAATCGAGAAGTGTCATATGTAAGTACTATGCTGCGGTCGCAGTGTACTGCGGGATGCTACACGCGAACAGCACGTGGTTAGGTGTGTTTCTTCGTCAAGACCCTCCGCACACAGCTTGGCAATGCGCAACATATCCAACGTGGATGTTTGTATGGTTGACAGGGCTAGAGTTACTTTATAGGGTCGCAGAGTATAGCATTCCTTTTGCGCGCCGGAGTCGCCGTTCGGTGTCCGCGATTGGGCCAATCGTGTCACGTGGTTTCTCCAAGGTGTATATAAGCAGGCATCGTAACTCCCGCAGGTCCCTGTGTCTTCAGAATGACACCATGATAGAGACGGTCAGCGCCATCCATCTGTTGCGCGGACTACTACGGTTGTAACTAAATGATGTCAGAGATATCAGGATTATGAATAGTAAGCAGTGCATAATTAGACATGGCACGTTCACATTCGCACACTTCCGTTGCGTTGTATTCCCTTTCCTTACAGGTACTGTAAAGCAGCACAAATAAAAATGTCATTTAGTGTGGCTATTCAATAGTCCAAGCCACCAGGACAAAAACTGCGCAAGTTTTATTCCAATCGACTGTGCAATTAATTAGAAAATTACAATTAAAGATTACAGGCAACACTGTACTAGGTATTCGAAATGAATCCGTACTCCTGCCACGTACGGCGGCAACCACATTGCGTGCGTATAACACTGGGCCCGACGAAACAATCCACCACAATCCACCATAAAATCCGCCCCTGCAATCCCCACAACGATCCTCATCTGAGGGTAAACGGATAAGCGAACTGAAATGAAATGCTGAGCCGTTGATGAAAAATGTGTCAGACGTTCAAGCAGCCAGACAGCGTCAGGACTTGTTTGTTCACAGAGGTTCACAGAAAGAGTTTGTTCGTTCGAAAGAGGCCGCGAACAGAAGGAGCGTGCAGGCGTAGCAGAGAAGTAGGGAGAGCCTCCATCGCCAGCGTCCAGCGCTGGGTTACTTCGCAAAAAACACTGTTAACAGGGGCTTCAGAATGCATAGGTAAACAGGGAAGCTAATAATATGGTTACTAAAATAACGAAGTTCCGATGTAATAGTGTGTAATACCAATGTTCAGTGTTGCCCGCTGTACAAGGGGTTGTTTGACACCAGGCGTCGCACCGCTCCACTACGCGGCATTTTTCATGGCAAGTTAAAAATATTTGTAGCTCGTTGTCGGTCGTATGGCTCCGCATATGGTATTTAGAAGCAACAAACTCTCTAGTCACATCACCGGCATATCATGCTTGTCTACTGCTTTACAGTACCTTTAATGAAACTTACTAATCACCCAGGGCGACAATGTCAGACAAGAACAGAGCAAAATAAGTCATATGAGGTTTGATGACACATATCGATTCGAAATGCATACTGTTATCACAGATTTTGGCAACTCCAAACAGAAGGGCATCGTGATGACCACACAGAAATTAGGAATGTTCACTTGAGGTCCATTTCTTACCTAGGGGTATATGTACAGCTCGAAGCACAGTTAACTTGAACGCGCCTCGGACCTGTGCAGCTGGACGAGAGCCACCCTAGCGGCACTCAGGCGAAATGAAGGGAAATAGTGTTTCGACCGTTCCACTTGTGCTGCGGGGGTACCTACCTTGCCTTAAGCTGTTGACTCGGCATTGTATTACCATGAGCTCTTGTTATCATCGCGACGTTTGTTTGGGTTTGTGGCAAATATGTAGAGGTGTATGCTGACCCATATGGCAAGGATGCGATGGTATTACCTCATTTATATGATATCTCTGTGACGCTCGACAAATCGAGTTGGCTAGCGCCGTTTGTAATCATTACAGGTCAGCTCAGTTCTTTCCTAATTCATTGTAAGTCCAACAAATTAACACTAGAGTCCTTGCATCCTCATTTGTTTTATCACAATGCTGAAAATGACACACTCAGCGAACGCGACCGCCTTCGGCATTTATCAATGAGATAACGGCATCACATGCTCGCGATATCGGCCAACATACACCTCTACTTAATCGCCGCAAAACCAAACAAACGTCGCGATGATAACAGCTGACGGTAATGCGGTACAGAGTCAACAGCTCATAGCGACCCCCCCGACAGCGACATAGCGACACCCCCGCAGTACAAGTGGGACACTCGAAACACTATTTCCCTTTATTTCTCGTAAGCGCCGCTAGGGTGGCTCTCTTCCCGCTCCGCAGGTCGGAGGCGCGTTCAACTTAACTCTGCTTCGAGCTGCACACACAGCGATATTAGTCTTTTGCATTTCTTCAATGAATGGCTATAATGGGTTCATTGGAGAAAAAAATAACACGGCATCATTGGTTCACAGTTGATTCCTGCTAGCACTCACGCCATCTTGGCCGGCCGTGCTATGACGAATTCATCTTTTTTTTTTTTTTTTTTCGCGGAGCCAGCAACGGGGGATGGCATTGTTTTCATCTGTTCACACGTGTTGATCTTGGTCTACAGCTCCGAGATGCGAACGCCGCTTCCTGTTTAGCCCAAAAGGTGTACGAACTTCGTATTACAATGCACGGGCACACGGCACGGATAGAGATGCACGGATAAACACGCCCACTGTGACACATGCGCAGGGGAGCAGGATACGGTAACCTACTCAGGTGGTAGATGATTTCGTATATGTACACGAGTGGCAAACAGATAGTTCCTTCTACATTGAAATTATGACTAACCTATTAGTACACACATACGACACGCCCATGTTGTAAAGCTTTTATTTTTTTTTACGATCGTGCCTCTACTACCAACACCCAGGATCGCTCGCGTCTCATGATGATAGCCTTGCCGATGGGTCTGATTTGGTATTCTGGCTTGTTTTCGCTACCAGTTTAGATATAAGTTGGTTTCTCTTTCCATAAACGCGCCGTCCATATGGAGTCCCCTCCATCCAAAGCCCGTTTTCTCGGTCGGGAGCTGGCTCGGCTGCGCGCAGTTGTCTGGCGGTGAAGGGGGCCATCGGCGTCGCATTGCTAGGCGATGCAGCCTCAGCGGAACCAAGATGGCGGGCTCGCTCACCGGCCTGACTCGATGTCGCTACTCTACTCCCCATTTAGTGACTCTATGCACAGGACAACTTGGACCAGGCTGCGTTCACCGATCTCCAGTTTTCGTGATGTCCCCTTTATTTGTTTTGTTAATTTTGCCTAACCCCACTGTTCTTTCCTATTTTTATGGTCGGATTGTGTTGGTTTGGTCTTCTCATCAATTCGCAAACATTTTCTTGTCGAATGGAACAGACATTCAGCGCGTTTCTCCCTCGTAGTGCACTCTAAGAAAAAAAGGAGTAAAACGGGGAGTAATTGCAGCTTCTACTCCCCTAGTCTGCAATTACTCCCCATTTTAGTCCCCTACACCAACATTTAGTCCCGACATTTACTCCCCAGGACTGTAAATTGTCACTAAACTTCGCGAATGGTCTCCTGAATGCAACAGTCTACGTAAATATGTGCTCTTGGTCAATTTGAGCGACATAAGGCTGTATAACTCAGGCTAAGTAGCAATTTTCCAGCCACACAGAGTAAGAAACAGTTAGCGCACCTTTCTTCGCAAATTGCGCCCTACATGTGTCGCAAGATTTTCTATCACTCGATATATCACGGCTGACGGTTTGCTTCAAAGTATTTTCATGCATGCGCACCAATTATGTACCTGGGACTCCTTACAACATCGCGTGAAACGCGGTCTTCACTCTGTGACATTCATTTACTCCCGTGCATTTACTCCCTAAAGGGACTATTTTTTGTGGCAATGCAATTACTCCCCAAAAGGAGTAAAAGTACTCCTTTTTTTCTTAGAGTGTGGATGGGGGCAAGTTTAAATATTTTTTTTTAAAGAAAACCGTCCCAATTAGAAACGTACATGGTGGTATAGGTGTTCCAGTGAACTGGCTGCACTGTTGATCCCGCTGGATATTGTGGAATAAAAATGACGAGAATAGTTCATGACAATATGGCCAAGAAGTTTTAATATGCAACGGCAGTGTGAGTGTTTCAGTATGTGCAAAACTCGAGGGCGCGTAGCAACAGGCTGCGGGTGTTCAAACTATTTGGCGTTGGATAAGGGATGAATCGGGGATTTGCCGTGCTGTCACGGCAGACAGTGAATAGGCGTTTGATAGTACAATCCCAACGTCACCAGCCCTTGCAAACTTTGCACTGAACCTCGCTTCGTACCACACATGTCACGCCAGACAACAATCTTCCACGAAGTCATTGACAACAGTATTTGGGCGCCGTTTGTTCCTGGAACGTCCTAAGCTTTGCTCTGCTCACTGTTTGCCGTGTCGTGATTTGCTCTGCGATGTATATACCGCCTTCTCAACTTGAAGTCGAAGCACTCGTTGTAATTTTCCCCATAGCGGCATTACACTGGCAAACACCATTTTACCGCAGTGGGAAACGTTAAACGTTACCAGATTTTGGGAAGTTAAGACTGCGAAAGAAATACCTACAAGAACGTCCCAACTTTCGTGTTTCTTGTGCGAGCATTCTCAAGCGCACAGTCAATGAGTGTAGTCAGGTAAAATTTGCTTTTGATGTCAGGAACCACTTTTCGTTGTCTCGGGGGCGATCCACTCTATGCAGCAGCTTGACGCTGTTTTGAATGGAGCGGAAGTGTGGAACGATGTTAGCGCCGAAAGCTGGACCTGCTTGCGCCAGAAGCGGGCAAAAGAAAATTCCGACATGTATCAAACAAAACTCGTTTCTTTATTTCGTACAGTACATATCTATTTACAATCCACAGTCAATTTATATAGTGTATATGATGGCTTTATGGTCTGAAAAATATTTGCGGTTGCGCCGCAAGGAAATCATGTACGGTCAATGCGCAAGGTCAGGCCTTCGTCTACTGGAATGCTATCGCGTTTCGTACGCATTTGGCAGTGCACCAACGGGTATGGTGATTTTTTTGTTTGTTCTTAATTACTCGAAGGGAACTCCAAAGCAAGGAAGAGACGCACAGAGCTAAGACAACAACTCTCTTCGTACGTCTTTCCCTCGTCTCGGGTTTTCCTTCCATTATATGCAACCAGCCAGCCTGCGTCTCATATCCCCTTCAAAGACATGATCCCTTAATGCTGTATTGGCCTCCACTGTACATGAGGTCGCAATCGAGGTGCCGAATGCACACCCCCCATGGCGTCACACTGCACACTTTCCTTCGTTTATTTATCGCGGCGGCGTTTCAATAGTCAGGTTTATGACCATTGGAAGGATTACAGGGGATGTAGAAAATTGCAACGCCCTTAACACAGCCACTTGCGCGCGCGGCTTCACTCCGGCCTCCCGCCGTTTTAGGGAAACGATAGGGGAGCCCTGATTGTAGAGTTTCGGCATTCCGCCGCGGGGGCGCTGCACAGCGCTGCGCGGACGTGCGGACGGGCAGGAAGCGCATATCAGCTGGTTTTCTTCACGTGCTGCTCGTATTCCGTACTTTGTTTTGAGGTTCTGAGCGTCTGCTTGTGCCTGACGGCTACTTAAGTCATGTGGAAATGCGGCAGCAGTGGTCCTCGTTGGAGACGACGCAGAATATGCCGAAACACTGTTCGGTGCCGCTGTGCCTGTCGACACAGAGGACACGTTCAGGCTTATCGTACCGTGATATCGGGATGCATGCCTCAACGGAGTATCGGGTGAAGGTGAGCGAAAAGGAACGCGCTGGGTACCCGTCCTATGCCCTGTCGTTTGTTCCCAGCACTTCAAAGCAGACGACTTTAGGCCAGGAGGAAAAAGAACTCTACTGTCTGCAGCGGTCGCATCGGTGTTTCCTGCCTACCCTTCCCTTAAACAGACCGGGAACCAGCCAAATTTGCCCACATAGTCGCATGAAGATGCATCCAACGTGCGACCGACAGTGAGCGCAGGACGTGGTGCCGAAGCCTACGTTGTGTCTCGTCATAAACGCAGTTTGATCTCCAAAGCTTCATAAACGACACGAAGACGGCAACTGCTCTATCTACCATCAAGATCAACGTCACAGGAAATTGTTGGAGAGTCTTGCGGTAAAACTGGTGTGACACCGCTGACCACACAGCGCTCAAAGTAGACATGTGCTCGTGAGAGTCATGAGCGCATTCGGCACGCCTCCTCTACCATGGGCTAGACAAGCACGAATATCGTTGCGAGAAAAGGCCTAGTCGCAGAAAAAAAAAAACACACACACACAGAGAAAACATCTCAACGAGGCTCCGAGTCAGAAGCGCGGCGCGTTCCTGGTTGCCCTACGTCGTCCGCTCGTCCACGCTGCGTGGCGCTCCCCGCGGCTCCAAAACGATACTCCGCCGTCACAGGAATCTCGGCGCTGGCGGCAGGCCGGAAGAGCGAAGCAGAGCGCGACAGTGGCCGCGTCTTTACGATAGCAGTTCCGTAAGCATGGTAGGCCATGCAGCTGATTCCTTTCCAGTGGCTGGCATCGCGTTCCTGGTGTTGGATTTGAAAGCGTTCTGTTCTATACTTGTGGAACGCTTCCGATTTTTAAAACTGCCTAATGTGTGCTTACGTTTAACTCGCCTGCTCCGCCGCTCTCTAGCATTGCTTGCCCTTTCCACACCTACGCGTGCACCTGCCACTCTCTTTTCCCCTTCTCTAGAGCGGAGAGGCGAGGACGATGTTTGCACACAGACACGGCTTTGCTGCCGCTGTAAAAGTTGACTGTTTCAGTGTACAGTGCTCGCAACTCCCAACCAAGCTCAAGATACCATGACCTCGCACTAAGGATCGGGTCTGTCCCATGTTATTTCGAGGGGTGGCAGGATATTGATATGCTGTCGCATGATGTCAACACGTGTGGAACTCGTCAAGCAACAAAACCTGGGGCAATCTTCGTAACGGTCTTGCCCAGTTGGTTTTTCAAGTCTGTCTCCACACGTGTTGGCATGAACCGACAACATGTTAACATCCTGCCATTCCTGGGAAGAACATGGGTCAGACCCGTTACTGACTGCGATGTTCGCCGCCAGTCGGGCGCTCATAGGAGCGAGGTAGCGTAATGGGAGGTTGGTTGGAAGTTGCGAGCACGGTACTTCGTGTTTCAATGTGCGACCCTTCATCCCCACTACCGGAGAGCTCATGACAACCACCAAAAACCGGATACGACGCGTTTTATGTCGGCAAAGCGCTTTTGTGAGTCAATACCTTTGCTTCTGCAAAAATATCATGTCCTTTAAAATGTAAATGATATGTGTGCCTTGCAATGGGGGGTGTACAGGTGAAATCGAGATCAGCTCAACACTTTTATCGGAAACACCTACATGTGCCGGCTATGGATTGCATGAAAGCCGATGCCGCTTCTTTCCCTTGTCAGGTTGTCGCGTTCATGTTGTTGGTTTTCATATTCCATTTGTGTAGAGGATAACAAGCTCTAACCCCATTCTGGTGATGTGTTTATGTCCACTACAGTCGCAAATCGTACCCCATCTTATACCCCGTTCCTATCCGCTGTCGGGTTTATAGTATGCTTCTACCGCGAATAAACCGTTGTAAATATTTGCACGTTACCGTTTCTCCATCATTGCCTTTATTTGCAGTGCTTCCTCGATTCTCGGTAGACGTGCAAACGGAGAAGCCGTACATTTTGGAAGACACTGAATCAGTTGAAGTATCTGCAACAGCGAAGTAAGTACCAGCTCCTTTCATAGTACACCCAGCAGCACGGTTCCGTGCAAAGAAACTCGAAGAACGACAGATATCTTACTTTATAAGCTGACAAACTATTAGCAAATAGTGTATAGCGAATAGTGTATACTATAGCGAATAGGTCGTTTGCAAGAGTTGCAGGGAGCACAGGGCGACTTCGGAGGGCATGCTGGGAAATGCTGTGCAAAACAACAGGGACGCTGCGTGCACCGGTACGACGACAACAATCGGCGACCGTAGCAAATCGCTGTCGTTTTCCACAGCACTTCCCTGCTCGACCTGCCAGGGCGCGCGCTGCTTTCTGGAACTTTTTCAAATGGCCTCTTCAGCTCGTCGTTTTCATGCAGAAGTTGCACTAGCTCGAGCGCGCGTTGTCTGCTGGTCGGTTCAGGGCAGCATGGAATATGTTCCGCTAGTCGTTCGCGTGCAGGTTGGGCCACACAAAGAGAATATGGGCCGGGTGGACAGGAAGACGATCTCAAGACTCCAAGTAAAAGAAAAGTGAAAGAAACCAAAGAATATTAACGAAAATATTCACGTTTATTATAGTATTAGATGGTTCGTGATATTATTCGTTAGAATTAACGAAATTGAACGAATATGGGAGGAAATTTTTACTTCTGTTTCAGATTCGTGAACAAGCAGAACGTTCAGGGACACGTGATATTTCGCTTTGGTGTGAGGAACCTCACAAGCCAAATTCAGTGGATAGGGAGTCGTACGGAGCCCAAACAGGTAAGGGTCCATGAATGTGCAGGGCAGCTGTAGAAGCTGCTCAGCAGTGCGTTATGACATGAACACATGCTCCTAATCCTATCACACTGTCACGACTGTACAAACCCCCTTTATTGTGTACGTCTAGTGCACCTCTTGAAGCATGAGTTGCAGATACAGGAGGCGTACCAGAGAGTATGATGTATTGCGAGTGGGCAAGTGAATGTATTGGTTCTGTGGGAAGAAAACGGGAAGACACTGCCATTGTTTCCGGATACTTCGTTAGGGTAATTATCTTCCACTATGAAAGGGTGGCACCAGTCTGCAAGACAGCGTTATGTGCTTGGTTTGCTATTTATTTCACATCTGCACAATATCCTGCCGCATGCTACCATGCTTCTTATGAAGAGAGACGCATGCGCATCAGAGACTGTTGCCACCTTTGCTTTGGTAGTGCGATCAATCTCCCGCCAGTCGTAAATATTCTTCGATTTTTTTCGCGCGGTTGCGCGACAAGGATACGCAGTGCAACCAAATCAAGAACTTGTGTGGATCGAGCTCAACAGTCCTCGAAGAGGGAATGGGGACGTTCAGGAGCAGTGCGAGTGAAAGTTGCTATCGTTGAACTAGTTCGTTAAGTTGCAGACAGAAGGAACGGACTTCGTTTGTATTGTTTTCCTGTCACGAATACAGGGCGGGCCGGGTCGTGGTGCATCGCGTCGCGAAACAGCGCAAACCGCCACCCCGCCTATCGCCTCATGTGAGACGCCGGCACTCCTCGTTAGTCAGAGACGTTTCACAATAAGCATAAACATTCACTGTAAGACACACATCTCATTGGCATTATGAGCGTAATGTTTTATTAGAAATTTGGGCCTCTGTTTTATGCCTCGAACCAACAGAATGTAATGAGTAGTTGTCAACAAGGAGCATGCCGTGCAGCCGAAGCCGACGAGTTTTCCGTACCGAATGAGAGCACTTTTAACTTTTGGCGTCAGAGCCAATGGGGAGTGGCTCCAGCTCGCAAGCCTCCCGCCACAGGAACGATTTTGTAAATTGAGTTGAGCTGTAACGAAACATTATTCAGCCAAAATATTTTGCCAGAATAATTTTTACACACTCGTTGAGAAATTAAAAGCTGTTTTCAGCCAATCAAATCTCCTTTCCATGGCTCCTTTAATTAAACTCAGAGGGAAAAGGGAATAACGGGTGAGTAAACATCCTTTCCTGCCTCCGTCCTCTCTCAGTTCTCCCATCCTGGTCCTAGGCCTGTTTGGACTTCATCCAGATGGAATTTATCCGGTTGATTTTTTTCGATCCCATTCATACAAGTCGACGCGGATTTTTGAAAGCTTTTCTTCAGATGTGATGTGACAGATAATCTGAATGCAACGTCAACTCCCGCTTTAATTTTTTGTAGTGTTGTTGAAGGTGTCTGTAAAAAGCCCAGGTGCGCGCAACGTTAGTTTTTAACTTCTAAAATTTTGTAACTTTTTAACATATAACTTTTCATGTTTACCTTTTTCCCGCTTTCTTCTACCTCTTAACATTCAAGGACAGGCTTTCTGCCGCTTCCTGGAGGCATTGTAACTGAAGTGCGCCGAAACACGACAGCTAACCCAGGCGGGTAGGATCCACAGCATTCAACCACGCGTGCATGTGACACCACCTTTCGGAAAACAATGCAAACACATACACTGTTACCCTGACAGGCTGAAAACAGAAACCACGTCAGGTCACCCGAAATCAGGAACCGCAAAGCACGTTTGTTTTGCCTCTGTCTCACATTTCTAGCCGTGTATACATTATAAAAAAAGTGTCCAAAATATCCGTGTTTTATCCGAAAGAGCCTACTGGAGAGGATATTTTTAAAAATATCTGGAGTTTTTAGCCCTGCCTGCAACCTCGCAATTGCAAGCTAACTCTCTCACTGCACCCTCTCAAATTTCATTTAACACCTGCTGAGTGACGTCACCCTCCTTCTCATACATCCTGTCTAAAGTTTAATCGACATGTGATGAGTGACGTCACCCGCCTTCTGATGCTAAGAGTTTCCAGCTGAAAACTCGCGTGTACAGTGCAACCATTGAGGTGTTGCATCGTCCTCGTTGCGTATCTCTTGGTTCCAGTCAATGTCAATGAGCTAATCAGCCAATGAGCTTCTCACCTTTCCGGGAAGACATTTTGTGGCACGTGACCTTCTCACCCCCTCCATTTGGTGGACCACTTGTCCCAGCGTTGAGGGCCTACCAGGGGACCCTCTCTATAAAAGTCTGTTGGGGGAAATGCGCGGCTTTTCCTTGGTGAGTGCGGGTAAGTAATGTGGGTACACCAGCTGCTTACTCCCTCGGCGACACTGAATTTCTACCCAGAAATGGCAAAATTGACGCGGCAATATACCAGTACACGCGGTCACCTAACACAAGAACGTAACCATGAACTGCCCTCTTTTTTACAGTGCCGCCACAAATAAACACGTTGCCACCTCTATACATTCAAATTGACATTACCTTCCTTAGACGTTGTGTACTGTACCCTTAAGAAAATGTACCCAATGCTAAACACAGTTCCTATGCAGATTACTAATCCGTCACGCAAATTTGTCCACTGGTACTACTAAAATAATGGGAAGGAATGACCATAGGCTACTTACGTAAACCGGAGCATCAAGGTGCCTCCTGTTGCTGTTGGAATAGGGGACGGCCTGCTTTTCCGGAAGCAGCGTCCATCCCGCACATCGTCAAGTGAGTGGTAAAATAACCGCCATCATAATAACTAGTGCCATCTGATCGCGATATTATAAGATGGTCTGAGAAGTAGCTGAGTCGGATAGAGTTGAATCGAAAGGAACGTGGGTCGTTAGCAAGGGCGAGTGCTCGTTCGAAAACAGACAATGGGACATGTGAGAGAAAGAAAAAAAATAATAATAATGAAAGTTTATATTTATTTTTATTTTACAGCGGTAGCTGGTAATGGGAAGGTCTGAGGTGAGGTGGGAAGGTCTGAAGTACAGTTTTGGTGATTCAAAACAAGTTAAACTAACCTACAACTAATAAAAGCAGTTTTGAGATACCCAGCAATGGGTACGTCGTCCCGTCGACCCATGTTCCCATTGTTTTTTCAGCGTTTCCTCACACGCTTTTGTCGCGGTATTAGTAATCTTTTTGTCTCGCCAATCCCAGCTCCACTCATCACCCCTCACTTCACAGATCACAAGGCAGTGCTCGTCAGTCTAAAGCAGTTGTGCATATATCACCAATAAAAATGTCAACATCGACACACAAGCACTACCGCTGAAATTCGCGTTACACAATCATAACCGTCCTGAAATTTTGTTCCCAGGCCGAAAGCTGCGAAAAATTCCAAACTGAATGGCTAAGATGGCAAGAAGGTGCCAAATGTCAATATAGTGGGTAACGCGGGTTTACCCGCTTCTCCCGTTGCAACGTTATGGGTGTAATGAATTACTACACGCTGATCCCAAAAGTATGCTTCGATCTGCTCATAAACACGGGCATGCCCGCACCCGCGCACTGACCCCCTTAAAGTACAATTCCGGATTCGGAACACGGCGTTTATTTTATTTAGTGTATAAAAAGAAGGTGCCTCAAGCCTTTTTTTTTCGCGAAATTTCAATCCTGTTTACGAACGCTGTCCATTTCTGTGAATATTCGAAAATCCGCTGAGGCCTCCACAAGTTTCGATGACGCAAGGAGCGGATGACGTAATCATTAGCCCACAAATTGCGATGATGTCATGTTCTGGAGAGGATAATCGTCTCACAAAGACGACTCGCGCGTCCGGGAAGTCACGTGACGCTGATCGGCAGATTGGGAAAATGGGAGAGATGGCTTCTCCCTCCTCCTGTTTCCTCGAAGGTCGCAGCGGTCGGTTGCGTATGTCACGTGGAGCTGTGCTAACGGACTCCAAAAAGTGAGCCCCCCACCCGGAAGACCTGAAGGGCAGCAATGTTGCCAGATGAGAGCCGTGCGCTACGTCGGAGTCTATGACGACGTCGCAGTTCTCGAAAGTGAAAATTAATTTGCTCTAGCTTTCGTGACACAAGAAGATTTGTGTCGCATAACTTTGGTAGGATTCTGAGGACACGAGATTGAATCCGCGGGTTAATCCGCCACTGAATGTAGGCAGTTCAAGGGGCCCAAAAGTGTGAACAATAATGTTTACTAGTCTTCTTCCACTGCAGCTGAAATATGGAAAAGCAAAATTCACCCTGAAGAAAGGAGATCTTCATGGAAATTATACCAACGAACAGTGGCTAAGCCTGCATAGGACGCACGCAAGGCTGGTGGTTGAGGCCAACGTCACTGAAGACGCAACGGGAGCAAAAGAGTCGGAGCTTTTCGATCAATGCGTGTTTTCAACCAGTCCTTACGTGATATCCCTGGAAGAGAACCAACGAACCTTCATGCCAGGCGTCCACATCTACATACTGGTGAGGTGTACACTTTGTACTTTCGGTTTATTTTTGATACCGGTGGCAAGCGTTCTTGCAGTCTTGTTCCTCGGCGGGGGAAGTTATGGAGTGTCCAAGCTAAATGCGAACATATTTTTTCAGAATATATATATATATATATATATATATATATATATATATATAAAGAGGGGGGAAAAAGCCATTAAAAAAATAATAAGTAAATGATGCTAGACGTGTTTGAAATTCAAACTTACAGATTAAAATGGCTTCTATGGCTGCACGTAGAGAAACAGATACTCATTGAACGATGCGACAGCACCAGAGGACACGTGTTTCGCCGTGTTTGCGGCTCGTCGGCCCTGGGTAGCTGCGCATCGTTCGGGATTGAATTAAGGGTAAGTTTGAATTTCAAACACGTCTAGCATCATTTACTTATTATTTTTTTAATGGCTTTTTCCCCCCTCTTTATAATTCACTGGCTTGCACTGTGGCATTGAGGAGTGCTCAGTCACCCTCCCAGGTGTATATCGCTCGCTGAGTGACCCCTGGTTTGCCAATCCCGAACGATGCGCAGCTACCCAGGGCCGACGAGCCGCAAACACGGCGAAACACGTGTCCTCTGGTGCTGTCGCATCGTTCAATGAGTATCTGTTTCTCTACGTGCAGCCATAGAAGCCATTTTAATCTGTAAGTTTGAATTTCAAACACGTCTAGCATCATTTACTTATTATTTTTTTAATGGCTTTTTCCCCCCTCTTTATAATTCACTGGCTTGCACTGTGGCATTGAGGAGTGCTCAGTCACCCTCCCAGGTGTATATCGCTCGCTGAGTGACCCCTGGTTTGCCAATCCCGAACGATGCGCAGCTACCCAGGGCCGACGAGCCGCAAACACGGCGAAACACGTGTCCTCTGGTGCTGTCGCATCGTTCAATGAGTATCTGTTTCTCTACGTGCAGCCATAGAAGCCATTTTAATCTGTAAGTTTGAATTTCAAACACGTCTAGCATCATTTACTTATTATTTTTTTAATGGCTTTTTCCCCCCTCTTTATAATTCACTGGCTTGCACTGTGGCATTGAGGAGTGCTCAGTCACCCTCCCAGGTGTATATCGCTCGCTGAGTGACCCCTGGTTTGCCAATCCCGAACGATGCGCAGCTACCCAGGGCCGACGAGCCGCAAACACGGCGAAACACGTGTCCTCTGGTGCTGTCGCATCGTTCAATGAGTATCTGTTTCTCTACGTGCAGCCATAGAAGCCATTTTAATCTGTAAGTTTGAATTTCAAACACGTCTAGCATCATTTACTTATTATTTTTTTAATGGCTTTTTCCCCCCTCTTTATAATTCACTGGCTTGCACTGTGGCATTGAGGAGTGCTCAGTCACCCTCCCAGGTGTATATCGCTCGCTGAGTGACCCCTGGTTTGCCAATCCCGAACGATGCGCAGCTACCCAGGGCCGACGAGCCGCAAACACGGCGAAACACGTGTCCTCTGGTGCTGTCGCATCGTTCAATGAGTATCTGTTTCTCTACGTGCAGCCATAGAAGCCATTTTAATCTGTAAGTTTGAATTTCAAACACGTCTAGCATCATTTACTTATTATTTTTTTAATGGCTTTTCCCCCCTCTTTATAATTCACTGGCTTGCACTGTGGCATTGAGGAGTGCTCAGTCACCCTCCCAGGTGTATATCGCTCGCTGAGTGACCCCTGGTTTGCCAATCCCGAACGATGCGCAGCTACCCAGGGCCGACGAGCCGCAAACACGGCGAAACACGTGTCCTCTGGTGCTGTCGCATCGTTCAATGAGTATCTGTTTCTCTACGTGCAGCCATAGAAGCCATTTTAATCTGTAAGTTTGAATTTCAAACACGTCTAGCATCATTTACTTATTATTTTTTTAATGGCTTTTTCCCCCCTCTTTATAATTCACTGGCTTGCACTGTGGCATTGAGGAGTGCTCAGTCACCCTCCCAGGTGTATATCGCTCGCTGAGTGACCCCTGGTTTGCCAATCCCGAACGATGCGCAGCTACCCAGGGCCGACGAGCCGCAAACACGGCGAAACACGTGTCCTCTGGTGCTGTCGCATCGTTCAATGAGTATCTGTTTCTCTACGTGCAGCCATAGAAGCCATTTTAATCTGTAAGTTTGAATTTCAAACACGTCTAGCATCATTTACTTATTATTTTTTTAATGGCTTTTTCCCCCCTCTTTATAATTCACTGGCTTGCACTGTGGCATTGAGGAGTGCTCAGTCACCCTCCCAGGTGTATATCGCTCGCTGAGTGACCCCTGGTTTGCCAATCCCGAACGATGCGCAGCTACCCAGGGCCGACGAGCCGCAAACACGGCGAAACACGTGTCCTCTGGTGCTGTCGCATCGTTCAATGAGTATCTGTTTCTCTACGTGCAGCCATAGAAGCCATTTTAATCTGTAAGTTTGAATTTCAAACACGTCTAGCATCATTTACTTATTATTTTTTTAATGGCTTTTTCCCCCCTCTTTATAATTCACTGGCTTGCACTGTGGCATTGAGGAGTGCTCAGTCACCCTCCCAGGTGTATATCGCTCGCTGAGTGACCCCTGGTTTGCCAATCCCGAACGATGCGCAGCTACCCAGGGCCGACGAGCCGCAAACACGGCGAAACACGTGTCCTCTGGTGCTGTCGCATCGTTCAATGAGTATCTGTTTCTCTACGTGCAGCCATAGAAGCCATTTTAATCTGTAAGTTTGAATTTCAAACACGTCTAGCATCATTTACTTATTATTTTTTTAATGGCTTTTTCCCCCCTCTTTATAATTCACTGGCTTGCACTGTGGCATTGAGGAGTGCTCAGTCACCCTCCCAGGTGTATATCGCTCGCTGAGTGACCCCTGGTTTGCCAATCCCGAACGATGCGCAGCTACCCAGGGCCGACGAGCCGCAAACACGGCGAAACACGTGTCCTCTGGTGCTGTCGCATCGTTCAATGAGTATCTGTTTCTCTACGTGCAGCCATAGAAGCCATTTTAATCTGTAAGTTTGAATTTCAAACACGTCTAGCATCATTTACTTATTATTTTTTTAATGGCTTTTTCCCCCCTCTTTATAATTCACTGGCTTGCACTGTGGCATTGAGGAGTGCTCAGTCACCCTCCCAGGTGTATATCGCTCGCTGAGTGACCCCTGGTTTGCCAATCCCGAACGATGCGCAGCTACCCAGGGCCGACGAGCCGCAAACACGGCGAAACACGTGTCCTCTGGTGCTGTCGCATCGTTCAATGAGTATCTGTTTCTCTACGTGCAGCCATAGAAGCCATTTTAATCTGTAAGTTTGAATTTCAAACACGTCTAGCATCATTTACTTATTATTTTTTTAATGGCTTTTTCCCCCCTCTTTATAATTCACTGGCTTGCACTGTGGCATTGAGGAGTGCTCAGTCACCCTCCCAGGTGTATATCGCTCGCTGAGTGACCCCTGGTTTGCCAATCCCGAACGATGCGCAGCTACCCAGGGCCGACGAGCCGCAAACACGGCGAAACACGTGTCCTCTGGTGCTGTCGCATCGTTCAATGAGTATCTGTTTCTCTACGTGCAGCCATAGAAGCCATTTTAATCTGTAAGTTTGAATTTCAAACACGTCTAGCATCATTTACTTATTATTTTTTTAATGGCTTTTTCCCCCCTCTTTATAATTCACTGGCTTGCACTGTGGCATTGAGGAGTGCTCAGTCACCCTCCCAGGTGTATATCGCTCGCTGAGTGACCCCTGGTTTGCCAATCCCGAACGATGCGCAGCTACCCAGGGCCGACGAGCCGCAAACACGGCGAAACACGTGTCCTCTGGTGCTGTCGCATCGTTCAATGAGTATCTATATATATATATATATATATATGTGTGTGTGTGTGTGTGTGTGTGTGTGTGTGTGTGTGTGTGTGTGTGTGTGTGTGTTTGTTTTATAAGTTTGTAAGTGTTATAAGGCGAACTGTTTCGGCCTTATCGGGCCATCGTCAGCAGTACGCAGGCAGACTACGTTTGAACGGATGGTACACCTCATGGAACGATGCGAGAGCTCCAGGGGACAGGTGTTTTGCGGTTCGTCAGCTCTGGGTAGCTGCGCATCGTTCGAAAGCGGCAAACCAGGGGTCGCTCAGCGAGGGATATACACCTGTGAGGGTGACTGAGCGCTCCTCAATGCCACAGTGCAAGCCAGTGAATTATATTGAGGGGAAAAAGCCATTAAAGAAACAACAAAATGACACTAGACGTGTTTGAAATTCAAAATTACAGATTAAGATGGCTTCTATGGCTGCACGTAACGAAACAGATACTCATGGAACGATGCGACAGCCTCAGAGGACACGTGTGTCGCCGTAACGTTACGGCGAAACACGTGTATTGGAGACATGGAATCATGTATTGGAATAAGTTTCCATATCCATCTCACTCACCGGTTTCATCTCGCCGAATAATGTTAATCTCAGTTTTTCGGCGTACACCTATATTGTCATAGCATTAATTAATTTACATTGCACCCCAACTGCGATAGAGGTACAATGGTCTCTGTAACGAGACAGCCTTACGCGATAGTGACCGTGCTATGAAACTCTACTCCATGATAGGTCGATGTTGATGCTATTGCTACTTGGTGCTTTCACAACGGGCTTGTATTGAAGACAGGAAAGTCTAAAGTATTGTCGTTCATCAGCAAAGTAAACCCCACAGTTTTTCTTTATCAACTGTACGACACAAAGCTATGTAGAGTGTTCGCTATCAGAGACCTTGGGATCTGGTTGGATCATCGTCTCTCATTTAATGTGCACGTGGAACACGTTGTAAAAAAAAAAGCCTACCGAATCCTTGATATTGTCCCTAGAATGACTCGTGACTTGAGCGGAGGCAACATAAATAAGATTTCAGAGAATAACGGCGCAAAAGAAGACCTCGTGAGAACACCATCCTTTCGAGCACATAAAACATCATCTAGGGAAGTTGCATTATAATTTAGAATTAAAATTCAGGTACAAATTCAGAGAATAAAAAAAAAAGTCACTTATGGCTGTGCCAAAGTGACACAGGAACCGTACCGAATTGGCGTTCTCAACGTCAGAAAAATCATTTCAACAGCAAAGTTTTCCTATGAGTACAGGTCTTTGTCATCCAAATACATCGCGAACATTCCAGAGCCGTGAAACGGCGAAAGCATCCTTATAAATTGTTGTTAGGCCGTCAGATATAAGGATGTGGGTACGTTTGCAAACAGGCAGTGATTTTTCAATGGACATTAATGTCACCTGTCACCAACATGTGCTATTTGCATTAAGCACAGTTCAGGCACCAAGAGCCTGTCAACCGCATCCGACCGCATTTTAAGAACTCTCGGTAGAACATCAATCCGGTCAGTCTGTAGCAAAAGCAGATTTTTATCTCGCAACTCCCTTCTCATAGCCTGCAAATATGTCCCTCCTCTAAAGAATTATTGGTCATCATGAGGTACTGCAATTTTCAGTGTTCTGCATGCCTCTGCAGAACATCGAAAGTACTGAACTGAAATATCTCCTTGAGTCTGAGGAGCAACGAAAGGGGGGAACTAGACAGGACGGACACGGGACATGAAACGTCGGTTCTTGTCCCGTGTCCGCCTGTCTAGTTCCTCCCTTTCGTTGCTCCTCAGACTCAAGGAGATGTTTCAGTTCAGTCGTATACACCAGCTCGCTTGTCTACTCCACTTATGTTACTTATGTTTAATCCGAAAGTACATCGTGTACCATTGGGGTCAGACGTAAAGGAAATTCCCTTCGCGTCTTTGCGAAATTTGCGCGTCCGAAATATTCGACACAATGGGTATTAAAGGGGCACTAAAATGCAAAGAAAGAACTTCCTCTCAAATGAAAGTTTGTGTTTCAATTAGTACGATACAAGCAAAATACTTCACGGAGCGCTACCGTTTAGAAGAAAAACGAAGTGAAAACAGAGCCGTCTTTTTTCGGCAGCGAATGGAATCCACATGAAGCCACGATTGACGGCATCCAATGAGACAGCATCACAAGCTCGCACTTACCTATCGTGGCCGTGTGGATTTCGATTTGTTCCGTACATGCGCGACACTGCTTCATTTTTCAGTACCGACTCACTGAATTGTAGCCTGCAACAGTTCTCGCAAATGTTCTACTGACAATATGTATTTACATGTCGTTCGAACAGCGACGCTGGTCGGCTTCGCAACGCGCACTATGTTTTTCTCCGCGCACTGTTCCATGGCGTGACACGCGCGTGCACGGGCATCATGCACTAAAAACACCGATGCACGAGCTCAAACGACGTTCACTGCTTAGCGCCGAAGCAAGGAAGAGTCCCGTATATTTTGGATTGTGGCTTCGTCACGGAATCAAAGTTTTCAATTATGATAACAAGTACGAAATTAACATAGCCCGCAGCGTGGTTTGAAGTGAACTTGTTTTTGCATTTTAGTGCCCCTTTAATGCTGGTTGTTATTCACTCTGCGTGAACTGCCGCCGTAAAAAAAAAATAAGCATAATAAAACGAAGGTGCGCGTCCGTCTTTGCCTACAGCTGAGATGTTGGTCGCCTTGCGATCACGTGGCACGTCGCAGCATTACCAGAAATGGCGTGCCTCGTCTTGAGGACTTGGAACGCGTCCATTGCTGACGTCAGATCCTTTCGTATTTTTAGGCTAAAGTGTCCCATCTGACGGGTTATCCAGCCAAGGGTGTTCCCTTGACCATCGAAACCAGCGTGAGCAATGCGACAGACACAGTGAAGGAAACAGACAATAATGGACTGGCAAGCTTTCATGTGGAAATTCCAGGAAGAACTCGCCCTGTCATTACTGTTAAGGTACCTCCTCCTTCGCTGTTGTGCTCTGAGATAATCGATGGCTGATGTGCTGATCCCGCAGATAAAGACCGCATCCGGAAGTTTGCCTGCAGAACAGCAGGCGATAGCGACCATGCGCCTGGAACCGTATACTACACCCAATGACGGCTTTATAGCCATACAGAGGAATGATCCCAAGTTTCCTGCGAAAGTAAGAGACGTTATATATGAACACTTTAGTGAAGGGAATTGTTTCGGTGGTATATCGCCGTACTTAAACCATTCCATCCATCCATTCCCTTCCTTTACAGGTTGGTGAAGAGTACAACGCTGTTCTTTTGACAAATGTGGATGACCATCAAATGGTTGCTTACTATACGGTAAGTAAAAGCAGAGATCTAACGTGTGCTCTCGAAATAAGGGTCCCACAGTTTTACGTGCGCACGCACTCTAATGTTATTTCTTCCAGTAATCACAAGAGTGTGTTGCACCGGGGTACCGGGCAAATATGCACTACGTGGTAGCACATTCCTGATTCCCTGCTACACACTTTGCTTCTGTAGGTCATATCCAAGGGACGAGTCATCCTCACAGCCAAAATAGAAGAAGGGATTCTGCAGAAAAGTATTTCATTGCGTGTAACGGAAGACATGGAACCAAACTTCCGCGTGGTGGCTTTCGCAAAAGTGCGTTACAATGGGACAGATGCTGTTACCTTGTTCAGCGATTCCGTTTACGTCCGCACGGAGCGTTCTTGCAGTAAGAACTCTCAGGTAAGGATAGTCTGCCTGCAGCATCCGGGACATTTAATGAGGGTGTAAAAGGCAAAAGGACGGATCTTTGTCTTGTTGAGTATATGCGTATATGGTTATCCGTAAGGATGTGCCAACCGCATCCGCGAATCCACGAATCCTCGTATCCTAGGCAGGGATTCGAGATTCGCGAATCTGAATCCCACTGTCCTTAAAAAGGCGAATCGAATCTTTCGAATCCACCGACCGCGTTTCTTTTTCTTTTTTTTTCAAATTCCTGAGTACGCCGAAAGCCTCGTTGGCCGAGAGGTGTTTTCTTGCTTGGTTGTTCGCTTGTTTACATTGCTCCTGACTGAAAGTGTTCAGGCAGGAACTATTACATTACAAGTTTAAAAGTAAACTTGTTTCGCTTTTATTGTTGCTTAATTTTATGGCAATAATTCGGACTCGGGAATCTATGCATTTCTTGTAGTCCATGAGCAACGTGTGAAATAAATTACGTTTGGGGCGAACTATATGGGGGTATTTTCACCTGAAACTGAAGCATTATTTAATTTGCTTTTCATTAAACAAAGGCATCATGTTCTGCTTCAAAACACTTTCACGATTAGTGTTTTTTTTTTCTGGCTTTTTAAATGCTTATTGAAGAAAGGATTCGAAAGATTCGAGATTCGTGTGATTCGCGGATTCGATTATTTTTGAATTTGATTTTTGAATTTGAATTTTGAATTCGATTAATTCCTTAGTCTCGGATTCGGATTCGATTAATTTTGAATTGATCCCGTCTCTGGTTTCCAGTATTTCTTCCGACGTCTACTCTACTTCCGACGTAACACGTACTTTGTCTACGCGTTCCTTTTATTTTATTCTTCGCGTGTATTTTTCGACATCAGTATTGTTGATGACATCGATGTTGGCGAGCAGAAACAACGGGGACAGAGTGAATTCCTCACACGACATGGGTGTTGTCATTGTAGGAGGCACGATGAGCAACCACCTCCGCTGCGGAGAACCAAAAACAGCACCGTAACGTTTCAAGCAGCCTGTGTATTTATCCCCCAGTTTTCCGGACAATATTTATAAGAGAAAATGGATTCTATTTGTGCTTCTACAAGGTGTCCCACCGAAAAAGGGCCAGGGGCTAAAGAAAAAAACGGAGTGCTCTACACAAATTGAACCAACTGTACGTGCTTGGCAGTTGTGTGGGCTATCCAAAAATATTTTTTTCATCGCCCCCTTGTCAATTAATTAGCGGTAAGTAATTCTCTAACTTTTTAATTATCCGTTTAGCTCTCAGATGTCAATGAGGAAGTTGTAGTACATGTGGAAAAAGACGCAACTGAAGTGGTTCGAGGTTGCTATGGCTTGTGGTTTCGTTTTTTCCCAGGTTCAAAAATTGGTTTCAGAAGCCGCGCGCACCACGGAGCGCTCCCCATAATTCGGCGCCCGCGTGCGATGATTGCAGTGCACTCTGATAGGTGTGCCGTGAAACAGGTGAAATATCTTCCTCTTGTGTGACGTGGCCCAAGGATGGTCTTCAAGCGCTAATCTCAAGGTCGATGTGACGCCGGAGGGCGCTGGAATCGTCGTGCGCGGGTGCCTGATTGTGGGTAGCGATCGGTGGTTCGCCCGGCATCTGAAACCCGGGAAAAAACGAAACCACAAGCCATAGCGACCTCAAACTACTTCAGTTGTGTCTTTTTCGACATGTACTACAACGTCTTCATTGACATCTGAGAGCTAAAACCGATAATTCAAAAGTTAGACAATTAATTACCGCTAATTAATTGACAAGGGGCGATGAAAAAAATATTTTTGGATAGACCACACAACTGCCAAGCACGTACAGTTGGTTCCATTTGTGTAGAGCACTCCGTTTTTTCTTTAGCCCCTGGCCCTTTTTCGGTGGGACACCCTGCATATTTTGCTTCCGCGTTTTGCTTCCATTAGACGGAACTGAGCCTCGAAGATACTCAAGTTGAGCCTGGTGGTGCTCAAACAATCACGATCAAAGGAAAAGAAGGCACGGTTGTGGGTATCATGGGTGTTGACAAAGCGGTTTACTTACGGCACAAGAAGGGTCTACTTACGTCCGACAAGGTAAGCACGTTCCAGTGGTCTTTACGTGCAGTGTACACAGTATATAGTTGATAATACAAAAAGTTTGATTACGATAAATTCCACTGGTCGTTGCGAGTGAAAATCTTGCACTGGCTTGAGTCTGCCTGTTATATTCAGTGATGGCCAGTAGTTAAGTACATCTAGTTAAACTACTAGTTAAACTACCTTATTGTAGTTAAAAAGTAGTTATGAACTACTTGCAGGAATGTAGTGGCAACTACTAATTAGACTACTATTTTAGGTAGTTAACTACAGTAGTTAGGTTACTGAAGGCGCCAACTACTTCCGATTTTGCCGCAAGCTTTACGGCACGATTGTGCTTCCGACTTTTACCTCGAGCTACTTGTTTAATGAGAACGGAGGTGCAGAGCAATTGTGTCGTGCATGTATACTAAATCTTCACTTTGAATGCTTGTCTAGTGATGCCTCATTTGCTGTGAAATAATTGTGCAACTTAGTCTATCGCGTAAACATGGAAAGAATTTCGCTGCAAGCTTTGTATTTGACGATCGTAGCAATGGCTTTAGCCAAAGTTTATCGACGAAGGCTTGAAGGTTGGCGACGAAGGTATCGACGATACCTGGAGCTTGAGGGAACGAGATAACACACGAAGAAGTAGACAAGACGTGTGTTATCTCTTTCCCTCAAGCTCAAGGTATGCCACCTTCGTCGAACCTTCACCAGCTCGCTTGCCTGCTCACCCTTATTTCACCAAAGTTTATCATTGCTTGTGATTCATATTTAGGTGTCCAAGAACACTACAACGGGTTAGTGTTGATGGACAACGTTAAGTAGTTATAGATGTAGTTAAATTACATTGCAGTTGTTAAAGAAGTAGTTTTAACTACTCCCCTGAAAAGTAGTTGAACTACTACTTAAACTACTCAATCGCAAAGTAGTTAGTAGTTATTGTTATACTACTGTAGACGTAGTTAGCCATCACTGGTTATATTACGTTACGTTATGTTTCATTGGTCGTTCTGTTTATTCTCCGTTCGTTTCTGCCCTATCTTCTTACACTCTGCACTGCCCTGTGCGAAAGTGACCGGCGGAAATCGACCTTGATCGAGACTGAACGTCATGCAGGGCAGGCGTTTGACTGAACGTATCTCTTCGCAATGCGTATGTTTCATGGACGATGAATCATATACGGTTACGGTTCTAATTTTTTTTTTCACGGATTTGGAACACAATAAACATTCCCATTGTTATTGTTTTTATTTGTTTGTTTTAATTCCGTGTTAGCGCCGCCAAGGAACTGTGGCTATATGAGCGGTGTACAGACGTGGACAGATGGAGAGACGACAGCAGGAAGGAGTGGGGGACAGTGGGATTAGTATATGCGTCCTGGGCCGACTTCAGTGGGGAACTGTGCCGACATTCGTCAGGAAAGTCTTAGGAAAACCCAGGGAAAACCTCAGACAGCACAGCCGGTGACATGATTCGATCCCGTGTCACCTCCCGATCTCGGCGCGGAAAGCGATAATCCTATCGCATTGCCATGGGAGGTGGTCTATTTGTTTTGAAAAGCCTTAATGCGTGATACCAATTATAGGTGTCATGATACACAAAGTGAAACCGACCAGCAAATTAAAAAAATGCGCATAATGCAAAACACTCTCGCGTGTGCTCAGAAGCAGTGTTGAGCAATTCGAGTATATCTTTGCCGGCTAGTTTGGTTCAGTGGCTTCTCGTTCTCGGTGATCAGTGAAAACCACAAATAAACGTACAGAGCTGTCTTGGAAATGACTTACACACCGTTTATCACCGGAATGAGCGCATCAGATCCGTCAATTTTCGTTCCATTGGCTTCATGTTGAACTACAATGAACAGAACATATTATTGTAAAGGAAAATGCCACGCAAAAAAACCCACTGTCATCAACTTGCCCTCTCTTCAAGTAGCCGCACTTTACCCTATTGCTCCTGCAAAGACCAATCCTCCTTCATCATTTTGCCCCGCACCTCGTCACATCGCATCCGCTGGCGACTACTTCGTCACCTCCGGGATCCGAAGGGGGGGGGGGGGGGGCTTCTGTGGCGCCTTCGTTCGTTCGTTCGTTACAGACGTGGCTAGAAACCTACAACCTAAAAGCGGCGTGGCTTCCTGACACGGCCCGTGCATCGTAGCACTACAATGTGGCGACCCTTATCGTTATTTTCAAGCTGGCGTTTTCTAAACGCTGTGTTCCAAACGCGCAAACAGTATTGTGCCCGATACTTAATTTAGGTAGGGAAATACCGCTACCCTATTTAAAAGTAGCCCGATACTAGCGGCAATACAAATTTACAAATGTAGCGCGATACCGCTACTGCTACAAAAAAAAACAAAAAAAAAACAAATAAGTAGCGCAATTACCCTTCCGCTACTTTCTCGCCGAAGGCCCATGAATATGTGATTCGATACATTCCAAGATATGTGCTCTTGCTGATACTTTATTTTTTGCGATAAGTACTTTCTGAAAAAGTCATTACACACTTGCATTCACCTTCAAGAGCAGTTGCCGTTCAAAGTTCCCGTCACTGAGCCTAACACGTTTCTTGGTGAACGTATCGGCGCAAACACTGAAAACTCGAATGGAAACAACTCCTGGAAAAGAGGTGCTGACGCCAGGAATCGAACCTGGGTCTTCTGATTTTCGGTCAGATGTGCTAACCGCTACACCACACCAGCACGCCGTTTCCCTTGAGCCATTGAGTGCCTCAAGTACGGGGGGGGGGGGGGGGGGACGGACAACCAACCACGCTATTCCCATTCTCTCTTACATCTTTCTCACTCAGAAGACCCAGGTTCGATTCCTGGCGTCAGCACCTCTTTTCCCTGAGTTGTTTCCATTCGTTAATTTCTGGGCGTTTGAGGCTTACTTGTCTGTGTCGTCCCTAATTGTTGGTCTGCCTCGGCCAAATCTCGTTGTTTACGTCGTTTACAATCGTCCTGCCTCGTGTCTGAATGAGAGAGTGAGTGAGAAAGATGTAAGAGAGAATGGGAATAGCGTGGTTGGTTGTCCATCCCCCCCCCCCGTACTTGAGGCACTCAATGGCTCAAGGGAAACGGCGTGCTGGTGTGGTGTAGCGGTTAGCATATCTGACCGAAAATCAGAAGACCCAGGTTCGATTCCTGGCGTCAGCACCTCTTTTCCAGGAGTTGTTTCCATTCGAGTTTTCAGTGTTTGCGCCGATACGTTCACCAAGAAACGTGTTAGGCTCAGTGACGGGAACTTTGAACGGCAACTGCTCTTGAAGGTGAATGCAAGTGTGTAATGACTTTTTCAGAAAGTACTTATCGCAAAAAAATAAAGTATCAGCAAGAGCACATATCTTGGAATGTATCGAATCACATATTCATGGGCCTTCGGCGAGAAAGTAGCGGAAGGGTAATTGCGCTACTTATTTGTTTTTTTTTTGTTTTTTTTTGTAGCAGTAGCGGTATCGCGCTACATTTGTAAATTTGTATTGCCGCTAGTATCGGGCTACTTTTAAATAGGGTAGCGGTATTTCCCTACCTAAATTAAGTATCGGGCACAATACTGTTTGCGCGTTTGGAACACAGCGTTTAGAAAACGCCAGCTTGAAAATAACGATAAGGGTCGCCACATTGTAGTGCTACGATGCACGGGCCGTGTCAGGAAGCCACGCCGCTTTTAGGTTGTAGGTTTCTAGCCACGTCTGTAACGAACGAACGAACGAAGGCGCCACAGAAGCCCCCCCCCCCCCCCCTTCGGATCCCGGAGGTGACGAAGTAGTCGCCAGCGGCTGCGATGTGACGAGGTGCGGGGCAAAATGATGAAGGAGGATTGGTCTTTGCAGGAGCAATAGGGTAAAGTGCGGCTACTTGAAGAGAGGGCAAGTTGATGACAGTGGGTTTTTTTGCGTGGCATTTTCCTTTACAATAATATTTTCTCCTCTGTGACACCAGGGTGAACACTGTCGTTGTCTGGGCTTCGAAGTAACGTGTTGACGTTCCGCACGTGGTGTTTTAAAAAGACAACTGACATGTTTTCGAGGTAAGAGGGGATTTTTTTTTGTTCCATCTGTCACTTTCGCGAGCATTGACTTCAATTTGATCACTTGTGAACCTCGGCTAATAAGATATGACATCGCCGTTATGATGCTGTGTCACTGCCCTGTGTTTCCATGTGCACTGCTCGTTGAACCGGCGACAAAAGTGGCGTCGTATATCAGATCTCGTGCAGGGATTGCCAGAACGTGTATGTAGGCGAGACGGGCACGAGGATGAAGCAACAGTACGCTGATATGTGCAAGAGCACAGATAAGCACGCCGAACTGTGTGAACATGCCTACAAGACAGGCCACCACGTGGATTTAGACAACCCTGTTATTTTGGCCAGTGAAAGTCGTCGGGGAGTGCGCAAACAACTTGAGTCCTGGTCCATCAAAATAACTAATATTGTTTTGAACAAGCACCTCGGACCACACCCGACTGCTACGCCCCCTTGCTACATAAATAGTACCGGGTAACTGCCTTCTGCTTCATTCCGATGAGTAGGTCTGCATAGGCTCCGAAACGTCAATGTCTGTTGTTAATTTTAATTCGTTGTGTACGCCGTGCGTATTTTTATCGGTTTTATAAGCACTACTCGTTATATGACCTTTCGGCTGACCCAAACAAACGACAAAATTTAAACCCGACATTAATTGTTTGATGTCCTCAACTTACCCATAGGGTGGGGTAAGTTGCTGAAGATACGCTGCCATTCGTTTTTGGCTCGTACGAAATAAATATCTGGTTTAGCACCACAGTAATGTGTGAACCATTTCTCAAAGGTCTTGGGATTCAGTTAACAAATTAAGGGGCAGCTTAGCGATTATTTTGACTGCCATTATCAGAACAATATTCACTGTCTTCAAAATGCGCCGCCTTACCCTATGATCGGTGCCCCTACAACACCCGGTAACTGTTCTGTGTCACCACACTGCAACTGACATTGAGGGCGCGGCCACCCGGGCTCTCCATTCTTTCGCCCTAACTTCATGCATACGTGGCGCAACTCAGCCTTCACTGCCGAGCTAAATGCTCCAATGAGTTGAACTGACTCAGACCCCTGACGCCCAGTCTTGATGGTCCAACATCATTCCCTATCACGTGCCGTTAAATCTGCCTCTGAACCTATCACCGCCAACGCACACTTCCACTCTATCACAGACTTGACACGCTGATTGTCATTAAGGTCGTGGTGGTGGTGCTCCTGCATGGGCTCGCGGTTGTCGGCCTCGCAGAGCTGGGCAACGTCACGACCGACACCCTGAAGGAATATGCGTCCTGGGGCGACTTCTAAGGCAACTGTGCCGACATTTGCCTGAGAACGTCTGAGGAAGACCTATGGAAAATCCTCAGACAGCACAGCCGGCACCGGGATTCGAACCCGGGTATCTCCCAGTCTCGACGTGACATGGCCGGTACGCCAACCACGAAGCCACGGGAGCCGGTGATTGTCATTAAGCCACTCATGCTACAAACCTATTCAGTCCTGTCTCTCGCTGAGGAGTGTCCTCAGCTTTTCGTCGGTGTCATCTCTCTAGGCAGTCCCTTTAAAAAATGTCGCGTTCTAAGACACTCATGAGTCATGACAATTCAAATGAGCACGGATCCCACGTGCACCCTGTCTGACCGTATCACTCTGGACGGTATGGTGCCTCGCTCAACACGCAGTTTGCTCTCACGTCTCCCCGGTGTTGGTGGTGGTGGTGGCGATGGAACGTCACGACTATAGAAGGGGGGAGGGAACATGCTTCCTGGGCCTACTTTACAAGGAAGGATAACCCAGAGAAAAAGTCCGAGGAAAAACCGGGGAAAATATCCAGACAGCACAGCCGGAGCTCAGGTTCGTAGCCCGGAGCCGGCTGTCCTGTACCCTCGACTCTGCATAGATTTCCGCCAATCTAGCAATGCCGTGTGGTCCTAGTCACTGTTCCTTCTCATTCCCGTACATGCTGTGTCATCTCCCGCCTTAGCCTGTCAGCAACCAAGATCATCCACCTTCTCATTCAAATTCTGCCGACTTAGACACCGTAGATAACAGTTTATAATCATCTGATGTCAACCTCAGCTCTTTTAAAATGTAATCATTGAAAAATAGCCTAGTGCAGGGCTTCCTCGTGCGTCTGACTTGGAGGAAACAAACTTTAAAGCGAGCCCTCAAAACGAAGACGGACGGCATACAGTGTGCTTTTCGTCTTACTTACGAGTGCTCGTTCGACGTCGACTCGGACCAACTTGCCCGACTTTCTACGCTTGCCGACAAGCAAACACAGCCGTTCACTGAGAAACGGCAAGCTGACCGACCCCTGTAACATTGGGCGGTGTGTCCTGGCGGGCGGTGTGGCCTGGACACCACAGGACTTTCATCCTTATTGTGAATGGGCTTATTATTTCATTACCCGCATCACTACTAGCAATGGGGTAGACTATCGCCCCCGGCGATGAAACTTCCCCACCATCATCCCGTAAATAAGTTGTTGTTGTTGTTGGCGGTGTCTTCGGCGAAGCACAAAATGAATGCAGTGAAACTGCGTTAACATCAGGCATGTTATCTTATGTATTTTTTTTTCGTTCCATACGTTATCTTGCCTTTCGTATGTCCACCTTATGTGTTCTATTATCAGCGCTAGACCACCACCAACACTACACCACCGCACCACACCACCAGCATATTATCAGCATCAGCACTACATCACCACAAGACCACTAGACCTAGATCTATCTCTTTTTGTTTACAGCCGACCCACCACCCGCCCACTACCAGTATCCAGCCCTACTACTTATCCACCCCTAACTATCACTATCTACCCAGCTACATACAGCGGTGCGAGCCTTCTTCATCCCTGGCCAGTGGCCTCTTCGCCGCGCTGCCTCTACGAGTGCGTATGCGCAGCACGCGGGTATGGGAGGAGGAAGGAAGGCTTTACCCGAGTCCGTACACATCCATCAGACAGTGTAACGCATTAATAGCACATGGACATTTTTCAGCCATGCAGCTACCATCGCAGCCATCTCCGGCTTAGGTGGCAAGACCGCTCGCCACTGCATAAGCGCGACTGCAATTTAGCTTCTTCAAGTCAATTTGCAATTCCAATGAAAAACGTCGAACTCCCTGTCTCGGAGCCTAGAATCTGAAACGTAATCGTTCGCGTCCACATTTTCTTTTCAGACCATTCCCATCCTCAACTTACGCCTGCCATTCAAGGAACCCCCACTGCTCCTTACTAGTCAATGCACTAGCTCGTCCTTACAGCAACGATGATACGGCAGAAAAGCAACAGCAAGCTCCCCGTGAAAGCCGTGTATGATCAGTTCTTCACTCGCCCCCAGTACTCGGCAGGTTGGCCGCCGACAAAGTCAGCAGGGGAAGCAGAAACTGAATGGCATCGTCAAGTGCAGACTCGATTTCTGGTTCCCATGCGTTCTATCAATGTACAAGGCTCAAATGCAGAAGATGGTCGGCATGTCCCGCACGGAACTCACCTGTCTCCTGAAACCTTCAGTCGTGGGTTTCCGTCCTTCTGCCTCCGTGCTGTTGTAGGTTTTCTCGGAGAAAGAGTGATACAGGTATCAGCGTCCAACAGTTTACTCGCAACCTTTCAGTTGTGGACCATCTCAACAGTTCCATACCCCGTCACGGACACCTGGTGGTGCTGGTCTCGTCGACAGCGTAACAGCTCACGGAGGCTTCGACGTTTCTATAATGCAGAATGCATTGTAAGGACAGGAATTACTTTGACCAGTGGCATGGCCGAGTGTTGGCCAGGTTTGTCCGGAAGACCACCGGTTCTGCTGTCTGAGATTTCCCCCTGGATTTTAGGGTGGACGAACGTGGGCACAGTTCCCCGACGTGGAGTCTAACTGTCCACCTCACGCCTTCCTACTATTCTTTCTTCACCTGTGCCCACGTCTGTAAGGCGCTCATAGCCACAGTCGCTTCGCGGCGCTAACACGGAGCAAAAAAGAACTGTACTGTCACTGTACAATTTGGCGCACCGAGAAACGGGTACGAAACGCGACATCATCGCAGTGGACCAGGGGCGTTCCCTGCGCTGTGCTAGTCGCGCGATTTGTGTGCGGCCAAACGAAAGAACTCCCTTTGCCCTCCCTGTTGCATAACAAGGCAGAACTGTACACTTTGGGTCTTCTTTCGATGAAACGAATTTTACAATTCCCTATCTCGCAAGGTATAAAATAGCGTTTAACATGATGCAGGTCTTTTCTGCCTTGGAATCCAAAGACATGGGCTGCAGCGTGGGTGGGGGAGTTGACGACAACGAAGCCATCTTCAAATCAGGGGTGGTCGTCCTAACGAAAGGCCTGAATCCCACTACAAGAAATGGTAACGTGCTTTCATGTTTTATCACTTCTGATCACCTCCCAATCACCAGGAGCCAACAGAACTGCCGTAACTAGTGAACGCGAGGATGTTCGCCATAATGTGCCAACATCGAACGATATAGAAATAACTGTCTGGGTACCACCATCGAAATAAGTAGCACTGACAGCAGGCAACAAGCACGCTGATGCAATTTCGACTATAAACTGCGTCAGTAACACTTCAATCATATTGTCGCGACAATATCTCTTTCTTTTTTGCGTGCTTCTTTTTTTTTGGGGGGGGGGGGTGCGACGCATGACGCGTGATTCTTATTCAGGTGAAGTGACGATGTAATAAGTTACTCGGATGCGTCTTGAATGGTGCCCCTCCTCCTTCTGAGAATAAACTACATCTAACTGTGGTCGGTTGAGTGGAGTGCCGTAACGTTGGGCATGGATGAGTGGTCTCTCTGCCTAGTCTCTACAAAAAAACATTATCACAAGGGAGTTGAAAAAAGATACACAAAAACAGAAGGGATCAGCACGCGCTCCAGTGCCCTTCTTTTTTTTTCTCGCTAGATACATTATGATTTGGTTTTCGGGCTATCAACAACACCAAATCGCCTTCAGTGTAGACTGGTTGCGCGAATAGCTCACGGGAGAGGGGACACTCGTACATTTACTCACATATAGGATGTCCCAGAAAACGTGTCATTGAATTATCATTAAAAAAATCTACGCCACCTATAATCATGCGTTCAATGGCATTTGTTCTTACTAGATTTTTGCCATCTCCTGATGTGCATGTCATGTAACTTATGTTTAATTATGTAAATTTTTGCGAAGTGAACTCGGAAATTTGCCAGGTAAAGGTCACTTTTTTGCCCCACCAATATGAAGAGCGTGCCGAATTCACTCAAATACATGATAGTTGAAAGTAATATTTACGAGCTATGCCATCGGAAAAAATAGCCGAACATCTTGCTTCTCGGAGCAGCGGACCATAACGCGCGATGACTTTTGAGCGCAATCGCTCTCAGTCCAACGAAAGGAGCTTCCAAAGTCAGCCCACAGAGTGACAGTTGAAAAAGTAACAGTTCCTAAAATTGGGAAAGGGAAAGCATTATCCCAGCCAAAGTCGCACGCGATAGGCCATGCCTGTGTTATATCTTTCAGTGATGCCGGGGTGGGCCGGGTTTCCCAGCTCCTCTCGTCGGAGTGAAAAAGACTGCGTTGAAAAATTCATCGCCCGCTGTCCTGTAGGAGCCCCGTAGAGCATGATGCTCAGCTATTTTTCCCGATGGGATAGCTCCTGAATATCCTTGTCAATTATCATTAATTTGAGTAAATTAGACACGCTCTTCACATTGGTGGGGTGGAAAAGTGACCTTTACTTGGCAAATTTGCGACTTAAGCTCTCAAAAATTTACTAAATTAAACTTACGTTATACGAGATTCACATCAGGAAGTGGCAAATGCCTAGTAAGAACAAATGTCGTTGACTGCGTGATTCTAGGTGGCGTAGTTTCTTTTTTTTTTATTATTATGATTCAATGACATGGTTTCTGGGACACCCTGCATGTATACAGTCATCGCTCGATTTATGAACACCCTCGGTTCCCCGAAAAATCGTTCATAAATCGAGGGATTCATAAATCGAAAAGTCAGTTAACTGAGTACTATCGAGCAAATGCAACAGTATTTCCGAGTTGGGATTGTGTTTATAATGCCATACATTGTGTAATTTTGCGTTTTACCATGCCTTCTGCTGTATCAATCCCACAAAGAACAGACTTTAGCGAAGTCACACTCTGTTTATTATGCAATACTAAATTGTTTAATTTTGCTTTGGACCATGCCTTCCGCTGTGTCAATCTTGGAAATAAGAGATGTCACCACATTTGCACTGGACTGGTCTCGGATTTCCTCCCGGATTTTTAACATCCGTTTATTAATCTCCGGGTGACAGCGACCACCTTATTCATCAACTGAGGTCAGGAACACTTGGTCGCACCTTGTGCGACCCCGGAAAACCCGTTTGTTGTTCGGATTTCGAGGGGTTAAGAACCGAGGGTGCAATACCTGGAAAACGTTTTGTCCTTTCAGGCGTCATACATAAGACCGCGGAGTTATACCTTTGAAGGTTTATGTTGACCTCGGAACGATCCGTTCATAAATTGAGGGCAAAAACGCTGGGCAACTCCTAGTTGGTTCCTAGAAATTCCGTTCAGTATTCGAATATCGAGGTTCATAAAACCAGGGAAAAATGAATGGAAAAAGTCTGGTTCCCCGTGCTCGTGTTCATCAAACGTGGGAATTCATAAACCGACGGTTCATAAATCGAGGGTTGACTGTAGTTGTTTTTTGGCGACTGCTTTCACCGCACGATATCGTCTCACATGTTCAATATTCAGTTCGTGTGCCAGTTCGTCCAATCGTAATATCTTGGTGCGGAAATAACAACAACTTTATTTTGATGATGACGGCGGTGTTTCATTGCCACAGGCCATAATCTACCCGATTGTTCGCGCTAATTAGGTGAACATATAATGATGATCCCCACAGCGATTACAGAACTTCCGTGTTTTTTTATGCTTTTTTTTCTCTAATTGTTCCAGACTTATCATGTCGTAGAATACATCGGAGACCAAGAGAGGCTGCTCAAAAAATTGGTGACTAAAATGTACCCTAATGTCATGGTCAATATGAACCATAAAAGAAGTACAGTCAACCCTGGTTAATATGACCAAGGCCGTTCCCGCAGATTTCGGTCATAAAGCGAATTGTCATATTAACGAGCAACATGGATGATGATCCACGTAAGCCCTTCATAATAGAAGTCTGTTTGGCTCTCTCTAGTTTATTGAACGCGCAGACAATACAGGCACAGTAATTCGTTTATTTTATTTTACAGACACAATTTATTAAGTACTTGCAAACTTACAATTTATTTAGTTACAAGTTATTGACGAAAGAAATCCGTCCTTTCCATACCAATACAAGTCACAGTACTGGCCAAGTGACCGAGGCTGACCGTCTTTTAACTCTTCTTGCTTGCAGTAAATATAGTAGTGACTCACCTCAGAACGTGGGTTTTGACTTCGGCATTCACCGGGCATGCGTTTTCTCGGGACCATTGAACTTTTAAGTCAGCCGGATGACTGAGTCAGCGGTGGGCGGTCACAATAACGAGAGAAGAATACACGTGTTCTCTCCAGTTCGTACCCGGAATGTTGGCCACAGTCGGATTATCGAGTTGTCATAATAACGAGGGGCCTTTACACAGGACCTCCATAGGGAGCAAACCGTTCCCCAGAAAAACTGCCACAAAGTGAGGATGTCGTACTAACGAGTGTCATATTAACGAGGGCTGACTGTATCCAATAAGGATCTCTGACGCGGACTGTTTGCCTTCTAGCCGAAGGTCCAGCCCTTCGCAAATGCTGCGAGCACGGAATCAGGAGGGATGCCTACCAGAAGATGGGCGATGTCCGTGTTGAACACCTGCAGCGAATAGTACAGTCGGAGAAGCAAGCATGCCTGGATTGTACAGCTGCATACCGGCGTAGTGGCTCCCTTCGAGAGGGTATGGCACCGAACTTTCCAACACAGGTATCAATAGGAGTATTAGAACAGAATAAATGAAGCAACCTAAATTATATTCTGTGACAGTTTTTTTCATTGCAAAGACTGTTGAGTTCACTTGAGAGAACGGCATTCGAATTGATTGCATGCTGATTGAATATTTCGGTTGTGAATTTTTTTCAGCAGCATTCTGAAACACCACTTTTCATTCGGGAGCAGCGAACGATTAATCTATGTATTACATCTCCAATGTATGCCTTCACAGTCACCCCGTTGAATCCAGTACTTTTTACATACAAGACAATCACAACGCCTTCTGAGAGTAGTAGTTTCGTTCACAAATCATAGGCCCACAGGAATAAGGTACGGATTTAAGCAGGCCGTTCCTGCTAAAACAGCCTGTTCGTCAAAAGATTTTGCCTGGAATTTGATAAACAGTGAACTTACAGAACAAATTAAATGCGCCTAGCCGTTCTTCAGTCTATTTTGCGATTGATACCTCGTGCATATTGGAACCGCGCGTATAAGTTGGAAAAGCATACCACAAAGGCTAAAAATATAGTACAACATCACGGGCATTTGTAGAAGGAGCAGCTTTCACGTATTTTTTGTAATTTCGCGGTCATCATATTTCCAATAAAGATAATCGCGAAATATTGGTAACGATAATGGGAACGTACGAGCACAACATGACTCAACATTCCTGCCGCTGTCTGGCTTTTACGGTCACTGCTATATTTCAATTGGGCATTACTAATTGCAACTACTGAGTTCGCGAGTGCAACTAATAACGAAATGAACGTGTCACACTAGTTCCACTGCGTCTATTGCATCCTGCATTTGTTCTATGTTCTTCCTGTTTCGACCTCTGAACATTCATTCCACACTTATTCTCAGACTCTTCGATCTCGTCAATGTCAAGTCCGGCAAAGAAGGGTTAGGCTAAATTGAGATACCCGGATATTTCCTGATATATACCCAGATACAGACATTTCCTCGGCAAAATACCTCAGACTTGTGTCATTCCAGCGTACTGACTCAGGCCAGATCCGTAGTGTATCTTCGAAGAATATAGGTCTGAGTGCATCAAAGGGTGATATAATTAATTAATAGTTGTGTTTCTATATGGACGTGAGGTGAGCCCGATCACACATTTGTGTGGCTGCATGATGCACGTGCCGCATGGTAGAACTGAGGATAATTCCACCACTTGTTGTTCTCTTGACATGCGCCGTAAATCTCCGAGGCACGGTGCTCGAAGCAAGGTGTTCTTCTCCCACATTGCTCCCGTCCTCAGCAAAAAAAGAAAAAAAAAAGAAAAGAAAAGGTAGAAAAGGGAAACATATATAAATATACAGTGAGGTGTGAATAAGATAAAGCCTGACGATGGGGAATGTCCTGGTAGAGGCAATCGCGTGATTAAAACGATGGCAGCGATAACGATGACAACAATATCGATGCCGACGTGGGCCCCATCTCACCTTTTGGATACTCATATCTTCGAGTGTACCATTGATGATTACAATTTATTGTTAAAGAGTGTTCGTTTATTTATATTGCCTTTTTTTTACGACTGAAACGGTTGTGGGCTTTTCATGGGCTATGGAATGCATCAAACGAAGCGAAAACATTTACTGTTGTAAAGCAGTGCAGTTCCTATCCTGGTATCTTTCGTCATCTGTCTCTTACACAGAACACGACGAGGAAGCTATATTTGCGAGATTGTTGTACGAGCTTGACTCCATTTATCCCGACAATACTCTGGGACCCGTGAGAGAAGACGAAGTACGCAGAGACTTCCGCGACACCTGGCTGTTTAATACTGTTACAATTGGGTGAGTGTGCATTTATAGAACAGGGCTGTTTAAACGGTTAGCAAAAAACCGGAAAACCGTGCTGAGGTTTCCCCCTCCCCTCTTGTTCACCTCTTCTTCAAACAAGGCTCAGGCAAAACCGCTGGCCTATACAAAACGTCGACAAGCAAGAAGAGACAAAGTTAATTCCAGCTGACGTAGTGCGAATTCTACAGTTGCTACTTCTTTGGCAAATTCAAACCGAGAATACAGCTAACTTTGCGATGGTCGCCCGCAGCCCCTGTTCTCATGGGCTAGCTATGACAACTTGCTTAGATTCAGTACGGAGCTGATTAACACGAATAAGGAAGGACTACGTTTTCTGATACCCCTGTCTCACGGGCAGTCTTCAATGATCATTGAAACCAATCGTCATTGAAAATCCGTGTAGAGCCACCTTGCGTGCAACGTGTCAACCTGTCGGGGAACATTGAATCCAATACTCCTTGGGAAGTTGACACATCACACGCTTGGTGTCACTACACGCATTTCAGTCGTCATTGGTTTCAATGATCATTGAAGACTGAACACGTGAAGCGAGCTTATGCCATTCGATAGTTAAACCTACTCAGCTGACCTCATGTGAAATTCACCACATAGGAATCAGATCACCCACCAGTTTCACGAGCACCATATGTACCAGCTCCAGCTGCATAACCGTTTATTTCTCCTTTTCCACAGCCCTTCTGGCAAAGCAGAGCACGAGACTACCTTGCCGGAGAGCATCACGACCTGGGAGTTGGGAGCAGTTAGTGTGTCTCCACGCGGTGGGATATGCGTGGCATCGCCCGTAGAAATCACCACTTTGAAACCGGTCTTCATAGAAATCAACCTGCCGTATTCCGTCGTGCAAAATGTACAAATTGAGGTACCAGTGACACTCTACAACTATGGAAGTAAGGATATACAGGTAAGTATATCTCTAAGGAACTCTATTGCGTGTTAGACGACTTGACGCATTGCAATTATGTTTTCTTTCGTATCATTTTTTCTCATGGTGTTGTATACTCCATAACGATATAGGAGAAAGTGTCCCGGAGATATTCTCGCAGCATTCACAGTGTACTTAGTACGGTGAAGCATGTGCCTATGAAAGCGATTGGATCTCTGAGAACTGCACACCATACACAAATGTATAGCGCTGTGAAGCAGCCGGAGCTCTTTTTGCCTTCAGGGGAGAACCTTGCGCCAGACCAAAAATGTCTCGATACTGGAAACGCAGTGTGACCTAACTTTTACCACATATAATTTTTTGCCCCCTGAACAGTTGTTATCCTTGTCTTGATTATAAAAAAATAAATAAAAAACATCACTTCGTTCTAAGTTCCAGAGGCGCTGTCATTGTATACATTACAAGATACCGAACATTTTCTGTCGCTTTGTAACAACATATTACGATCATAAAACTGAGTTTTGCGGTCCCGGAAATGTAAATTAATATTGCTCATACTCTGCTTGAGGTTCATGACTACTGCCTTTTGATATTACCAGGCTAAGGTGTTTCTTCAAGGGACACGAGGCATCTGCTCATCAGCCAAAGAAGGAGAGATATCTCCAATTCAAAAACTCACTGTTCCCAAAGGGAGTGGTCGTACAGTAGTATTCCCTATCGTTCCCTTGGAAGCTGGTGACCGATATATCCAGGCCTCCGCCTTCACCAGCAACGGCAAAGACAGCGCTCGAGTGCGCTTGAGAGTGGAAGTACGTGTAGTTTCCAGTGGTAACAAATCACTTATATTCTTCTTTTTTTTCTCTCTCTCTCCTGTTCTACTTTGGATATAACGCGTGTATGGACATCGAAACAGCAAACTTATGAAGTACAGAACACGACATGAATTTTTACTCGCTTGCCTAACCGTGAACCGCAATGGTTCCATCCATAAACGTTGCAAAGACGGAAGAAAGAAAGAGAGCAGAGGATGAAGAATGGCAGCGATACGAGATTGTGCACCCGAAGTTCAGGGGTCGGATTCACATACACGATCGTAAGTAACAGTAAAATGCGGGTGTATCCCGTTTGAAACCATTTAATATAACCTTTCATAAATAAACGCGTAAGTATCCACTGTCAAAAATAAGTCTACAAGAATATACGCTTAAAAATGAACGCACAAAAATAATCGCTCAAGTATCCCCGTGTAAATAAAAACGCTAAGGAATCCACGGTTAAGAATATATCGTTAAAAACATAACCCATCCACGGTACGGTTTCTACAGTCACGTGGTATGGCAGAGATTGAAATGGACATTCCGCTTCAAGAAAGGATCCCGGAGTCGACCAATTTCATTCGGCTTCTGGTGCGCATGAGTATGCTTCTTACTTACATACTTCGTACACGAATCAACCGTGCTCCACTTGGGGTGTAGCCATTTCAAACCGTTAAAAATAAACGCCCAATAATAAATGCGTAAGTATCCACCGTTAAGAATAAAACGTCCAGAATATACGCTTAAATAAATCCACGGTAAAAGTGAACCGCGTAACTATCCACCGTTAATAATAAACCTATACGCTTCAACATGTATCTTTAGAAAGTGAGGTGAAACCGGCTCTCAATCTTCTGCCAGCAGGCCCTTTACGCATCTTCACTTCACTTCACATCACATCTTCTTTACACGCTACTTCCCTTCACGCATCTTTAAGAATAAATCCTTTAAGAAAAACTCTTTCAAAATATATATTTTTTACAATAAACCGCGTAAAATTCCACAATAAGGAATCAACCGCGCAACAATCGCCGCCCAAAAAAACAATCGCTCAGGAATCCACCAGGAAAATATATCATTGGAAAATATATCGTTAAAAATAAACCGTTCCAAAATATATCCTGTAGTCCAACGACAGCGGAGTGATAGATGCGTATCTCTACGCATAGGAAAGCAGTAAGACGTAGCTTGCTGGTGGTTTTTGCCCCTCCTAGCACTCACCCTCTAGCTAGTGGTCTGTCATGACTGCCATATTTGTTCTGTGTGTTGTTGGCGTGTTTTCCTTTCTATTGTAGAAAAGCCCATGCATTGTATGCATATCCTGCGACCTTTCCCAGACATTTCCTTTTAATAAATGTATATACCACCCCACCGCCCCTCCCGCGTTATTCCGCTTGACAAAGCATCGACAGGAACTGTGGCAGTGCTGAGCGCTCTTTCGTTCGTGCGTGTGCTCTGAGTTGGCTTCACACTGACGTTCTAGTGAAGTACGCTTGCTTCACGTGCGAAGTATGGAAGTCCGATGTACAAAGTATACCATGGCAGGAGTCCAATTAAATTCGCCAACTTTGGGTCTATTTGTCGAAGCGGATTGTCTATTTCACCCGCGGCCATACTAAGTGACAGTAGCTACCGTATGGTTGATTTTGGGGAGATTCTGAAACGATTTATTTATAACGACATATTCTTAACCGGTGATTCCATAACGTTTTTATTACGGAGATATCTGTTATTATTATATTATTATTATTATTGTTACGGAGATATTTCAGCGATTATATTTGTGCTTTGATATTTAAACATATATTCTGGGAGATTTGTAATATTCGTTTATAATAAGTTTATTTTTGAAAGGTTAGTAGCAAGAGGATTAAACTAACCGCACTGAACCAAACGAGCCTAAACTATCCCAAACTAACGGAAACTAAACTAACCTAACGTAACCCGACGCAAATTGCAATCGATCCGCCCCATGCTAGATGGTGAGGGAATTTTGAAACAGTTTATTTTTAATGGTGGATTATTAAACGGTTATCCCTAAGCGGGGATAGTATGCGGTTTAGTTTTGGATTGATTTTGAGCCGTGTATTTTTAAGCGGTTTATTCTTGAACGTTTTATTGTTAAGCGGTTTATTCTTAATGATGTATTTCGGGTACCCCCCTCCACTTGAACGCCAGAGTACAGCGGACTCAGCGACGCATGCACGGAGGAACGGGCACTCAACACCGTCACACTTGGTTTTGATGCTGTGTCGAGCGAAATAGAGCGAGACATGCATATAACGCATGGTTTTTCTACACTACAAAAGAAAACGTAGCAACAACATATACACAGAAAAGAACATGGTAGCAACGACAGTCCATGAGGTAGGGCATGTGTGATCACAACGGCAAAACCAGCAATGTAAGCTACATCGTACCGCTATCCTTTGCGTTGAGATACAAAAGTATTTCTACGCTGTCGGGTTCGATTACAGGATATCTTTTGAGACAGCTTATGTTTACAGTGACAGACAGTTTATGTTGTAATGATATATTTTGCAAGGATATATTTTTGATCGTCGATTTTGTGGGCAGGGATTTTTGCGCGGTTGATTCCTTGTCGGGGAGTTTTACGCGGTTTATTGTGAAATATTTTTGTAAGAGTTTTCCTTAAAGGAAAACGTTTCAACGTCTCAACGCAGAGTCTCTCAAAAGGGTAACCCTCTCGTGCGCGTCTGTTCGCTTTATGCTTTCTTCATGCTCCAGATGAGCAGAAAGGTGCACGCTCGGGAATATAACAATAGCCTCAGCACATAATAAAATGCGATGCCCGCAAGTACCCTCTAGACAGCAATGGTGGTATAAGGCTCATGCAGTCTGTCATAGCTGGTATACAGTAGTACATCAACGACGGGCAACGGTGATTCTTTACGTGGCTTCTTGGGGCTGTACATTTATCGCTGAGGAAGGGAACCACCCGGACGATTAGGTCTAAATCAATGCGCCCTATGCGTTGCATGTGAGGCTCCATGTGAGGGCACGTGCATCTTAAATTTAAGCCAAGCCAATTTGGCCAAGCGGTACAGAACCGTTACGTGCGCGTTGCCTGATTGAGAGTGTATTGCTTCAATTTGGGTATTATTATACAGATGCAAGTGCATAAAAACATAAGTATCATAATACGTAATAGAAATGCTCAAAAGAAAAAGAGCAATACTATTGCAAAGCAAAGTATTGCTATTACTGCCCGCTCCCGCTTTTTTTTTTTTTCTCTCGAACGAATGACAGTGGAATGATCGGGGTACTCCGGTCGTAGGTTTGATTTCAACCCACTGCTTTTTTCCCTCGCACCCTTTACAAACACGCAGGGTGTCGGAGCGAACCGAAAACCGAAAAAAAACCGCTATTTTGGTGCGAACCGGAACGGAATCGAAACCGTATAAATTTTTTTCGCTCAGGAGGGAAACCGAAAAATATATTTAACGGTTTTCGGTCCAAGAAAAACTTCGCCGGTTTGGACTACGGATAGGCGAATGAGACGTCGTGTGCTCTGAAGTCATGTCATGGATACTATACGAAGGTTACGGTTACGGTGGAACGTATGTCGGTATAGTATGACCCCTAGGCTCCCTTTGTAATGGTTTATCGTTCGCGCACGCACACAGACTTCGAGGTACATGTGACTCTCTAGCAATGTGCCGTAGTGTTCGTTTTAATTTGATCCCCCCAAACTGTCCTCAACTAAACAGCGACCCCAGGGGGCTGCATAACAGCTTCTTTATCGGTAATGTCGCGCAACGCGTCCCTTGTTTGAGAGCAGCTAAGTTGAATACATTTACGTATACGCGAGGGCAAGCCCGTGCAAAGTGGCAACTCTTTTGTGGACAGGACACGAAGAAAATAAAACGGAGCCGTCGAGCGCGTTTGTGAGTGAAGGTGTTCCTCGATTTGCGTCGTACTCGTGCGGTGGTGCTTGCAGGCTAGACAGTAGCAACAGACACTCGGATGGGACGCACTCGCTCCAACCCAGCAAGAAAGTACTTTACGTATGACATCACGACAAACAAGTCAGTTTGTAGCATGCGCTTCAAGAAATGAGAAAGCCCATTTGAACAGACAGTAACCTACAGGAACCACGAGCTACCAATTTCACAGCTGTCTATTAATATTAAATACCATGTATGCTGAATAAACGGGTTTACATTTTGTAACATTGATTTTTTTGTGTGGATGAATATTCCCAGCAGAAGCGTAACCGGTTAAAAACCGGTATGAACCGTTATTTTTTTGCTCCGGAGCACAACCGGTACCGGATCGTTTATGATGTAACCGGAACGAAAACCGGAACGAAAAACGTTTCGGTTCGAGACCCTGCAAACACGCACCGCACCTAAACGCGATCAGGAGCAAAATGATATTTCATGTATAAACGGGGCTTCTTTTATTATTTATTTCGAAATACAGGGAAGCGCTCTGCGATCATCTCGACTCCGCCCAGCTACAGCGAACGCAGAACAATTGTTTTCCACAGTTTGGAACATTATGACAGCACAGCGGAGTTCATTACGAGGCATCTCTTTCCAGCACCTAATGTTTGTGAATCGGAACACACGATATCTCTGATCATCAGGATTGCTCACATGTCCGAAACATAAAAAAAAGAGTTGATCGTCATAATTAGTACTACATAGATCTTGTTGTGATGTTGGGAACCCCTCCGCGCCTTGGCCTTTTTTTTTTCGTGGAAGGTAATGGGACCTCCTGTGACACTGATGGGCTATCAAAATTACCGGTCCTTCTCCTGTCTTTCCTTTTTTCTTCTTCTTTTTATTGGTGGAATTAAAGAAATGGAATGGGGTCGCAGAGCCATTCCAGGAGTGGAGATTGTGCGCACCTTTCCATTCCGACGAATTGAAAGGAATGTAATCCTCCATTCCTTTCACAGACCTCCATTCCTCGGAATTGGAATGAAATGTGCGACCCCATTCCGTAACCTTGGCACGTAGACTAAATGAGCCACCTGACTACAAGTGGTGAAATGAAGAGGATGTAGTAAGGCAAGCTTGCTCTAATTCAAACGCGTGCATGAAGCATACAAGAAATACTAAGACGGTTGGAAAAAAAAAGAAGGCTTATCCTTCTTTGCTTAGGCCTTGTTGTGATGCATGCGACACAATGCTTGCTGTACGAATCTAGGTGCAGCAATCCCATCTCGAACCCTACGTGATCCGATATGGTACATTGCTAGATCACATAATGTGAGCCACCAGGAATTTTCCCAGCACTCCACACATGCCCCTGAAAATTTTCCGGAGGTCTAATCCTCAACTGATATGCATCCCACGCGCGCACGCGGGAGTATAAGACTGCCCAACGGAGAAAAAAAAATCCCGTGGAAATTCCTGTGCTCCACGAAGTCTTACAGTTCACAAGCCGTTAAGAGATACAGTTCTCAAGTTCGGCTATAATTTCCGGGGAAGAAATATCTGCGTCGCGCCAATATGATACATTTCCTCGCCGCTCCATTGTACAGTTTCTAATGCAATGATAATCTTTACCACAGCCGCCGGGGAAGCCGTCAAAAAGTGACGTCACGTTGGTTCTGGATCCACTGAACGAAAGGAAGAGAAACCAGCGAGTCGTATCATCAAACGAGTACAGGGGTGAGTCTTGGTCCACTTGGCATAAAGCATGGTTCACACTAGTGCGTTCTGCTGCATGCGGATGCGTGGGGGCGCTGGTTACCGTGGCAAGAGATACGTGCGACCCGCAGCAGAACGCAAGGAGTTTGCCCGAGCTCAACCTTTTCCGACGCACACAGCAGACCGCCAGCGGAGAACGAATCGCGAGGCGGCCTTCCGAGCGTGCGCAGTAGGTTTCTCTCTGCGAGACTGTTTTCAACATGGCGGCCACCGGAGTGGAAATCACGCTGGGCGCTCATTGGCTTACGGTTTCGTGACGCACGCATTCGGACGCAGGTATGTGAACAGCGGAACGGATTGCTTACAACGCACGCATACGCACGCAGCAGAACGCACTAGCGTGAACTATGCCTAACGCGAAAGATGCACTCCGATACGCAGAGAACACGCGTTCGTTGTTTCATAATGGGCACTCGCAACGCAAGCAACGCAGTGCTGCAACTGTTGCTAGGTCTTGCAGTGGGAATGTGATATGCTTGAAGACGACAGAAGTTCTCTCTCTGCAATCGCTTGCAGAACGTACACTGTTAATTTCAAACACATTTTTGGCGCAATTTGAGGGTAATCAGGCTGTAAAGGTTTCAAACCTCCTGATTTACGCCATTTGTGGAAACAATGTTTTCCATCTCGGGTTTTAAATAGTGTCGATAAGTGTTACAGCAAAAGAACTCTCCCTTTCCAACATATTTAAAACCATCTGGTGTGCACATACTATTTCCCTACCTCGTCTACGATAATGGTCATAGGGCGGTGTCCAGCAGATTTTCGTCCATATTGGACCACACAGCCATAACCTGAACTTGTTGGAGCACAAAACATTCTTCGTTCCCATCTGAACCTCAACTTGGGGGAGTTGTAAGGAGGAGTAGAACGAGGAAGAGGTTAGCTTGGCAGAACAACGAAAATGAATAAACGCGTATAAGTCAGGAGCTTCACATCCCAGGGCATCACTCCAGGTCGTTTTCGATAGAACCTATTAGCTAGCGCGACAGCGCGTGCCAGCAGTGGCACATCGTCGTCGTCCATGGTCGCCGCATCACTTCCACTCTCAAACGTGGAGCGCTGAGCGTAGATTTCGGTATCCATACCATGAATGGAAAAATAACTTGACACGAGAATGGGAGACTGCCGTCGGTCGTGGCAGTGGGTGCTGCTGCTGCACCAGCAGTGGGTCGACGTTTGGCGATGTAATGTGCCGTATATCGCGCTGCCGCGTCGATGGAAATATTCCATGATAGGCAAGCCTGAGCGATGGGCAAGAACACGTGAACAAACACAAACACGAAGGCTGGAAAAACGCGAAGGATGGAAATATCCCAGCGTGTCAGATGATAGGAGGGCGATAGCGTGAGGCGCTACTGTGAACGTATGTAGAGGAGATCTTTTTCCTCTAGTTGTCTTGATCGGCGATGATGGAATGTCCCGGAGGGCAAGACGTGGAGGGGAGCTCCTCAACCAGTGGCTTCAATCTAGGACGTTGCCGATATAACTGCGCAAGAGCGGTAGCACAAGGTCACAAGACCACATAGTCCTCGTCCACGGGCCACCACATCACTGCCGAGGTTTGTGTCGATACCATGAAGGAAGGAATGATGAACGATGACGACTTGTGAATAAGGGACCGCTGGGCGTCCGGCAGAAGGTCTCGGACGCCACGTGTGCCAATGTTATGCTCCGTACATCGCCCTGGGAGCTGATCCAACGGAGATGCCCAAGCATGTCGTAGGATAGCATGTAGATGGGCGCAGGTTGAGACGTCACCGCGAGCGTACTATTCCAGACAGCGTGCAGAGCTGATGCATATGCGGTGTCAGGGCGTAAGGCCAGCGGCATCGAGACTGGTAGCGGAATGCGTTGTTCACTGAGATGTCGTTGGTGATGCCGGATCCACGTGCACAACTACGTGATGTGTCGTGATCGGTACGGGGCGGTGAAACCGAAATGTGCCGTGTCGGAAGAAGCGTCCACAGCTAGCCCAGGTGGAAAGACGTGGGCTAACAAGGCGAGCCCCATCGCCATCGACTGGTTCCTGAACACGTGCGGGAATCCTGATGACGGTGGTGTTGTGAAATTTGGCAGTGGTGCCTGGTTGTAGTACACCGCGCTGAGGTGTTCCTTGTTCGGATCACCAAATGTAGAGCAGCTGGTGTCCCTCTACTAACTGCTGATCGGCGGCGATGGAATGGCAGCTCCGTTCAGGACGTTCCTGACTGACAGACAACACGAAACTTTGTAGGGACATCCCAAAGAGGTCCCTACATCTGCAGTCACACATGCGATGTATCTCGTACATTGGTAGGATGTGCGTTTGAAACGCGGCATTTGAAATCTGCGAAATCGGCCTGTGCATGCCAAATTGGGATGTTCGGCGATGAGCAGTACGGAAAGAGGCGGCAAGGAGGCTACTCGGGCGTCCATTGTGACTGCGTGCAATGCGAGTCTGCTACGGAAATGTCGTTAGCAATGGCAAGCAAAAGTAAGTATATTTAAACTTTCCGCACTCTTAAACTGCATTGTTATGTGACCACTATTGCGGGCATAGGCGCCGACTGTGGGGGGGGGGGGGGGGCTTGCCCCCCCGGAACATGAACTAGGGGGGGCGCCGCCTCCCCTGGGAAGTCCAGCTAAGAGACTGACACCAACCTTTGGGGCTCGGCGCGCCCTGGTCAAAAGAGCGAAGAGGCACCAACCCCAAAAATGCATATTGCAATTTGTAAAATATGTATTCGCTCACCATACTCATTATCACAGCAGAAGGTGAGGCGAAGAAACACAGAGGATGACACAACACATAGCCTGAATTTCGCCCAAAGCAATCAGATCAATGAAACGAAGCAGTCGAAAAAGTACCTGCAGCTGCCAGTGAGGTGTAACGGTAGTGTCTTCGGAACGCATATCCGTTGGGAGCGGGTTCAACTCCCGCTGCCCCATTTCATTGACCATATTCATATATTGCGCGCATTTCGGGTCAAACACCGAGGATTCAATGCATTTTGTTCCTTTTACACTCAGTTTTCAAAGGCGTAATGCCTTCAGTTGTGCACATGTCCACTGTTTACGTTCTCTCTGTGTTTTCTTTTTTTTTTCTGTTCTTCCTTCTTATTTCTATACCAGTCCTGCATACGTCATAGGACCCCGCCAGTGTGTGATTCTTCAGCTTTAGTTTTGTGTTCTTTATTTTTCTTTTCGTCTTTCCTTCTTTTTGTTTTCTTTTGCGTTCTTCTTTTATTTGCCTTTTTTTGTCTTCCCCCTTTCACTTTTTTTTAATAACAAGCAGACATCCGACACCTGGCTTACCTTGCCCTTCTTATTTTCTTAATAAACCTATCCCTCCCCCCCCCCGCCAGAGTACTTACTTCGCGGTGCGCCCTTGCCTCCCCCCCCCCCCCCCGGGAAAATGAAAACTCTCCGCCTCTGATTGCGGGTGCAGGTCCATCGTGACCAGTTACGACCACGTCAGTCAGATGCAGCTGAAACACAAAGCGCGTCTCCCGCTTTACTCATTGCAGACGAGGTGACGTCTTCGGATTATGCAGGGTGTTCAAAATTAAGCTTTCACGAGCGCTACGCAAACACAGCGATTACAGGAGACCGGATGATAACTTTAAACGCTACTTGTCTAAGAAACAGGTGCTGCTAATTATGTAGCACCTGTTTCTTACTCAATGAACAGAAAAAGTAGCACCAGTTTTCTTTTGTTCGCCTACTTATAAAGTGCTAGTGAAAGCTTAATTTTGAACACCCTGTGTGTGGGCTGCATAGTCTTGAGAGGTATTTCACTACGAAGAAATATAGACGGACATTTCACCGTCGCTTACGGAAAGCGGTGCAAGGAAACTTATCAGCCCTCACTTGCTGCTTTTACTTCCTCCAAAACATGCCCTTCGAAGATGAAATGCGTTCCGTGTCCGTTGGGAACACGGCTACGCCAGATAACATTTTCGCGGTTTCTAGTCTATTGCCCTTTCACAATGTTGACACCGTGTTGAGTGAAACGTCTACGAAATCGACTTGTCAGAACCAAGAATACGAGGGAGACGCTTCCCCATCCAGTGTTCCCCCGCATGCTAACTTTGAAGAGCGGCCAAGATTGTGGGCGCTTGCATCGTCTGTGTCACATATACATCTGGCAAAACTGTTCAAATTGCTGAAGACGCAGCCGTCATTTATCGATCTCCTAGCTTGTGCAAGGGCGTTGCTACGAACCCCACGTTTTGCATCCGGTGTGGATGGAATATGTAGGTGGAAAATATTACCATTTTGGTTTGACCAGAGGTGCGCACTGGAAGCATTAAGTCAAATACCATATAAAATCCGATAATTTTGAACCTCAACGAACTTCCGCTGACAAAAAGTACAAAAGCCTAAAAAACCTATGCACTGCCGCATCATGTTTGAGAGCAGGTTCTGCGTTCTTGTGATACATCCTCCATTTGTGGCATCGTTGCATATTCGCCTGTACATTTAACTCCATTTGTATGGTTGTCTTGCAGTGAACCGTATTCGCTCCATCTCTACTTCTGCTCTTCCTTCGGCTGCCCAGACCAGACGCGCAGTTGAACTGCCCCACATGCTGTACCAGGAACGTTCCAGTTTGTAATCTTTTGTTTGTTGTTTCGTTCGAAGAATTTCCTTCCACACTCACTGAATTTTTTTGATTGAAATTATTTTTGATATAGTCTACGGGCTTGTGGTATGTCTTACATTTATAACATTGCTGCATACTCACCCGTTCATTTGATTTCCAGTTTTAGTGGATCGTACGTTGCAGCATTTGCGTACGCAAGGCGTAGCGTTGCTGGTTCTGTGCATGCGCAAAACTTAGAGAGAGCTTCGAGCATTGCGCAGAACAACCACGCTATTCCTTACGTACACGCAAAGACGATAGCGTACGGTGTATTAAAACTCTCTATAGTGAATTGCAGTCAGCCGTATTCGCCATACATCCACCTCTGCTTCTGCTCCTTCCTCAGCTATCCAAGCCAGAAATGTGACTCTACGAACTAACATAATAAAATTTCAGGTTGTCACGGACCCCGTGAAATAGCAACCTTCAGTGAGGTAACCTCCGCATGTTAAAAAAAGAGAGAAGCAAAGACTGATGTTTCTGGGAATGTAGTCTCTGTTGGGCTTCAAAATCTCTTAGCTTGGAATCGATGTTACAGGAGTGGGGGATATATTTATTAGAACAAAGTAAAAAAAGGGGGCAAAGGTCACCCAAACAGGACGCCGGCTTGCTATTCCACAAAGAAAAAAAGGAAAATAAATAAAAGAAGAATAAAATAAGGGTTCCAGGGTTCCAAGGAGAGGTCTTGAAATTGCTTCACATGCTCAAAGTAACACAGCACACGCACCAGGAACAGCTTCAGGCTGTTTTCCGAGCACTGAACCACTCTACGGCCCCTGCAAACCAGACAGTGTTATTGAATTTTTTTTTTTTTATATGGAGAAGTACTTTTTTTCCGAATTATAAGCGATGATACCTCCTATGCTATAAGCCACACATTGCGGAGCCACCAGCAACCTTATAAGTCGATGTATTAATTTGCTGTGCATCCTTTGTCCACTTTTTAATTATTAGAAATAGAAGCCCAGCGCAAATGGAAAATCGGTTTCCCCCGATGCGCTGTTGCCGCTGCAGTCCCCAAACGAATGCGCGAGACAATTATAGTGTGCGGAAATGATCACGAAACAACTGCAATGTGATGGTTAATTCTTGTTGCGCAGCTTCAGGCGATATTTTTACCCTTTCCCCTACGTGCAAGAGAGAAAGCACGCTACGAGTTCGCCGAGTTCGCGCTTTCCTTTGAAAAAACAGTAGCGACACGTACAGCGTGTCGCCATACAAATAGGCTAATAACTGGGAAAAGTGCTTTACCTTATATAAAAAATATGTTTATAGTTAGCTTGGACGCTCTGGATATTCCCACTAGTTATTTTTTCACTAGTCTTGTTTGTTGCTGGTCTGCTGAACGTAGTGCAGTGTAGATGTGCCTACATAAGTATTTGCGTGTTTCCGTAGCACATTATACCGTCTTAACAAATAGGAACAAAACAGTACCTGTCGTTACTGGTACAACATCCTATTTGAACTTTCGTTCTGCCTTTTCTTGCTGCAAGTTGCATTATCAAAGTCCGACGCTGCGGTGTGATGCAGAAGGGATTTCATGAATGTTGCAGTTGCATATTGATATATAGGATATATATATATATATATATATATATATCCTATCGCTATATATATATATATATATATAGCGAAAGCTATTGGACACGCCCCACGGTTTTTCTTGTTCCTTGTTTCCTAGTGATGACAAATAAACTCAATATTATAATGCCTAGACTTGCTTATAATGAGCTTAAACTTCTGCTACCTCACCATTTGACCCTTTTCGAGTTGGGAACCTCTTTACAGTTTTTACAGAGGGCACCTTTAACAAACTATTTGGAGCTTTTAATTTCTTCAGAAGGGCAGCTGCTATCCCCTCATTTGGAGTTTTTAGTGTTTACAGGGAACAGTTATCTACCCCACAGAAGTGTTTGCATTTGTTCGAACTGTGATATTTTATTAGCTTCATAGTATTAATAGTCAACATGCTGGATGATGACAGATGCTACTCAAAGGAACAATAAAATGTTGTGATGTTTACTCAAGGTGTGTGCATGTTGCTTGCAGTGTTTATGATACATTATATAGCTTAAAAAGTGGAAAGAACAGCACTAAAAGGCGGACGGGACGGGCGGATCAGTTGTCCTGACGACGTTTCTGCAAGCACTCCCGAGCCGTGCAGCGCAACAGAGGTTCTCTTTCGGTTGTAGAAAGGCCACCGAAAACCTCCGGGCTTGTTGCCTCCGCCGTGCTTGCTTCGACATCTTTTTGAGAAGCACCAAGGAAAGCACGTACGATTATGGTGAAATTGCGAAGCCCCTGGAAGCTTTCGGCATAGATATTCTTTCAATAAACATCTAGGAGCGTATGACGCCTGGTATATTGAATCTTGAACCTTGAGCCTGACGTAGCTTGAAGCTCATGTCCTCTCGTATGTTTAAAAATTAAAAATCATCCGAACATCTTCACTTCACTTCACTTCACTTCAGGGTCCGCTTCACTTAACGTGCAAAGTGATTAAGCCCCCACACAAGAACCCCCACACAAGAACGGCGGGCTGTTGTTGAGTTTACTCGCTTGCTTGAACAGAAGCAGGACAAGATAAGAATCGTAATATCTCTAATAATCTTAACATCATCCTATCCTGTCGTATCCTATCTATTAACATCCTAGTCATTTACGCAAATTACGAGTCGTCCACACAACAACAAAACACATAAATGTTCAGATGTTTGAGCAGTGAACTCTTGCTAATAATAAAGAGAGGATAAACTTTTAATTCCTCTTTCTAACAATACTGGGCTCTACCCTGTACTAGCACTTACACATCCCCCGGGACGCTAGAGCTAACCTGAAAGTTATGCATAGTGTATAAGGCGTGAATCCAAAAACGTTTCTTGCCATCACTTTTTCGGTCTTGCAGACGCAATCTCTGTTGACACGAAAACTCAGCTGGTAGCATTCAAAATCCCTGATCTCAAGAACGCCGTACCCGGAACGGAGCGCTATGAATTGAACGTCATCGGTAAGCAGCACACGAGATTTAGATACTCACTCACTCCCTAAGCACTGCTTTGCCATTTATACAACGTGATAAACTAAGCTGCGACTGTATGTTGTTCAACCTTGTGCGCTTGTTTTTACGAATACTGTGTGCTATTCATTCCTGCTTTACCCACCAGGAGATGAATTGGGACATCATTTAGAAATAGCGATAAGTGACCCTACACACCTGGTTAGGATAACTCCAGGATCTGCTCTGTGGATCATGATATATCAGGCCCCAACGCTGTACACTTACGGCTACTTAAAGGCGTCGAACAAAATAACCGAGGAAACAGAAGACAAGGCCCTTGATGCCATGCGGAAAGGTACGTGTCACCCTTCACGTAAGTGATTAGGTAAGAGATCATACCTAATAGATTGAATGGGGATACACAAAGTTTGTGTGACGTCAAGTCCTCAGTGACGTGATCAATGTCACGTGAACAATGTCACTGTCAATGTTGTGCATGTAGAACAGCTAGCAAGCAGCAATATAATTTGATTTTCTTTTTACCGCTTGCTTAGCTGTGGGCCAACTCTTTTCTGCCATGGGTGGGATGGAAGGTGAAATTTAGTGACGGAAAAGCCTCATATATCGGTATCTCGGGAATATCCTAAACGCTCCCGTCGATAAGAGACATGCCACACAAGCATTCCACACTTGTCTTTATATATATATATATATATATATATTTTGCTTGCCCTCTAGAAATTGGTGTATTTTATCCGAGTAATAAAGAGGGGACATTCTTACGCATTCTTCACCGAGTTTCCTTGTCTGCCTAACCTCTTCGAACAATAATGTCCCTTTACTCCTGCACCGTGGAATGACCTCTGTTTTGTTCCATAACAAGCCCTCTTTTCACAGGGCCTGTGTTTTGACAAACAAGCATTGATATGGAGCCTTATGAATTCCGATTAGCCGATATTGTTCAGATACCGATATAATATCGATATAGTAATATAATTCCGGTTAGCCTACCGTGTACGATCGATTGTCTCATTATCCTGTTATACGAACAATCTGTCACCAGAAAGAGTTTAGGCCACCGGAGCTGTCGTGAAACATCTACATGTCGTTGATGAAGTCAGTAATGTTTTGTATTTCTAATATGGTAGGATACGCAGAGATACTGGCATACCGTCAGCCTAATGGGGCATATGCGATGTGGCTTCACGTCAAACCAAGTCAGTGGTGAGTAACTAAAGGGATCAGCATCTCAGTTTTCCCTAGACATCCACTTACGCACACCGATGTACGCTATAATGCCTACCAAATAGCGAAATATCCCAGTGTCTTCCTCTCCGCTTTGCGTTCCTTTCCTCACGTCTCCCGCCATATTCAGCCGTGTTTGCTGTGGTCCCTTCTTGGCCATAGCAGCATTCATGAACACTTAGATACTGTTATCCTACGTTGATAGGTGTGCAATGTACTGAACATATTTCTTCTTGCCAATATATTGCACATTACTTTGAACATGAGACAATCGATGTTCTGAGGTTGGAACACATAGAAATGACAAATACATACCAATCCTCAAGTTCCTAAGAAATTAAGAATGAAAGATCGAAGTCACTGGAAGGGTTACCCAGTAGTAGGACTCTAACATCGATTGTCTCATGTTCAACAGGTGCCGCTTGCGTCTATCCCGTCGTATGAATGTGTGTACGAGTGAGAAAAATGCAAGAGTGAAAAGGGGATGAGTGAGAGAGAGAGATGTGTGTTGGTCCTTTCAGATGACGCGCTCTTGGAAGTCGCTGGGGAGGTGTGTTAGCTTAGCTCAATTGGTAGATGAATGAACGAATAACCGAGAGACACGGGACACGAAGACAAGCACAAGAGTTCTCAGACACAGTAATGATTTAATAACACACAAACCTCCTAAATACCTAACAACTCCCGGAGGGGAGGGAGAGGGATAAAGGATGGCCTATTTACACTGTTCCCAGGTTGCGTTATCGCCACCGTCTCTTTCAAAAGTCTTTTCCACTTATCCCTTTCCCTAGACACTCTCTCGGTGTCTCTCGGTTATTCGTTCCTTCATCATCATGCACCAGTTAGTCTGCGCCCTATCTCTTTTATCAATTGGTAGAGTCCAGGACGGGTAATCCAGAAGATGTGGGTTCGAGTCCTGCAGCTGGCTAACCTTTTCAGTGACGTCCATCTTTCATCATAGATCACTTTACCTGCCTCTTAATCAGCTGAACTCTCGCCCCCTCTCTATGTTAAATTTGATTGGTCCATGGCCGAATCCATCCCACCAACGCTCTGAGCTTAAAGCTTCTCTGACCTGTTTGGTCACGGTAGGATTTGTGTCCTCGCTGTGAGCCGACTCATTATTTCATTTCCCATATTACCACCTGCAATGGGGTAGAGGGTATCGCCCCTGACGATAAAACTCTACAATCGCCATCATAAAATAGTGTTATTGTCGTTTCTTTCTTTGATGGATGCACACGAATAAAGACAACTCTCGCATTGGTAACGTTAACAAAGCGCATACGAAACATACGAAGAATTTTGTGTCATATACTCTAGGATCGATTGATGAGAAGTACATGTGGACATATCATGGAAATCACTTTACTGCTAGTGACCCCTCAAAATAGGAATGCTTTCGCAATATTATCGATAACATGTCAGTTGACGTGCCACAAGTCAAAGAAGGCGTAAAGCGTATGCGGCCAATACGAGATCAACTAATTGTCACACGAAGTAGAGAATTACGATATAAAGACAACATATCAAACTGAACACTGGAGCTTTGCACTGCATATTCTTGAGCCGGTACGGCCGTAAATGTATTTTGGTACTCTTACACAATTTCTTATCTTGAAACATGTATTGTTGTTGTCTGGCCTAGAGAGTCGTCTATGTAGATGGTCTGCCCGTAGACGTCACTCAAATGATCATATTCGTTGCGTATTGTGCCGTTCTAGGCTAACAGCATTTGTGGTGAAGAACCTATGCGAAGCGAGCAAATGGATAAGAGTCGACGAGCACGCTATCACTAGCGCGCTTGCCTTCCTCATCAACAAGCAAACAGCGAACGGGAGCTTTGTGGAAGATTCGCCGACATTCTTAAGTCAAATGCAGGTAAGACAACTTGAGTGGTGCTCAACCGCAGCACACTGACCCGTTCGTTGCATGTTCTTCGTCAACATTGCCTCTAAACGTGCCGCTTCGTTCCTGTGTTTTCCGCACACTGTATGTTTGAACGTATAATACGTTTTACTGCGGATTTCACCGGACCAGCGAGACCTACACTTCAATCCTCATGGCGCTAAACCGTTTACACGTCTCACCCACTAGTCAGTGGCGATGCATTCATTGAGACGTGCAAGTGACGAATGACGAGCCCCACGGTCACGGTATATCCAATCCACGTACGTTTCCTGGTGATGTGACGAAGAAAAAAATAAAAGAAAAACGCGTGCCCTTCCTGACGAGTGCCTACTCGCTGCTTGTTCGTGAGACGCGTAAGCTATTAAAGGAGTACAGAGGGCCATCCACAAATATTTTCAGGTTAAGATATCCGATCGAACTGTGTGTGTCAGTTTATAGAACAGCACGAAAGGTTTTGATGTGTGCCATTTGTTTGGCAGCGTTTGTGTGGCAGTAGTTTGGCGCACGCTCACCCTCAACTCGCCTCTCCGGGTACAGCGAGGAAGATGCCGATGACGTTACAGGATCCACGCCTTCTGGTTCGCTGGTCAATGGGGGTCAGTGCCCTGTCCTTTTGCCGCCGTAAACCATTTTTGGCAGTTCCCCCGGAGAATTGGGGATAGAAGGAGCGGCCGAATCATGACCGAACCAGGAGCAGTGCTTTTCGAGACAGCAGCAAACGAGAGAGTCGCGGACAACATTTCTCTGAACCAATCAGCGAGCGCGGACTCGCTGATTGGTTCGCGGACTGCTGAGGTCGCAGGCAGGTCACACGCTCGTACTGCTCTCAACCACCGTTGTGCACGGTCTCTTTTTGAAGCGCACTTGAAATTCGATTTCCGCGATAATTATGATTCTGCGGCGTGAATTACTTCGGCATCTCATTAACCTACTTAACAGTTTTATAGGAAGAAAACAGCGTGTTAAAAATGACTTAGGTGCTACTTTAAGCACCAGGCCACCTACGAAGGGTGTTCAAGTCTAACCGGGACATCTCATTTTTCGCAAAGGTCAAATGAACTTACAGGCGAGAAATTAGTTTTATTTTCCAACGTAATCTCCAGCTGCACTAATGCACGTGTCCCAGCGTTTCACGAGGGCTTGAACGCTAGCAGCGTAGAAATCCTTACCGGCGCCTAGCATCCACGATCAGACAGCATTCTTGACCCCATTGTCGCAGCTGAAGTGGCGGTTCCCAAGGAACACCTTCAGTGGCCCGAAGAGATGGAAATCGCAGGGGGAGCGGTCTGGACTGTAAGGGGGATGTGACAGCAACTCCCAGCCAAGTTCCTGTAAGGTGCGTGTTGTGAGATGCGCGGTATATGGGCGTGCATTGACCTGTAGGAGGAGGACTCCTTTGGTGATGAGGCCCGGCCGCCTTTGCTTCAGCGCCTTATGCACATCCCTGAGAACCTGCTAGTAATATGCACTATTGATGGTGGTGCACTGAGCAGAAAATCAACATGAGCAACGTCAGTATTGTCCCAGAAAACCGTGGCCATGACCTTACCCGTAGACGGCGTGCTTCGGAACTTCTTGGGAGCTGGCGAGCCCGGATGCTTCCACTGTTTTGATGCGCGTTTAGACTCAGAAGTGGAATGGTGCACCCATGTTTCATCGCACGTGATGATCCGATCAAGGAACGGCTGTCGTTCAGTGTCGAAACGGTACCTTAGCTCTTGGGATATTTCCAGTCTTCTCTGCCGATCAAACACGGAGACCTGGCTGGGGACCCAACGGGCACTAACTTTCCGAAACTGGAGGTGTTCGTGAATGATAGTGTTCAACGTTCCCACAGAAAGGTCCGTCTTTCGAACCAGTTCGAGACATGTTATTCGTCTGTCCTTGAGGATCAGGCGCTCCACAAGTTGGATGTTCTCAGGAACTCTGACACTGAGTCGCCCCGGCCGGGATCGTCCTGCACCGATGTACGGCCGTCTCGGAACCGTTTGCACCACTCAAGCGCTTTGCTTCGGCTCAGTGTATCGTTGCAATACTGAGCCTGAAGTCTTCTGTGAATTTCAGATGACTTTACGCCTTCATTCATGACAATTTGCAGTTCGATGTGCGCGCTCACCTCGTTGTCGGCCATTCTCTCCAGCGCGTGTCTTCTGTTTTGCACAAACTTTGGACCACCACGTCATGAACGTGGAAGCCTGTCATGTGTGAAAATGACGAAAAAAGAAGTAGCGCGAGCCATTTGTACACTCACGAGGCAGAAAATCCCGGTTACCAAGAAGTATGCATATAAGTTTTCAACAAGAAAAAGTAACGATAAATGCTTGTCTAACCAGAGGGATAAACAGTCTGGTGAGCACGTCCCTCAGGCTCGTTGTCGAATGGAAAGCAACAGAAGGACAGAAATTTGGTGCCGATAATACACCGTTCAAGATATGTAAACACTCACATTATTCCGCGTTTGTTGCTGTTCCGGCTCACGTCTTGATGGTTTTCCTATCCGCTTTCGTTCGCTGCAGGCCTTGGCGATATCCTCAGTGCCTGTCACGCGACATGCAATCGATCAGAAATTCATGGTAGGGAATCTGAAAATACGGTATCACAAATACTAGAAATTCAAAGTTACATCAACTTCTAAAGTGTCACTTTCCATTCAGGAGATATTCAAGCATAATTTTTCCTTTGAACCGACACACACACACACGCACACACACGCACGCACACACACACATACAGCAAAAACTATATACAATAAAATTTTCTTCACGTACCTTCCAGAAAGAAGCTTCCGCGGGTTTTCTCGCTCTCCTTCCGGAAAATCGCGTGCACTGGATATTCTGTGTTCCGATTGAAAATCTGTGCTATCGTTGTCTTCAGAAAAATTCCTCACGTCGTCCACAGAAGTAACAAGTCGAATGTCGGCAAGAAACTCATGTATACACACGCCATCATGACACCTTATTAATAAGCGGCACACAGGACAAAGCAAGTACACACGCATGCCGTGGAAGCTGGCGCGTAACTGCTCCAAGCAGACGGAGGCGATTCCGAGAAGGCGTTACAAAAGCGGGAACTTAGTGTACGGCCCCCGAGCAAAAAAAGAAAAAGAAAAACAGGGATAAATAGGGATGCGTGGCTGGAGCAAAGCCACTGAGTGGAGCTGTAAAAATAACACCGACGCATGTTTCCCGCGTTATTGTTTTCTTTTTCTTTTTTTCAGAACGAAACGAAAGGAAATATTCCATGTTCCGTAGATTCTTTGCACATTCCATTGCGGCGTACGCCAACCTGTGTGAAGCTCATACAAGCAGAGAGTATCGCAACAACTCCTACTTGCAATTTTATCTATCCTTTATAGCCTCTAATAGAAATACACGTGATAATCTACCGTTTACCCTATATTGCCCTTATTGTGTTTTCAGATGACTGGTCATGCAAAAATCAGCTGTGTATTTTTCACACGAGTAATGTGATTTCTGTTTGCATATTACCAAAACCCTCGAGACTCGGGAGCTACGCAAACAGACGCACGCGGACAGTGTCCGGCTGTTTTCGTAGTTCCCTAGCCTCGGCTTTTAGTAATATGAATTATAATCTCCAGCTCGCTTGCTCTTTAGCAATTCTTTCATTGTGATTTTTGTGTAACGTTCGTTGTGGGCACCTTATGCTAGGGGAGCTTTAATTTATAGCCGGATATAATTGACTTTATGCCTTCCTGATGGTTTATTTGGATGACACTTATGAAATTTCACGTTTTGGCGTTACGGTTTGGTGTAGGCTCAATTCACGTTGCCCATTCAATGAATGTAACATAATTAAATTACAGGAAGGGAGTTGCCTCAGGACAGAAGCCGCCGATATTTCGAACAGAGACTGTTCTTGTTCTGGGGCAGAAGAAGAACAGTCTCTGTTCGAAATATCGGCGGCTTCTGTCCTGAGGCAACTCCCTTCCTACATCTCTACCGGTTCGCTGGATTTCTACCCATCTACTAATTAAATTACAAATCATTAAACTAAATTCTACTCCAAAACACCTTGCGAGCCTCTCGAACGAAAAGGCCCCCTGAGAAATTCCCACAGAAATTCCCAAGGCTGTAAGGTATACCAAGGTGTGAGGCCCCATGTTGAATCTCAAGATTCGCCGACGTAACCGCAGGAGAGCTACGGCCTGGTCTGAGGTCCTGAGGCGGAACCTTAAAAGAACCACAGGAAGGTCTGGGGTTGTGAGGTAGAACCTCAGAATTTCTTGAGGTAACCTTAGAAGAACCACGGCCGGGTGTGAGGTCCTGAGGTAGAGCCTCAGGATTTCTTGAGGTAACCTCAGAAGAACCACAGACGGTTCTGAGGTAACCTCGGACAACTTCAAGATATCCTGAGGTAACCTCAGGATTTCTGAGGTTACCTCAAGACGTTTTTCCAATAGGGGATGTGCGGCTATAGATCGTGGTACGGTTCACTAACGCTCTCTTCCTCGCGGAGCGCTAGGAAACCACCTGCTTAGCCGCACGTAAAGTACCCCAGATGTTCATGGAGTATGACAGATTTGACTGATACATCGTCTATTTATTTCTACAGGGAGGAATCAAAGGTGCAATCCCTATGACCGCTTTCGTCATGATGGCGTTTTCGGAATGCATTGAGGACGGAGTGCAGGTAAGATTTAATTTTTCTTTGCACTAGAGATTGATATGTACATAACAAAGTTCACGCACTCCGAATTAAATCCAAGTGTGTTGAATGAAATCATGGATCCGTTGCCTGGTCTGTGGACATGACGGCATATGATTTGAATACAGCTACGTGTGTCCGTTTTGTTGTCCTCCATCAGTTTACTCGCGAGCGGCGTTGTTAAGAAGCGGTGTTCTACCCGCTACCAAAACGAAGTATGTTAATACCGCTCCCCGCTACTACACAAAAAAGTAGCGCAATACTATAACTTAGCCACAAATTTGAAAAGCAGAACGTGATACCGCGACCGCTATCATAGAAAAGTAGCGTGAGCCCTATGCCGTTACCTTGCCGCTACCGTACCGTTCCCTAGGCAACACCTCACCGTAGGCGCATCGTTCCCGAATCTATCTAAAGACGGTGCAATATTTATGTTCCTTCACATAGCTTATTGCTTATTGTAGTTAAAGTATACCATTGCTTACAGCCCGCCAAGGTGTATTAGTTCTCACTATCTTCACTTTGAGGTGATGGACATCTAACGGACATAGCCCTACGCATTTAGGATAAAAAAATCCCCTGGCAATATTTCGAACACGAGAAAACTTTCTGCCATAAAAGTATCTTGTTCCAGATATCCGCGAATTCCAATCTCAAAGTTGTCCGTCAGCTTAATGTCGACGAAATTACCAGTTTTTCCTGCGGACAACTGCAATCAGAAGCGTTCACACATAAAGTCATCAATAAGTAGCTACTTGGTGGTAAAAAGATCAAACGAATATCTCTGAACAAAAGGGCGTAGTTGATTTCAGTAACAAAAATGATCATTCAACGGCGTGATAATGAACTACATTAGATAAGATTTGTAACATATAACCTGACAGATGGTGACGCAGCCACCCTCCTGTTTGCCAGACTCGTGATTACTGGCTTGCCGTGAAAAAAGTGCCGCGTGCGCAGCGCGGAGCTCGAGGTAACTCGTTACTGTAACTAAGCTTTTTTTTTTTTATCGGCAACTTAACTCGGCAATTTCGCGCCATGGTAACTTTCAGAGGAACTCGTTCTTTTCTCTGGTAACTTTGCCAAAGGAACTTCCAAGCTACTTTTAACTTGCTCTTCACTCACGTCCACATATTTTGTTTCGTGACATTTTATGCCATAAAACGTGATATTCAATCAATGACAGTATTCTATTCAGGAAGTAGGAACCGCTACCATTGAACTGAAGCTGAACCATTGTGCGCCCACGTGGGGAATAAGATGTAAAGTGGTCGAGCAGTTTTACAGAAACCAAAACGATCTAAGCATGCTGCACTCCTCCGCAGGCAATTCAAGGTCGAACTCAACTGCTCACGCGCGCTGCGCCTGTTTAGTGCTGTATTGTGTCCGATGTAACTTGGAAGTAACTCGCTCTCTGTAAATACGAGTGACATTTCACGTTGAAGAGCATCGTTATTGACTAAGGTACATTTTTTCACACGGTAACTTAACTTGTCACAAGTTCTTTTTGACGGGTAACCTTTCGATCCGCGGTGCGCGGTATGTGTTTATTCGTCACTTAGGACAGCTTACTGGACAAGATATACCAAGCTAGCAGACAAAGCGGTGTGGTATTGTCGCGATGATCGCAGTGTACAGGGTAGTTGCTGGAGGACGGAAGCACACCAGAAAGCTGCTGGTCGTGGTCCAGAAAGTCGCAAGGTGTTCGCAACAGACGACGACCAGCAGAGTCACCCGTTTGTGTTTCGTTTGGAAACCAGCTTCGTTTTCGCTCGTTCAACTTGGCTTCATAATTCTGTAGCAGGTTGTTTCACACCGCGGACTTCACCTGCATAAAGGGCGAATGGTCAAGTAAGATAAACTAAGATCCTCCTGGTGCCAGTGGTTGCTCTGGTACCTCTACACAGCACACGTCACTTTCCGTTGCAGTCTCCCTTGTTCTCTACAATCAGAGAGCATTGTTCATAGTTCTTTGGAGGTGCCGCTGACGTAACTGAGATCACTATGATTTTAGCATCTGTATCTCTTCCTTGAATCTGTGTCCCTTAAGCGTTATAATGTTGACACAGTTCTCGCACCACTTTATCGGGTTTCCGTAGTTACGAAACATGTGAGGGATCTTCTACATTTCGGCTACCATGGTGCTGCCAAATCGCGCCACCAAAGTCGCTGAGAAGTCATTTCTAGTTTACTTTACTTCTTGCTAATCATATTCAAAAGGTACGCATTAAATTTAACACATTACTGTCAAAACTGATGTTGCAGGTTGACACCTTAAACTACTCAAATGCTCGAGCAGCCGCGTACCTCGAAAAAAATCTAGGACCGTCATCTGGCAACTACGCTCTGGCGCTTTGGGCGTACGCCTTCGCAGTGGGAAACAGCCCTTCGAGGTCTAAGGTGCTGCAGTATCTAAAGAACGTCGCCAGTTACGCAGAAGGTAATCATATTGAGTTGTATGTTCATTTGTGTCTTTTAGGTACGGGAAAGCTTTGCAGTTAAATACCCTACGTCATCTCAGAGGGAAGCCATACCCTTGCATGCGCACTTGTACTTCACGATATTCAAGCTATGTTCATCGTTTCCTGGTTAACACCTATGAGCATCAGTGATAATAATGAGTTTGCAGTCAATGTAAATGCCGTTACAATACCATCGTGCAAGACATTGCTCGATGTGTTCCGGCAGTCTGTGTCATATGCAGAATCAAGACCGCTCAAATAGCTGAGAGCACACAAAAAATCGCGTCTTCTCACAGCTGCGTGAGAAAAAACAGGGGGAAATGACAGCGATAGCAGCATCTATCGTGCGCGCGCGATAAGGACTTCACAGAGCTCGCGGTGCTGCTCGGCACGCACACGTACATAACCTTTCGGGTCTTCTCGGCATCGTCTCATTGCAGCCGCTCTTTGCGTCCCCTCACTGCTGTGTCAAGTCGTCGTCATGCAACCAGTGCGAGTCTTGTTGCTCGTCCGCTCCACGTGCCATGCACGTGCAGGGGCAGGGCTCTGCACTCCCTACACTCTAAACCTGGTACCTTCTAGTAAAGGGTAAAAATTTCAAAATTTTTACCCTCTATTTCAGAAGTTACCTTGTAACCTATGGACAATACCCTCTATAAACGTTACACAGATCACCTATGAATAGAAGTTACTGTCTCCTAACCGCCACACCGACGTAAAAGTTACTTTCGCCAGGCATGGCTGTCTCTAAGACGCTCGCCTCTTCACAGACGCTACAGAACAAATGGTGCTCAAAATGAGCTCTCATCAGTGCAGAACGCATACTGTCGTTCGGAACATATAGCTATAATATACGTAATTCACCTAAGGGCATCCAGTGGCGAAAAGTGCGTAATCACTACATGTACAGATTCACATGCACAACAAATGAAAGAAAGAAATAATTGCAACTGGAGCATATGTATTATATAATTGGCAAACCTGGAACTACAGCTGAGGCAAGAGCGCGAGGACGTCCCGATACCAACACTTCAGCTGTGGTGAACGACATTCAGTTTCAAGGAGGTATACTCTTTGCAGTCCTCACGTTGTTGCAACTTCCTCTCCATTACGCCGAAAACATTTCTATTCCTTTATGATATGTCAGAATGACACATCAGCGACGCGGCTATGGTTTATCAGAAGTACACGAAGAAGTAAAACACAAGGATGACAAAGGGCTAAGCAAATAACGGACGTAAGACACACACGTACACATTGTGTTGAACTGTTGAACCGTGTTAGAGAGACAGACTGTGCTGTGATTAGTGTTCCTAGATTGTCCAGCAAAAACGTAACCACGTAAACTTGGTAGTGAACATACCGTAGAAATACCCTGATAAAGTTCCGTCACTTGACCTTTTGCATTCTTCACAATTCTGAACACGATCCGCAGTTCGCACAGACGCTGAGACACAATAACGTAACGCACACTGATCCAACACTCTCGTACTGAATGATTGAATGTGCTGCTTGAACGAGAACACAGTGACTTTTGAGAAGTACCTTTTATACAGGTTACCTTGCAAAGAAACAAGAGAAACAAACGAAGGAAATTCAAACGCGGGATTCGTTTAGAAGTTACAACGTTCCTATAAAGGGTACATTTATAAGTTACGACGATGTATTTCCGTTGAACACTGAAGTAACCTCTATTGCTCCTCCAGTGTCACGTTACAAGTCGTGTTTAACCTCTACATAGAGGTATCGAACGTGTAACCTCTACGATATTTGGAAATCTACGTCTATATAAAGGTTACACATTGCTAAAAGTTATAATAAAGGGTACCGAGTGTGCTGCCACTTACAAGGCACGGGTTTCGTTTCTTTGCTCTGTATTCTTAGCGTGTGAATTTCTTGTACTCAAACCAAATGATATCAGCCGAAGTATACACGGAGGGGCAGATTGGAGGGAACCATAACATGCCACCCATCTCGAAGCGGGATCCCCGGTGTTGATACAATTCGAAGAACCCCTGTCTGACTCCACTGGCCATAACCACAACAAGTGTCGGGTTTAACTCGGTTGCGTTACAGCGGTCTGGCTGGACGAGGTGGGTGGCTTCGGTGTGTTTGTGGTTCGCTCCGTTTTCTTTTCTTTCCGTTTGTGTACAACGCTTTGGATCTCTGTACCACGTGACCTTTCTTCTCTCCCTTGTGTCTTATGTAGACCAACTGTTGAGCTCTCGCTCTCGTCTGTCTGAACATGTAACTCAAGGTGAAATACAGGAACGTTTTTTCACCTCTCCACGAGGTTTATCTATCTGACGAGTCAGTTTTCTTAATCATTCTGATGAGGTCAGAATAGTGAAAAAACGCCTTCCAAGGATTGTTGGATATACGCTTGCTGATGGACGTCTACCATGCGGACATATGCGTCAGCACCAGCCTCAAGCCACACCGTCCTTGGATGAGACTTCACGCTTGACACTGTTGCCGGAAGACCGTGCGCCGTCTCGAAGCAGCGTCGGATACACCGTATCTCGCCTACAAGCAACAACGGCAGATATAGGATACATCGAGAAGCTTCGACGTCTCCGGCACCTGTCCTTCCTCTCCGTGAACGGCGTTCGAGGAACTACGTGAACGACAGCCTACATCGCCATGGCCGGGAAGGACACAGGTGAGCACTTTGCAATCCAAGAGAGAGATAATTCGGACATAGCGGCTGCGGCGCCGTCCGTAGATGAACAGGGCGCTAAGCCGAAACGTAGAGTAGCCCTCTCACAAAAGGCTCAGCAGAACTACGAGCTCGAAAGAGATGAGCATCGTGCGAAACTAGATAAAGCTTGGGAAGAAACAGCGCTCGAGCTGGAGAAGGTCTGTATACCAGAGGCGTCGCATCAAGAAGCCGGGAGACTGAGCACCTCCTACAAACGGTACAAGCTTCACGCTGAAAGGTTCTCCTCCTTCCTAACAAAGACGAATGTAGAACAGAGTTTAACGGAACGAGACGTTCAGAAAGCAATCGACAAGGATCGGGACGATCTTGTGCGAGGTATAATCACCGAAATTGAACACCGTCTCGACAGCCAGGGAGAGACGGGCTCTCGGCGCTCCAATGGTTCTGTTCATTCATCCTTGTCGTCACGACGTTCCACCCATTCCAGTTTGGATTCATCAGTAAGCTCCGCAGCGACTAAAGCTAGAGCCGATGCCGAAGCAGCTCGCGCTCTCACGTCTTACAGTCAACAGGAGACTGCGATGAAACTGGAGAAAGCTCGTATAGAGGCCAACCTAGAAGCACTTCAAAGAGAGAAAGAAGCTGCTGTCGCGGAAGCGCAAGCCAAGGTTCTAGAAGCGGCACTTGAACAATACGACCCACGGCTTACAGAAGTCAAATTCGTCGACGCGTCGGAAAGGACTAGGGAGTACGTTTTACGTCACGGTCTACCACAGAGCACGCACGCGTTTACGGGAGACAGTCATCGATGCCACACTGTAAGCGGTGAACAGACGGCTGCTGCAGCACCTAGCGCGTCACAAGGTGACAACGTCTCTCGCGCTGCCGGTGGAAGACTTTCCGGAAGGCGTACAATTGGTCTGGGGGGAGAATCAGAACCAACTACACTCCCGAATCCCCTACCCATTATGGGTGACGTCGCCAGGTACTTACTTCGCCGGGAGCTGGTTACTACGGGCCTCTCGAAGTTCAGCGACCGTCCGGAAGACTATAGGTCGTGGAAATCGGCATTTCGTAACGCTACTAAAGGCCTTGGAATATCAGCCACAGAAGAGATGGATCTCCTGGTGAGGTGGCTGGGAACCGAATCGTCCGTGTACGCTAGAAGGCTAAGAGCTGTACACATCGGAAACCCGGATATGGGACTTCAGGCGATCTGGGAACGGTTAGAAGAGGCCTACGGTAGCCCGGAGGCAATCGAAAACGCGCTAATAGACAGGCTTGAAAGGTTTCCGAGGATACCAGGTAGTGACCGCGAGAAACTGAGGGAGCTGGGAGATTTACTCCAAGAACTCGAGTCAGCAAAGGCAGATCCACACTTGCCTGGGCTCTCCTACCTGGACACGTCACGTGGGGTCAACCCCATTGCAGCGAAACTTCCTCTACATTTGCAAGAAAAATGGATCGCTCTAGGATCGAAATACAAGCGGGAACACCGTGTGTCTTTCCCACCATTCTCTGTCTTCTCAGACTTCGTCCGAACCACGGCGAAGACAAAGAACGATCCAAGTTTCATAATCGGGCCCTCAAGCGATAACACAGGCAAGAAGGACAAGACATCCTCGTCGACAACGCAATCCTCTAAGAAATCGTCTGTATCGGTGCACAGGACCACGATTACCTCTCAAGAAGACAGCTCAGCGAGTCAAGTGGAAAGAACTCCAAAGAACCCGGAAGGAATGTGCCCCTTGCACAAGAAGCCACATATACTTAGCAAGTGTAGGGCATTCCGTCAGAAACCTCTCGCCGAGCGAAAGCGCTTGCTGTCAGAGTTCGGCGCATGCTTCAAATGCTGTGCGATGACGCACAACGCGAAGAGCTGCGACTCAACGATACATTGCACTGAGTGCAATAGCGACCACCACATTACGGCACTTCATCCAGAGAACGTTACCTCGCAAGCTCGACGCACCGCGGGAGTCCCGTCGGCTGAGGAAGACGGTTTCAGCCGAGCGTCCGCAAAGGTTACATCAAGCTGCACGGAAGTGTGTGGAGATGCCAATTCGAGAGTATCCTGCTCAAAAATATGTCTCGTCAAAGTGTACCCAGAAGCTCAGCCAGAACAAGCAGTTCGGATGTATGCGGTCATTGACGACCAAAGCAATAAGTCATTGGCCAGACCCGAATTCTTCGAATGCTTCAACATTCACGGGTGCGAGTATCCATACACGCTAAGGACGTGCGCCGGGGTGGTTGGGACGTTGGGACGACGAGCTACCGGCTATGTTGTTGAGGGCATCGACAGTGGCATACGTCTGCCTCTACCAACGTTGACGGAGTGCGACCAGATTCCTAATGACAGGAATGAGATTCCAACACCGGACGCTGCTCGCAGACATCCTCATCTCAAGGCACTGGCAAATGTCATTCCGCCACCCGACCCCAATGCACAAATCCTACTGCTCTTAGGAAGGGATCTCGTTCAGGCGCACAAAGTGCGTCAGCAGCGCAACGGTCCCAACCACGCTCCTTTCGCCCAGAAGCTAGACCTCGGGTGGGTCATAGTTGGGGACGTCTGTATCGAACGATTGCGCACTCCACAGGTCTGTACCTTCGCCACAACCGTGTTGCAAAACGGCCGTCCTTCCTACTTCACGCCCTGCCCCAACCACATGATTGTGAAAGAAAAGCCCTGCTTTGAGCATTCTGCAAAAGAAGTCGTCCAGTCTCCCCCGCCGCTAAGCAACGACCTTACGGATCCCCTATTCCAGATCACAAGAGATGACGAGAAGCTTGCTCCGTCAATGGAAGATAAAGAATTCCTGAGCTTGATGGACGGAGATTTCCACAGGGACACGTTAAACAACTGGGTAGCCCCTTTGCCTTTTCGTGTGCCCCGACGTGAACTCCCTGACAACCGAGAACAGGTGTTTTCTCGGTTCGCTTCGTTACGTCGCACTCTGGAAAGGAATGCGGAGATGAAGAGGCACTTCGTTGCCTTCATGCAGGATATGCTCGAAAATGGCCACGCTGAGCAGGCACCGCCAAGAAAGGAAGCCAACGAATATTGGTACCTCCCCAGCTTCGGTATTTACCACCCGCAGAAACCGGGCCAAATCCGGGTAGTTTTCGATTCAAGTACCAAGTACCAAGGTGTTTCGCTCAACGACTTGCTCCTTTCGGGACCGGACATGACAAATAGCCTGATCGGTGTGCTTCTCCGTTTTAGAAAAGAGGCTGTGGCGGTAACGGCTGACATCCAGCGAATGTTTTATTCCTTCTTCGTACGTGAAGAAGACAGAGACTACCTTCGCTTCTTGTGGTTCCGAGACAACGACACCAGCAAGGATGTCATTGAATACAGGATGTGTGTACATGCGTTTGGCAACACATGCTCTCCCGCTATTGCAACCTACGGCTTAAGGCGCACCGCACAGGAGGGAGAGCAGGACTTTGGTGCGGACGTTCGACACTTTATCGAGAGAGACTTCTACGTCGACGACGGCCTCAAGTCCTTACCGACCGAAGAGGAGGCTATCGATTTACTCAAAAGGACACAACACATGCTGAAAGGAGCAAACCTGCGGCTTCACAAGGTAGCCTCTAACTCTGTGGAGGTCATGGGCGCCTTCCCATCCGATGACTACGCCAGGGGCCTTAAAGACATGGACTTCGACAGAGGTCACGTACCGATGCAACGGAGCCTTGGACTAAACTGGGACCTAAAGGGAGATACGTTCACCTTCAAAGTGCCCGTAAAAGACACCCCGAATACACGACGCGGCGTACTATCCACTGTGAACAGCCTATACGACCCCCTAGGATTCACAGCCCCAGTGACAGTACAAGGTAGGCTGTTGCTGAGAGATATTTCTTCAGAAACGTCAGATTGGGATGCCCCTCTCGACCTGAATGACAACTGGCTAACGTGGCGATACTCCTTACATCATCTTGAACGGCTCAAGATACCACGCCAGTACACTGCAATCTCTCTCTCCGACGCCCGTCGACGGGAAATCTGTGTATTCTGCGATGCCTCAGAAAAGGCGATCGGCGCTGTGGCGTACATCAGAGTCACAGATGCTGATGGAATGCAACACGTGGGTTTTGTGTTTGGAAAAGCAAAGCTAGCGCCGCGCCCCGAACAGACCATTCCAAGACTTGAGCTATGTGCCGCAGTGCTCGCCGTCGATGTCGCAGAGCTAGTCGTCAGCGAGATCGATGCTCACATCGATGACATTAAATTCTACACGGACAGCAAAGTTGTGCTCGGATACATCTTCAATCAATCGAGGCGTTTCTACGTCTATGTCAGCAACCGTGTGAACCGCATACGAAGATCTACGAAGCCCGAGCAATGGCATTACGTTCCCACCGGTCAGAACCCTGCAGATCACGCCACTAGACCTGTGGCTGCAGATGCTTTGGCTGACACGACTTGGCTGACAGGACCGAAATTTCTCCGGGAATGTACGGACGCGCAGAGAGAGCGCACAGCCTTCCCGCTTTTTGAACCAGATCAGGACAAGGAAATCCGTCCTCAAGTGGCTGTCTCGGCAACTCGCGTAGGAAATCAACAACTGGGGGCTCATCGCTTCGAGCGCTTTTCGACATGGACATCCTTACTGCGGGCCGTGGCATGCCTGGTGCATATCGCTCGTTCCTTTCATAACCCTTTGGCTGATTGTCACGGATGGCATTACTGCAGCAAACCTCGAAGCGCGGATGAGCTGAACGAGGCGAAGAAAGTAATCCTTCGTTGCGTCCAACACGAAGAATTTCCAGAAGCCGTCACATGTCCCCGTACGGACGCAGCTCAACAAAGTCGCATTTCGTCCAGCAACCCTTTGTGTGAGCTCGACCCGTTCGTCGACAATCAGGGCCTGTTGAGAGTTGGTGGACGCCTACGGAACTCCGACCTCGACGAAGCGGAAAAGCATCCAGTCATCGTTCCGGGTCGCCATCATGTAGGCTTATTGCTGATACGGCACTATCATGGAAAAGTTAAACATCAAGGGCGACACTTCACCGAAGGAGCTATTAGAGCTGCCGGGTTTTGGATTATCGGCGGAAAAAGATGCATCGGCGCCATGACTCATCATTGTATCACATGCCGCAAACTTCGAAGAAAATTGGAGCATCAGAAGATGGCCGACTTGCCTGAAGATAGGCTAAGCGCGGACCCTCCGTTCACCTACGTGGGACTGGACGTTTTCGGCCCTTGGATGGTCGCCTCACGTCGCACAAGGGGCGGTCTCGCCCACAACAAACGGTGGGCAGTCTTATTCACGTGCATGGCCATTCGTGCAGTGCACATAGAGGTCATTGAGTCAATGGATACGTCAAGCTTCATTAACGCCCTGCGAAGATTCCTTGCGCTCAGAGGCCCAGTGAAACAGCTCCGTTCAGACAGGGGCACGAACTTCGTTGGTGCCTGCTCTGAGCTCAAGATGTCGGCTGTTGGCTTCGAACTTCGTAAAGTTCAACGCTTCTTGAGCGAGCAAGGCTGCACCTGGATTTTCAATACACCTCATTCCTCCCACATGGGTGGCGTGTGGGAACGCATGATAGGCATGGCTCGCCGGATCCTGGATTCAATGCTTCTGAACGACGGCTCTCCTCGCTTCTCCCATGAGGTCTTGACCACATTCCTAGCAGAAGTGACCGCCATTATAAACGGAAGACCATTGGTTCCAGTCTCCTCGGATCCCGAATGTCCCTCAGTGCTCTCCCCTGCAATGATCCTGACGCAGAAACCTACGTCGTCAACAGCACCTCCAGGAGATTTTAAAAGTCTTCATGTGAAGCAGTGGAAACAAGTTCAAGCTCTTGCCAACAGCTTCTGGCATCGCTGGAGAACACAGTTCCTGCCCACCCTTCAACGCCGTCGCAAGTGGAAAACCGATCGACCTAATCTTCAAGTTGGCGATCTTGTGCTGCTGAAAGACGTGGGCGCTAGACGCAACGAGTGGCCAATGGGACGAATCACCGCTGTGCGGCGAGGGAATGACGGTAAGGTGCGCAAGGTGCAACTCCAGACAGTTAAAGACGGCAAGAAGAAAACCTTTGAACGACCAGTCTCCGAGATGGTTCTTCTGTTCTCGCCGGATCAAAGTGACTGAACTCGTTTGTGTGCATGATAGTGCATGATAGTATCTGGTATCCTACGGGACACCAGCCGGGGGAGTGTGCTGCCACTTACAAGGCACGGGTTTCGTTTCTTTGCTCTGTATTCTTAGCGTGTGAATTTCTTGTACTCAAACCAAATGATATCAGCCGAAGTATACACGGAGGGGCAGATTGGAGGGAACCATAACATGCCACCCATCTCGAAGCGGGATCCCCGGTGTTGATACAATTCGAAGAACCCCTGTCTGACTCCACTGGCCATAACCACAACAAGTGTCGGGTTTAACTCGGTTGCGTTACAGCGGTCTGGCTGGACGAGGTGGGTGGCTTCGGTGTGTTTGTGGTTCGCTCCGTTTTCTTTTCTTTCCGTTTGTGTACAACGCTTTGGATCTCTGTACCACGTGACCTTTCTTCTCTCCCTTGTGTCTTATGTAGACCAACTGTTGAGCTCTCGCTCTCGTCTGTCTGAACATGTAACTCAAGGTGAAATACAGGAACGTTTTTTCACCTCTCCACGAGGTTTATCTATCTGACGAGTCAGTTTTCTTAATCATTCTGATGAGGTCAGAATACCGAGTTAAGAGTGTATCTGCAGATAGTGATCTATCCGTGCGATCGGCTGACGACGCTTGCACGTTACATGCCGCGCGGCTGTCGCTTTCTTGTTCTTTTTCGACGTGCTCTCCACTTGGCTGGTGCGCCGAATAGGACGTTACCGTCCTCGACAAAAAGTTCCCGTCATATAGCTGTCGCCGTAAAAAAGAGGGAAGCGAATGACAGAACGGCGCATTAAAGAGGTCCCGCATGGTGGTTTGTCCGCAGCCATACTGGTGGGGATACGCTGTGGAAAACAGGACAGCGGGTAGGAATGACTATGTTTAATGGCTGAGTAACAGAAGAATATGGGGTCACGAGATGATGACTGCTTCGTCGTCATCACAAAGATTTAACAGGCTGCCCGCCGCGGAAGGCGTTAACGGGCGGATCGTCGACTAATGTTGGTGATGCCAGCAATATGGGTACGAATAGCGCCGTGCAGCGGTGAAACGTGCAGCCATGGCGGAGCTTTTCGCATTAGTTGAGATTCCGCTGGCTTCCACTGTCGGACTTCACTGATGACGGTGTTCTTCTTCCTATAAGCCTTCAGACAATATGTCTTTCCAGCAGTATATCGTATACTGATAGATCTGTTGCGCAGGGATCGTGACCTGTCTCTAAGGCACCTTGCAGTACAGCACACGACTGACATGACGTCGTGGTGAAAGGATATTGATAAGATTGCTGTAGGAAGGAGGTCCCTGTCGATGGAAGTGTCATCCGACTTATAGTATGTGGTCAGTGGTTGCTTGCCGACGCACTCAACGTCTCCTTGAAGCAACGTTTTGAAAGACACTAATGATCTTGGCCGTATTTCTTCGTCTTCTGAGTTAGGCATTGCAGCTGGATCGGGAAGGAGTCCTTCAGGGTCTTGTACCATTTGCCCTGTCAATTTCTTTCTTCTGGGTAGGAACTTGTTATCAGGTACCCTGGTCCTTCTTTCTTGTTCGTTATTATCTGCTATCACTGTTATTTCTGCCGTTGACAGCAACATGTTGTTCCGCGTTTCTGCTCCCTGTCTTCCATCGTTTGCTTCGCCTTTTATGTCCGAATCGATGTTCTGCCGTCTTTCCACGTACCGTCTGTCTTGATCCTCGTGCTGCGCAAACGTCTGCAGCGTTTCTGAAGCCTTCGGTTCTTCAGGCTGCCATTTTGCAGTCTGAGGCGTTTCAATGACATTTCCTCTCAAGTCTTCACTGATTCGCTTGATTGCTTTAGGTTCCAGGCTGTCCGTAGGCCTCCCAGCCTTTGCCTGTGTTATCTTTCCAGGTGGTAGGTCAACGTACGTCGGTTCTGCATCTCGTAGTTCCAGAGCCGTGCGTGTGTGAGTACAACCTTCTATCACTACATCGGTATTGAGGTACTGCTGTTGGCTTGGCATCTCGCCGTACAAGTTGACAAAGGTCAGTTCCGGATGCTGGACTATGTCGTGCACTACAGGCAATATAGTAAACGTTGATGGCACTTGTGCAGTCGTTGATGCAGTCCCGGGCGCCGCGCGGTTGCTCGCTTTTGAGGTTGACGTTGAAACTGGGACATCATTTGTTCTTGCCGCTAAGTATCTTTTAGCTTTGAAAAGTGCAGTTTCTATCTCGTCTTGGAGAAGTATTTGCTTCGTGTACTCTTCTTCAAATTCGTCCTCGGTAAGCATCAATTCTATCTCGCTGTCAATTCGTTGGAGGTGGACGTTTGATCTGCGTAGTTGCTCCATCCTCACTTGGAATACGATTACGTCTTGCAGTTCTTCGGTGGATCGTTTGCGTTCGAGGTCGGTCATTAAGATTATCACCTTCGTTCGCAGCTCCTGTCGCTTGTGGATCAGATCAAATCGTTCCATTATGCCAAGTTAGTCCTGTCGTTACCCACTGTTGTCTTCCCTGTCGGTTGAGTCGTTCAGGTATGTCAGGTTCCTAAGTCGATCACGTTCGTCGTTTGTTAAGATCCCGGGTTTCGGCACCATTTTGTGGAAAACAGGACAGCGGGTAGGAATGACTATGTTTAATGGCTGAGTAACAGAAGAATATGGGGTCACGAGATGATGACTGCTTCGTCGTCATCACAAAGATTTAACATACGCTACGCAAACCAAGGATATACGGTCATGTCTCACTTATACGGAATTCAGGCATCCGGAAAACTCGTTATCCGGTCCACATTACCGGGAACGAGCCTGCCACCGTTGGCGTTTCGTTCAGCTATCCAGAATTCGTTATCCGCATCCGGACAGCAAGCACGGAGCCCAATGTACAAGAACCTATGTCAATCTGATTCGCATATCCGGAATCGTGTCAACAGGCTCTTTTCCCTGGCATGCGCTGTGTTCGCATTGTTTTGGGAAATGGGTCACATCTCACCTGGGCATTCTGTACTGTTTGGCTTGCCTTTCCTAAGACGTGTGCGGGCATGCAGTAGAGGTTGTATACGAGAAGCAGAAGAGGTGTCCTGTATCCACCGTGCACAAGAAATTCGTATGTGAACCCCGAATGTCGATGTCGTCCGAAAGCATCTCCAGTCTCTCGTCCTGGGCCAAAAAGGCCCGTGGCATTGGTTTGGGCAGGTCCACTATCTGCGACATCCTCCCGGATTAGGAGGAGTGGCACTCCGGCGAACCTACAGTTGGGTCACACAGCAGGTGCCTTTTTGAGCTGCCGTTTTGAGGTACTGTTTGAGGTAAAGGACACCAGGGGCAATCTTTCCCTAGGTTTCTTTCTTCTGGAGCAGTCAGGAGGAGTCCTGAGTTTTCGTGTTCCCTGGACATCTTCTGGGTTCGCTTGTCCGGAAATCCGTTATCCGCACGAGAAGGGACGACTATCGTAGTGTCCGGTTAAGCGAGGTAGTGACCGTACCCCTTTCTCTCATTCTCTGTCCCGCTCTGAAACGCTTCTCAATTGCAGCACACGCTGTTCTACACAGAACAGAAAGCGGGTAGCAGAAGACGTATCCCAACAAGAAAAGAGAAGACCAGTTTTTTCTAAAAAAAAACAACAAGAAAACTGATCGATGGAAATATTTTGCGCACGTGTTCACATCGACAGACAGATGTGATTACGAGCGAGGCAACAGTGTTCGTTTTTTTTTTTTGTTTTAAATTATTTCCACCAACTGAGAAGTACTTCGGCCCTACCTGTGTACCTCGTATCATACTCGGCCCTTAGCGCTTCGTGCCTATTCTATGCCTTCATTTCCATCCCCCTTCGCCCTTCAGACAGTTTTTTTTTTTGCCCCCAACGGGAAAATTCACGCAAGAGATGACCTTATAGCGCGATCAGTGATTGCAACCGAGACAGCCGGTCTGTATTTACGCGTGCGTGGCGTTTTTCTTTTTTTTTCTTCCCGGCACCAATGCATAGGGACAGTACGGCGCTGGACGAAAGTTTACGGAACGCGCGGGCAGTGTGTTTCCTCCTCGGTGCGACACCCTTAAGGCTGGTTCACACTGCCACGTTCGCGCTTACGGGCTACGGGTTGCGCTTACGTAGTACCCTTCTCGTTGCCGGCTACCGTTATTCCATCGTTCACATCACTACGTTTCCGCGCTCCGTTCCTCCAATGAGCAGCGGCGTCCTAGAGCGCCATCCTTCCGAAGAAAAGTGAAATAGAGCGACAGAGTAGCATGGCGTCCAGCGTCCAGCACCCCGGTGCCGGCTGCTTTGGAGACAATCAGACATTCCTTGACGATGTTCTTAACTGTTAACTGTTAATGTTCCTAACTTAACGCCATCGTCGACAGTGCAACGTGCAACTCACTACTTGGGACAAATTCATTGAGTGAAAATATCACCTGACAGACCCACTGCTATGCTAATTGTCATCCATGAGTTTTCTTTTTTCGTGGCATCCCTGTAGTCGCTTATTTTGCTATTGTATAGCCAGGGACACTTCTCAACCTGAAGAATAAGAGCTTCTAAGACAGCAAATGTTTGCGCCATCTTTGCAAGGAGACGGGCGAGACAAAACGCATGCGCGGCATCCGAACTTTTCTGCCATCCTATTGGCCAGTGCGCTTACGGTTACGGAGCTTGCGGGAGAAAAGTTGAAGTTGCCTCAACTCCATGCGGAAACAGTCTTGCGGGCGCCTTCTGTTCGTCGTCATGGCAACCCCCACCGTAAGCGCCCGTAACCCGTAGCCGCAAGCGTAAACGTGACAGTGTGAACCAGCCTTTAATAACGGGGGACGGAAGCGCGCCAGTTCACTCGTTCAGAAGGATGGGCGAGTGCGTTGGTTGTGACACATTGGGGTAGTTTCGGTATCGCTGGAGTGTGCGGGCGAAGTGGTTTGGATTGGTGTCGCCACCTGCGCACTGCTTTCCTCCCTCTGAACGAATGAAGGAGTCCGCTTCCGCCCGCCGCCAGGGTGTCACACTGAGGAGAAAATACACCGCTCGCGCGTTACGTAAACTTTTGTCCAGCACTGTAATCATGGCTCACCTTTGATGTTACCACGAGGAACAGTGCTCTTCTTGAATTTTACAAGATGTGACGTCGGTTCGCGGTTGTTGTTTACGAGGTACCGTGTCGATGTCGTTTGCTATGCTGCAACGTCTTCGTGTGAGAGAAATTTATTTTGCAGTTATTTTAATACAGAGTCAGCGCGGGTAGGTCGCCATCGAAATCGAAGACAAAGAACGAAAAGCGAATAAACAATTAAGTAAATAAGCATGTAAGTCATTAAATAGGTATGGTAAAAAAACAGTGAAGGATAGATGGGATCCCCCTTTCTCCCTATAAGTTATGGAAAACGTGATCACATGCCGCTGATCCTGAGTTCGTATATGGTTTGGCACAGTGGAACTGCTTACCCATATTTCTGGACAGTGTTCCTGATACATGTGATTTTCTTACAGAAACTAACATGCGGCACATTCCTGCACCCACGCAGTCGCTTACTATTGAGGCAACGGCATACGCTCTGATGAGTTTAATAATCGACGGAGGCGATCGGACTTATATTGAAAGCTTTGTCAACTGGATGAACACGCACTTTCACCCAAACGGTGACGCCAGCTCCACGCAGGTTCGATAATTTTGCATTCGTTAGGTAGAGTTACGTTCCAGATGAGCGAATGTTCTTGGAGAACTCGTTGATGTATTGGCCGGTTTCAGGTCAGTTCAGGCAGGGAGGTCCGATCAACCTCGTGGCTTTTCCATCGTACAGGATGATCAACAGCGGTAAAATGCATAATTTCTAACCGAATAGTTTTCGTGAAAAAAATCGAGAAAATCCAGCCCTGAATTCGAGTGTTTCAGTTTTGCCGTGTTTGCATGTCTCCTAAGTTTTAAAAGGTATTGTAGTGCAATTTTTTAATGCTTTAGTATGCCTGCAGGCCAGCATTCCGAGCGCAAAGTTTGGTGCGCAGGAGCAACGCTCTGTGCTACAAAAAGGGCGAACATGTTCTCTCGCGCAGTTTTGTTCCAACTTCGACGCGTGGTTTCTCTGGCTGTAGATGTCACTCATTACCATACTTAGTGTCAGTTTACTCAGCTTTTAATGCTTTTTCATTTGATGCACATATGGTGGGTATACCTACTACAGATATCTCTTGAAGCAGGCAAATGTTTCGGCGTATAAAACAAGGTTTTTGCGCGTCTGTTTCTCGGAAAGGCCCGTTTTGATTTCATTTATATTTTGCAAGGGCATTGCCCGATGTTAGACCTTTCATTTGATGAAAAAAAATAGCTTCAAAAAGGCGTACACTTGCGATTAGCGTGCTAAAACTTGGCCCTAGTCTGCGTCCGTACGTGTCGGAGCCCGTCTGGCGGTACCGCGGGATGACGGACGTGCAGTCGATGCGTCCTCTGTTTGGGCAATGCTGTCTGGCCTAAGTCTTACCTGAGCTACTCGTCGGCACACTCTTGACGTCCTGCTAAAGAAAGAATCCACGCCTGGGAGTTCGTTATTTCCCACAAAGCATCTGAATAAAATCCTATGTTGCCGTAAAGCGGTATTTCAACGACCGAATGGTCAGCGGGGATAAAACCTCTCTCTTGCAAGCTGCTTACACGGTGATAAGAAATACTGTACAGATAAATATCGAGTTAGGAGTTGCTTTTTCCAGGGCTCCCTCAAGTTCCTTAGAAGCTTGCTTTCCTTCATTGTACGATATTTTTAAGTTATGCATGGGGCGTTCAGTACAAAACGCTTGTTCTGTGCTGATGTTGTAGCAGTACCTTGCCTTTGATGGCTAAGTTCTAACACTTCTCATACTTACATTAGAGACGTTCAGAGCAAAGCCATACGGGAGAAAAATACTAATTCACCTTCCAAGGCGCACATAATGCACAGTGCCTAGCGCCTAGCGAAATACAAGCGTGCCACTGGGAAAAAACAGATTGCCATATTCACATGTGTGGTAACAGCTGGCACAGAAACGTACAGTTTTTGTGTGGCGAGCGAAGACTTGTGTCACAATTCAGCACACTCACTGTTAGCTTCCATAGCTATTGAAGAATGTCTTGACGAGAATGTTCCTCTCACAGCTAATGATTTACGTGTCAGATGGAGCAGTGAGCAATTTTAAAAACCCGCGTGGGCTCTATGAGATATTCAAATCTAGCTTTGCGAGCGCCACGTGGCTGTTCACAGGAACAGGCCACGACAAAAGTACGGGTGTCAGGATCGGTAAAATAATCAGGCACCATGCCACTACCCCCAACTTGCGTTCACCCGAGCGAAATGTGATCCTAGGGTCACAAGATGTTATAACGTGATTGGCAAAACACCTAAAGCGCGTTCATTTACTCCATCTACGCGCTGAGGATGTGGCTTGTTTTAGAATGCAATAGAGAAAGGAATGGGTAAATGTATACTGCATCAAAGTGGTCTACAGGGTTCGCATGCGTGGCAAAGCAAGACATCGGAAAGTGGAGCCCAGGAAACATTCATAGCTCGTACAGTGGACAGTGAATGCAGAAAAGCGACGTTTTCATAGAAACTGAGTGAAATCATTTGTCGCTGTCATTGCAAAATGCGCCTTCCGCAGTCTTGTAAATATATCGACATCAACTACCCCTTTTGATTACACAAATATGTTCCTTTTCTTGTACGGCATCGACAGCAGGCTCGCTATTCCGAGGTACCACCAGCCCGGCTCCGACACATACGCACGCAGAGTAGGACCGCGCTTTTAACGCGCTAATGGCCAGTGTGCGCCTTTGGAAGCAGAATTTTTTTTTTTTTTACGTCACATGAAAGGCCTAACATCGGGCTATGGCCTGCCAAAATATAAATGAAGTTAAAAGCGGCTTATTCGAGAAACAGACGCGCAAAATCCTTGTTTTTTCGAAATATGCCAAAAGATTTGCTTATTTCAGCAGATATACGTAGGAGGCATAGGCACCATAGATACATCAGAAGAAAGAGCATTAAAAGATGAGTGAACTGATACCAAGTATGGTAATGAGGGACATCTACAGCCAGAGAGATCACGCGTCGAAGTTGAAACAAAACTGCGCGAGATAGCATGTTCGCCATCTTTTATAGCAAAGAGAGTTGCACCTACGCGCCAGAATTTGCGCTCGGACTCCTGGCCAGTAGGCATACTACGGTATAACAAATTAATTTCACCTCAATATATTTTAAAACTCACGAGATACACGCGTGCAAACACGGCAAAACTGAAACGCTCGAATTCAGTGCCGGATTTTCTCTTTTTTTTTTTTTTTCACGGAAACTGTTCGGTAGAAATTATTCGTTTTACCGCTGTTGGTCATCATGTACGATGAGCTTATGAATTTAAACAATAATAAAAAACCAGGGGGTCGATGGGACCTCTTTGCCTGAACTGACGTGAAACCGGTCTACTACATTTTACTTTACAAAAGAATTACTCGTATTAACTGTCATGAATAATGAAATCCCTGTAATCACAGGACATGGTAGTCGGCCTCCAGGCTCTTACCAAGTATGCAACATACAGCAAGGACGACTTGATGGACCTCACGTGCGACGTTACCCTCAGTTCAGACAGGAACTTCATTCAGACTTTCAGGATTAAACGAAACAACCGCCACATAGTCAACAGTATCCAGGTATATACCAAACTGCATACCCATTGAATTGCATTGAATTGAATTGCATTGAAAACAAAAATCGCTCACAGCACGCAAGACACTGCGCGAATATCCACACGTGTGAGGAAGTCGGTGTGTGCTTGCTTTACCTAACCTCAACGGAATTCCGAAGAGGCTTAGGAGTGAACAACAGCTGGAATGGCCGTGGACGGCTTTGAAAATTACTAAAAAGTGATGGGAAAGATAATAATTTTCTCGCGATACGAAGTCACGAATTACTAATTAGTTTCTCGCCGATGGTAGTCATGTAGGGACAGGTAACGTGCTTACGATAAGAAGATACTAAGGCAGAAAAATAGGCGATGTCAAGTTGCAGGTGAAGAGTAGATCAAAGAGTGATATTAAACGGTAGGAGCAACTTATTTATTTACACATGGTAACGCGACTTTCGTGCACGAGACTGCACTTCTTCAGGTTACAAAAATATGAACATGGTACAGGACCATATATACACATATAGTTGACGGGGTAGTTGTCGTATGAGAGGGTGACAAGGTGATGGAAAGGATGCAAATACAGTTAAAAATGAAACGAACGTAAATACAAACGAAGGGGTATCAGAAGCAAAACATAACGCGAATCCAAACGCTTACACAGGAAACGAGAACGCATGTACGTGACGTTCCAGTAATTAGGGATAAAAAGGAGGTTATGGCGACGGAACTCCGTCGCCATAACCTCCTTTTTTGTAACATGAAGGACTTTGTATTTGAATTTGTATTTGCTTATTTTTGTAACCCGAAGAAGTGTAGTCTCGTGCACGAGAGCCGTGTTACCATGTATAAATAAATAAGTTGCTCTTAGTATTTAATATCACTGCTTAAGATAAGATAACTGGCATGATTGCGTCCTGCAATTTACAACTGTAGCCGCAATTTGCTCTGGTTGGCCCACCATACCGAATGCAACAATCTCTGCTGTAAACCTAGAAGAACAGTTCCCCTATTTAACCCCTAATAAGAGTGATTTCCAGCGCAGGTACCGAGTTTAGGCGATATACTTGTTCTTTTTCTTTCTTGCTTTCTTTTCCTTTTTTTCATCCTAGATCCCGCATTATCCTGGGGCAAGGGTATTTCTGACAGCACGAGGCAGAGGAACTGCAAATGTGACGTTCACCACATTTTACAACGTGGCTGCAGGCGAAAATGAACTCTGCAAGGTTAGACTTTCCGCAGGAGAATATGACTGCTTGTTTGATTGAGTGTTCTCTATTGCACGATTTAACATCAATTTTCGCGTTGTGCACTACTCGACAGTGTCGCGTGCTCTCCGGACTGTAAGAAAAAAGAATATACAGCGTGTCCCAGCTAAATGCGAACCTATATTTAAAAAAATACATATATCGCTTTTTCTTAGATAAAATCAGTTGCAATATAGCATATCCTGAAGGGCACTCCTTAGGAGGGCATTAGCAAACTCCTAAGGCAAGCGAGGAGGAACAGAATGACCTATTTTCTAGCGCTACATAGCAAATCGCTATATGTGGGAACATGCCTTAAGTGGGCACTAAAATGCAAAAACAACTTGCTCTCAAATGAAATTGCGTATTTCAATTAGTACAATACACGCAAAATTACTTCACGCAGCGCTACGGTATGAAGAAAACCGCCGTCAAAACGGAGCCGTCCTTGCCGGCAACGAATGGCGGACGGAAGGAATGACGGAATGGCGGAAGGAAACGACGATTGGCGACATCCAATGAGACAGCAGGACAAGCGCGCGCTTACCTATCGTGGCCGTGGGGATTTGGAACGGGTCCGATCGTACTGTTCCGTATATGCGCGGCATGATGCGCACTGCTTCATTTTGCAATACCGAGTCACTGAATTGTAGCCTACCACAGTTCTCGCAGATGTTTCACTGACAACATTTATTTTCACGTCCTTCCGACTCCGACGGCAGTCGGCTTCGCAACGCGCACTATCTTTTTCGCCTGCACTGCTCCATGGCGTGGCACGCGCGTGCATTCGCAGCATGGACTAAAAACACCGATGCACGAGCTGAAACGGCGTTCACTGCTTAGCGCCGAAGCAATAAAGAGTCCCGTATATTTTTGATTGTAGCTTCGTAACGGAATCAAAGTTTTGAATTAGGATAACAAATACCAAATTACCATAGCGTGGAACGTGATTTGAGGTGAACTTGTTTTTGCATTTTAGTGCCCCTTTAACGAATTCAATCGCTACGAAACACGCGTTCCTCCGACGTGAGCCCCCGTCGCACCTTTTGCGCTCAAAAAGAGCGTGACCTCGGTTTCCGCTGCTCAGTCGCATATCGAAATTTTGCGATTTATATCTCAAAGTACGTGCTCATTCCAGTATATTTAAAGGAGAGATTGAATTTAAATGATGACTGGCTTCAATTCTGCGATATCGTATTTCCCCGAATGCATCTCATTAAAAACTAATTTAATTGAATTTTCGTCGAGTGGTTGCGTGCGCTTTCCGGAAGGATGTCTTCCTGGCCGTAGAAACCACCTCCCAAAACGACGTCTATTTTTTTTTTTTTTCAAATCTTTCTTTTTTTTTTTTCAAAAATTGCGCAACGAATGCAGGTGAACACGCAGCAGAGCGATACGTAGTATACAATTTGTAGATGAGTGGAATGCGTGTGGACTCCTCCCCGGTGACTGTCCGAATCTGTTGTGCCCGAAAGGGAGCACACTTCGTCATCTTCAGCGTCTATTTTTCTAAACTGTTCTAACCGGTCTAAAACCATTTTTCAAATGCTATTAAATTGTCCTTCAAAGCGTCTTGAGGTGTTGTGACATCCTTGAACTTTTGCGCTGTTGCTGTGATGGCTACGATTTCAGCCGCCCACACAATCTGGCGATGACGTAATGCTGGCGCTGTCACTTGCTGTCACCCCTATATAGCCGCGGATGGACCTACACAGGAGTTGGCCCGGCCAAGCTATAGCTTTAAAATGCAGGCGCCTTTCCATATTGCCCACACAGATGAAGGAGTTCGCTTATTATTGCTATCATGGCTGTGTCAACTCTCAGGCATTGTCTGAATAGCACTGATATTTAACCTTATTTGCAGTTCGATCTTCATGTGAACTTCACGGAGTTGTCAGTGCGACAAATAGTGGATTACAAAAAGCATGCTAATAGTAAGTGTCCATACTTGCCACTACTGTGCCCTACACTGCATTGCACCCCCATTCGAACGCCTAAATGAAAAAAGTGGACAGTTTCAAAATGCTACCATAAACACTGCCTCATGCCTTCGCCATCATATCGAACGCGATCCATATGTCTTTGACAATGCTTTCCCAAAATGTGATCATAATGGAAGGAGGGGGTGCGGTATCTGCTTTCGTCTGGCAAAATTTCTTCTCGAGCGTCGACGTTCGTGCACTTGTCAGAGCTGATGGCAGTCTTGCAACATAGGGCGGAATGCGGGGCCCGACATACCTCGCGTTCTGTTGCTAGGAGAGACGCCAGAGCTCGCATTGTCGTCTCCTTCTCTCCGAAAATCTGAGAGTATGATGTGCGGGTTCTTTCGATAAAATAGTGAAGCCGCAAAATGTTCCCTGACAGCATACCTATTTTGAGAACTTCCTCTTTGAGGAAAGTTGATTTAAAATCTTGTATAAAGATACATTTTTTATCGGTACCAGTGACATTTTCCTATTCCATTTGAGTCTTTTTCGTAGTCCGCCCGCAAAGTTCTGGATGTGACCGGACCGGTGAGATGTTTAGTATAAAGTTGTGCTTCACGAAACGCAAGCGGTTGTGCCTGTGTATGTGGAAAAGACAACTACATGTTTTCTCGCTCAATTTAACCAAGTGGTCACTCAATTTAGTCATGTGGTCACTCAATGATGTTCATGGTCACTGAATTTAATCCTACGGTCAATCCATTTAACTCCATGGTGAACCAAATTAATCCAGTGGTCTGCCAATTTAATCCGGCCCATATCATTTGTATCTGCCGCCATTGGAATCAGTATAGCCGAGTAAATTATGACTACTGCTGCACAATAATACGATAAATTGCGGGTACTTGGTCATTCATTACATTGGTATAGCGTCACGAGTTATGACTATGTAGAATTTGATGAGCTTTTCATGACTAGAACGTATATTATAGGCCATGACTGCACTATTTCCGACCACATTTGCCAGAAATGGTACAATGACATGAATTATGACCATGCTTGACTTCATGTGCTTTTCATGACTATAACCTAAATTATAGATACGAAGGCAGAAAAAATAGGCGATGTCAAGTTGCCGGTGGTGAGTAAATCAAAGAGTGATATTAAACGGTAGGAACAACTTATTTATTTACACATGGTAAACAAGACTTTCGTGCACGAGACTGCACTTCTTCAGGTTACAAAAATGTAAACATGGTACAGGCACATATATACAGTTGAAGGGGGAGTTCTGGCATGAGAGGGTAACAGGTTGATGGAAAGGATGCAAACAACAGATAAAAATCACAAGAACATAAATACAAAAGCAGGGGTGTCAGAAGCGAAACAACGCGAGCCCAAGGGCTTATACACAGGAAACGAGAACACTTGTAGGTGACGTTCGAGGAATTAAGGATAAAAAGGGGGGGGGGGGGTTATGGCGACGGAATGAGGACACGGGTGCTGAGTACAAAGGTGACCAGTGGACCGTGAGAAAGTGAAGACGGAGGTGGTCTCAGGAGAGAGACAAACGAAGAAAAATGTGGAAGTTGGAGAGTAGTGTGTGTGTGTTTATCATTATCTTGTTTTATTTGAAAAATTATATTTACGGGTTCAATAATTGTAGTGGGCCTGCGTGGATGTTCAAACCATGAGGCTTCAGAGACTGGAATTTTGCAATTAAAAAGGATTCGCGATTTTTGCGCTTCATGTCACTGTTATAACCCGATTCAAGGATAACGATTTTGAGGTCTGTACCTAAAGCGTGTCCAGGAAGGTTAAAATGTGTAGAAACGGGTGTAGGATGGTTATTAACAATATCGGATTTATGGCCGTAAACCTTTCCCTCATGGTGTTCGAGGTTTCTCCAATATACTGAATACAACATTTCGTGCACATAATGAGGTAACATACGTTAAAAGAGTTGCAGTGCAATCCCTGTCGGATTTCGAAAATAAAAGAGTTTGAGGTGCTCGAGATAAATGTACATGGGCTAATGAAATGACATGTTTGGCAGCGTTTGTTACCACAAGGGGAACACCCAGGATTTGGTCGGGATAGACGGGATGAAACTAGTAAGTTACGAATGTTACGTGATCGACGGAATGTGATATTGGGGGGAGCAGGAAAAATTATTTTAAGTTTTTCGTCGCTGTGAAGTATGTTGAGATGGCGGGTGAAGATGGACCCTGCGCCACTCAGTGCTTTGTTATAGGCGGTAACGAAGGATAAGGGGTTTTGTTGCTGCCGCGGTTCATGTGAAAGTAATTTATCCCGATCTAGAGATTTGCACGCGGAGAGAGCATTGTTTATAAGGTTGGGAGGGTAGTTTCGTTTTCTAAAATCGTTGGACATTTCTTCAGCGCATGCCTCAAAATCTTCTGGGTTAGAGCATATGCGTTTTAGACGTGTAAATTGACCAAAGGGGATGTTCCTCTTCTGAGTATTAGGATGGTAGCTGTTAAAATGAAGGTACTGGCGTTTGTCAGTGGGTTTCTTGTATAGATTCGTGACCAGCTTACCAGACTGTATAGAGACAGTCACGTCTAGAAAATTCACTGATGCGTGGGAAAGATTACACGTGAACTTGATGGCCTGATGTCCGGAGTTAAAATGCTCGAAAAACGCAATTAAGGATGGTTCATCACCCGACCATACGATGAAAATGTCGTCAATGTACCTTAAGAAGACTAAAGGTTTGATCGGGAAGGATGCTAATGTTTTTTCTTCGAATTGCCCCATGAAAAGATTCGCATAGTTGGGAGACACGCGTGACCCCATTGCTGCACCTTGAATTTGGACAAAATGTTTTTCGTTAAATATAAAGTTGTTGTACATGAGCACAAGCTCAAGGAGCGAGAGGACAGCTGATGTCTGGAGAAATTCAGACGGGAAAGATTCAAGAAAAACTTTCACCGCATCGAGACCCTCATCGTGTGGTATGTTTGTATAAAGGGATGTAACATCCATAGTAGCCAAGATGACGTTGCTCAAATCGCTGTTCTGCTTATTAATCGAATCGACTTTGAGGAGAAAGTCATTGGTGTCTTTTACGTAAGAGGGCAGAAGCGGAGGAACGTGTTTGATACAATGGTCTAAAAGGAGAGAAATGTTTTCGGTGGGTGTGTTTATTCCTGATATTATAGGCCTGCCGGGGTTATTTTCCTTGTGTACCTTAATCAATAGGTAAAATGAACCTGGAGTAGCATTTTTCGGTCTAATGAACTCCGCAATGTTACGTGGAATAGAATCGTTAGCGATTAGCGCGCTGATCTTTTGGTTAATTGTGCGACAAAATAGTGGGGTGGGGTCAGAGTCAAGAGGCTTGTAGAACCTAGCATCACTGAGGTGCTCATTTGCTTTGCTGACGTAGTCTGAAGTATTCATCACGACAATTCCTCCGCCTTTATCAGCGGGCCTGATTATGATATCATCACGAGACTTGAGATTCCGTAGTGCTATCCTTTCTTGCTTAGATAAATTAAATGATCCCCGGTTGTCAAAAGTGTTAAGAAGGCCTTTGATGTCATTGGATACTGCCTTAATATAATTGTCGATCATAGGGCTAGTTTTTGATGGGTCAGGGGTCCAGACGGAAGGTTTCTTAAATGGCGTTACTTCAGTGCGTGCACTGCCGTGAAAAAATGTTTGCAAGTGCATTGCAGAGAGTATAACAGCATGATCTATGACTATGTGGGATTTTAGTAGCTTTTCATGAGTAAAACCTGCATTGTATACTATGACTGAACTATTTCGAACTAGTCTTGTTGGAAATTGAATGCCATGACTTATTAGCAAGCGGGATTTTATTAGCTTTTATGCCTATAAACTACTTATACATTATGACTGGACTATTTGGGACTTCCCTTGCCGGAAATGGTATAACGACATGATTTATAAGCATGCGGGGTTTTAAGAGCTTTTCATGACTGCAACCTACATCATAGCCTATAACGGGACCATTTCGGAGTAACTTCATTGCAGAGTACCATCATCTATGACTATGTGAGATGTTATGAGCTTTTCATAACTACGAAACAGAACTACATAGCTTTCGAATGTGTTGACGCGTAGAAAATGCTTGCAAGCTTGTGTACGAAGCCTGTCTTTTCAGTGTTTTACGTTAGTGCACCAGATAAACATGAGCCTAACGCTTACTTCGTTTCATGTAAATAAGGCGTGTTTGAGAGATTAAGATAACAAATGTTTGGCACCGTAGCTCATAGTCACTCAAAATGCATTGGGTTGTTATATAATGCCACGTGGGCTCGGGCTATCGTTTAGCGTTGAATTGGGACACGAAGCTCCGTATGGAATGGATTGGAAAGGAAAAAGAAAGAATGGAAAAAGTTGGAAGATGACGAAGCTCCGAATAATCATACCCTAAAGGGCCACTTCCGATATCCACACAGGAACAGCATGCAAGTACTTGCACGCGCGCCAGCTCATTATATTGCTTGCACAGAGGCCACTCCGATATATACTGAATGACTTGAAAGTCCGCAGCATGGTCTATCATCATGAAATTGCCGCAGGTTACATCGGTGGTAATAACTTATCTTACTGTATCGGCTATGACGAGGGCAGTACTGTGCTCCGTTTAATGGACCATCGAACCGTCAATATCCCAACAGCTACATGCGTATCATTGCACCATTTGCAGATAGGGTAGTTGAAATTAGTATTGTGGTATCCATAACATAGGCTATGGTCATAAAAAGATCATCAGATTCGAAATAGTCATGCCATGACATTATATCATTTCCACAAAGTGCAGTGCGAAACCGTCCCACTCATAGCGCATATAACAGATTATAGTCATAAACAGCTCATAAAATGCTGAAATAGGAATAGGTCATGGCATTTGACCGTTTCCAACAAGGGGAGCCCGAGCTGATCCGGTGATAGTCTATAATGCAGGTTACAGCCATGAAAAGTTCATAGAGTCCCCAAATAGTCATAAGTCATGACAGTAGTCAATTTCCAACAAGAGTAGTCCGAAATAGCTCAGTCATAGTATACAAAGCAGATTTTAGTCATGAAAAGCGAATAAAATCCCACATAGTCGTAGCTCATGGTACTCTGTGTGAGCAACAGCATCGTCATCACTGCCGCTGTCCAATCATCGCCTTGATCGTGGCATCGCCCATCCACAAAAGCGATGGGCGCGAGAGAGGCTACGAGAGTTCATCGGCCAGCGTTGACGCATCAATATCTCATGGACCCTTTAATTCGGCCTTTTACCAACCTAAAGCATTGTTAAATGACTATCTTGCTTTTGGTTACATGCCTGCTGATCCGTACCTTTGTTCAACATCTGTCCTGGCCAAATGGGGACGTCATCTGGACCGCCACTTTGGCATCACCAGCCGTTAGCGACCAGCGGGACCACGCCGTCTTCCCATTTCGTGCCTGACATCTGCAATGAAGTTACTCTGAAACAGTCAAGTTATAGTCTAAATGCAGGTTATATTCATGAAAAGTTCTTAAAGCCCGCATAGTCATAATTGATGTCATTGTATCATTTCCGACAAGGGTAGTCCGAAATAGTTCAGTCATGACCCATAATGTAGGTTATAGCCCCGAAAAGCTCATAAAGTCCCGCATAGTCATAATTTCATAATTCATGTCATTATACCATTTCCGACAAGGATAGTCCGAAATAGCCCAGTCATAGTCTAAAATGTAGGTTATAGTCATAAAAAGCTCATAAAATTCTGCATAGTCATGTCGTGACGCTATTCAATTTCCGACAAATGGTGGTCCGAAACAGTCCAGTTATGGCCGACAATGTAGGTCATAGTCACGAAAAGCTCATAAAGTCCCGCATAGTCAAAATTCATGTCACCTTTTCCGACAAGGGTAGTCAGAAATAGTCCAATTATAGTCTATAATGTAGGTGATTGTCATAAAAAGCTAATAAAATCCCACATTGTCATTAGTCATGACATTATTCAATTTCCGACAAGGGTTGTGCGAAATAGTTCAGTCATATTTTACAAAGCAGGTTTTGGTCATGAAAAGCTCATAAAATCCCACACCGTCATAGATCATGGTATTATACTCTCTGCAGTGATGCTACTCCAAGGTAGTCCAGTTGTAGTCTATAATGTAGGTTATATTCATGTCATTATACCATATCCGACAGGGGTGGTCCAAAGTAGTCCAGTCATAGCCTATAATGTAGGTTAGTCATCAACAGGTCATAAAATCCAGCATAGTCTTAACTCATTAATCCCTCTGATTCCTTTATGTTTATATTCATGTATGTATATTTATTCTTTTGTCGAAATAAATAAATGTGAAATGTGATGGTGCTATACCAATGTAGTAAATGACCAAGTACTCGGAATTTATCTCGTTGTTGTTCAGCAGTAGTCATAAATAAATGGGTTGTACTGATTCCAAAGGCGGCAGATGCAATGATATGGGTCGGATTAAATTGGCTGACCACTGGATTAATTTGGTTGACGATAGGATTAAATTGGTAGACCATGGGATTAATTTCAGTGACCATGGATTAAAATGACCGACCACAGGATTAAATTGAGTGACCATTGGATTAAAGTGAGCGAGAAAACCTCTAGTATCAGTGCCCTCATTTTGGTAGACACAGCTGCTTGCCTTCCTACTACGGTACTACGGTAAGTGTTGATATGTAGTGATGATCCACAAAGCTCCTTGCAAGGAAAAAAGGAAAAAAGAAAAACAAAGACCGTGAAATATACCGCGGTAGGAGTTTGTCTGAATAGCGTATGGCATTTTTCTATGACGGTCAGTGAGGGTGGAGATACCGATGTCACTGTCGCTCTTTTGCAGGGGCAGGGGCGCGCGCTGCCATTACTTTTGTGCTTCATCAGTGGTTCGAGAGGATCATACGGAGATCCGGCATTAACGTCGCAATTGCAATGAAGTCCACAATTAAAAAGCAGATTAACTTATCTCCGTTAATTAGTCCCCTAATTGGAAGAAAATTTGGTTTCTAAGTGGCAGCCCCGTCGAGTAATCCGATCACAAAAATAAGAGCGTCCCAAGGCAACCCTCCTTTTTATAAAAAAAAAATGTTGCACGTAAAAAGAAACACCCTGTATAGGAGGCTATAGGTAGTGCTACCGAGTACCTACGTGTGAACGCCATCTGGATGTCGCTCGTAAATCTTGTTTCGTTTTGCTGGAAAAAGTTGTCCCGTGTGAACTTAGCCTAAATGTAGCTTCGTGTTGGAGACGCGAGCATTGTCCGCTCGCTGTTTCCTTGCGCACGTAACGCATTCGGCTTTACTAAGGGACTATATCACCGCGCTTGCTTGCCAACTGACACAGTGGTACTCTGTGCGCAGCACACGATGCTGACGTTGCATGAGAAAGTGCATGAAATTTTCGACAATTATATACTCTACGAGAGTTGGCATAGAGGAGACTTCTAGTTAATGCTAAGGCTACAAAGTGCAAGACCTGACATGTTACGCATGTGCAGTAAGAGCATATGACTGACGACATGATTTTTAAGCCTAATGTTGCGTATTTGCCCCTTCCACCCACAATCCCCATACCTTCCCGCACTGGTTTTGTTTTGTGAGAGCCAGCAGCTAGGGATCGCTACAGCCCTGCGCGATTTGTTGTCGGTGTGACTCTGCAGTTACGTTTGTCTGACATGTCACTTTATCATTTACAGCAACTCTACGCAGGAAACCATACATGATGGAAGTATGTGCTAGGTATGCCTGGTTTAGATGCATATGTATTTTTCGAGTGTGCTTTGTTAGGCAATATGTCGCACTGTATTAACGTCTAAATCCTAACATCGTGTGAAAGTCCGTGAGCTGGAGTCAGGAGGCGCATTGGAAAGGGAAACCAGAGCGTACAGTGACTGGGACCGCCTTCTTGGAGAAACCGCAGTATTTATGGATCTCTGAAGGGCAGGAACAGCTAGCTGTGCGCCCATTTTCGTGCTAACCTTATTTTATCAGTGATTGCAGTCCCTCATACTCAGTCAACTCAACCAACTCAACCTTCCGTCCCCCCATCCTCGAGGATTTAATATGTCCGTTGACCTGGACATTGCAGTGGCCAATAAATCGTAAATTTTTAGGAACGGTTTAAGCTGATCTCGTGTGTCTGAACATTGTAACAAACGCGAAGAAACACGGATGGGCAGAGGACAGGTTTACGAGCAACGAGGTTGTTATGCTGCCGAAGGCGTTCGTTGATGCACTTTGTGGTCTGACCTACGTACTGACCGTCACAGCTCAACGGCAGGGAATACGCAACTTCTCCATTGTACGCAATAAACTTTTTGAGGTGTTTTAGTGTACAACCTTCGCCTTGCCTATGCCGGTTGACGTTAGAAATTGGTCTGCACTGTTTATAAGGACACCGGTAGATCATTTTTACTGCAATGATAACGCATACAGCGTTTTGATCCTGTGGGAGAACCCGTGCCAGTACGGAATGCTCACAACGTTTTCACGCCTTTCCGTAGTTGTAGCCGGACCATTACCGAGAGCATTAGGGGAAAGTGAAATACGTTTGGCGATGGCAAGAATTTTGGTATGGGGGCATCCTGCAGAGAGCTACCGTAAAGGTTGATGAGAAAGATATTGAAAGCACATGCGGTTGCAAGACCGCAACAAGGTGATCTTAATCCCGACTTCACTATACACTGTGCTTCACGATCCTGGAGTGGTAGCGCTTGAAAAATGGTAGGAACTTTTTTGCTATATTGTTGGTAGGACCATCAGATGCCTGTAGGAGAGATACGAAGAGACACATCGACGAACTAAACCAAGCCATTATATTTTTATTTCTTTATTTTATTTATTGTTTCCTCAATGTGGTGGAGCCGAAACAAAAAGCGAGGTCGAATGCTTTCGAATAATCAGGGAATACGGCCAGTGTAAGTAACTTATTTTCAATATTCGTAATTATGTGTTCTTTGGCGTGCAAGAGTGCGATTTCTGTTGCTCAACCTGTCCCTAAACCAAACTGCTGGCCTACAATACATTTGTGTTTAGTAAGTAGTCTTGTGCGCATTATTTTCTCGGGTGGTTTCGAGAAAATCGGTAAGATTGAGATTGGCCAATCTAAGGAATTGCGATCGCCCGTTTTGTAGTGTACCGTAACCTTAGCTGCTTTCGTTCTACTAGGAAAGACGCCAGTACATCATCAGCAGTTGTGGATATGCGATAAACATGGGAAAATTGCATCGATTAACTGGGACACTTCTATACCGTCTATATCAGCACCTTCGCTATTTTTTAATAATTTGGTTACTTTAACTATCTCAGGAGGGTCAGTTGGCGAAAAGAATACATACTCAGTCCAATCCCCATTTGGAAGCTCCACGTTTGACTGAACAAACGTCGATCCTATGGACGTGAAGTATCCGTTGAAAGAATCAGGCAGATGAGCACCGCTTATTTCCTCACCGCCCACCACCAGTGTGCATGGTATTTCCGGGCCGTTATTGGTATTCAACAAGCTGTTCAGCTTCTGCCACATAACTCGGGAGTTTCTAACGTCAGAAAATATGCTACTGCAATAGTCTTTTTTTTAGCACAACGAAGCCTGGCGTTTATGAAGTTGCGCAATTGTTTAAATTCCGCCAGGTGTTCTGCAGATCGCGTTCGTAGAAATTGCTTATATTTGGAATTTCGTTTTCGTAATACTCTTAAGAACTCTCTGGTTATCCACGGCCTCCTGGCCCTTTTGTGTAACGAGTGTCTCCGAAGCGGAAATGCACTGCGATAGCATTGTAGGAATTTTGATAAAAAATGTGCTATATGCCTCTTCAGCATCGTCAATACCAAGGATTGTATCCCAGTCCATAGTCCGAATATGCTCCCGAAATGCCCTGAGGCTTTCTTGTGTCACTTTTCTACAGTACCTATCACTGCATCAGAAGCATTATACTAACTGAAACACGGACTTTCATTTGAGAGCAAGTTATTTTTGCATTTCAGTGCCCCTTTAACAGCTTGCAGCGCTTTTTGCACCGTTTACTGTGAACTTGAGTCGCTTGACACTGCCCAGACCTTGAAAAATCATTGCGGCTCATGTCTGAATAATTGCACCTCTGTAATGCAATAAGGGGATAAGTCGATTTATCCCCTTTTTGCAATTTTTGCTGCAATGACATCTGCATACCAGTATGCACCTGCTAAAGAAAATTTAGGACCGTACTGCAATCTAATGGCCTGCTACAGCAGGGTAAGAAACGGGAAATACATGTGTGTGAATCGGACGGACAATCACATAAGGCCCCTTTTATCGGTTTGGGATTTTTCGACTTATTGCATACAGAGGTTCAATTGTCAACCGCGTTTTTGAACAAGCAGCGGTCAAGTGGAGTTACCCCACCAGCCGCGGAAGGGAGATTATCGAGGCGACACTCATTTAAGGCGCGGACAACAAAGTGAGCATGAAATCCGTCAGCCTGTTTCCATAGGAAGTTGGCTTTGTGGCGAAGGATTTGGCAGTCCAGACTGGACGTCAGTGTCATTGGTCTCTTCGTTGCTAGTAAACGCGTTACCTCTCCGCCCGTGTTTCGTCACATTTGTTACCATATTAATTAACCAACACGCTCTAGATTTTCTCGCCCATGCACGATGTCTGAGGTAGCATATTTTCTCCTGCGCTTGAAATTGTGGATTTCGCTGGATGTATCTGTGAGCACGGCACCACAACTTATGGCGAGGTTGTAGAAAATACTGCTATGACTGGCATAACTCTTCATTTGCTACTATTTCTGTCATTGTGACATCACGAACCCTAATAATAAATCATTGCTACCTAGGAAGCGCATTGAACCACTCACGCAATACGCAATCGTTTCCGTTCCTCAACAGGGCTCTCAAAGTCGGAGACACCGGTATGGGAATCATTGATGTGGGCCTCCTTACTGGATTCTCTCCTGACCTTCATGATCTTGGACAGGTACAGTGGACGGGGTTCAAGCTGCATCACAGTATCTACACAAGTTCCAATGACTCAATCGGATTTGAACTAGACCTTTCCAAATTACACTTTCAATCTTATCTCATGTCTCGAGGACACGACTCGTGACATTCTTTTAGGGCAAATGGGAGATAAATTGATCTTTTTTCACTTTTTCGACGTATCCTAGCGACAGGGAACCACGCTCGGCGAGCATCGAAACTGGCATTGAGCGGAGCTAGGAGAGATAGCGCGGTGTCCCCACTGTTCCATCACTCCAGTCTCGTCCCATCTGCAGAGCCGCAGAACTCGGTGTCACATAATGTGTCACTCTTAGTCACGTGCAACATTTCTCCACACTGCGCAGACAAACCTTCCCAAGCTGCACACCATCATTGGTCCGGTATCGGTCCAAGATCGGCAGCTAATATAACTTATATTGGTCCAATATAGCGCCAATAAAACCGCCAATATTGGTCCAATGTTGCAAGCCCGTTGTGAGCTAATGAAAAATATGAATTATCCGTAGCTATAGTAACTGCCACTTCAGTCTAGTTTTAATTGGTTTCAATATCTAGCAGGGCAACAGGAACGCATCGTATTACAAATCATCATTTTTTCTTGCATTATTTTGTTATATTTTTGTGTGGATCCTCAAACCTTGCCATCGGCCTCCCGCGGTGGTGGTATAGTAGGATCCCGCCTGGTCTGATATCTGGAACGCCAGTGAAGCGCCATCGTTCATTGAGCAACCCTAGAAGGTAATTATATGGGCGACATGGCGTCAAACTGCATTGACAATGGTATCCTGGTCAATTTCTATGATGCTGTTCAGCTTTGCATACTTTCGGTTGAGCCAAGATAACACCAATAGAACCAGCGCAATTTCTTGGCTCTTCATTGGCTTGACTGGGCCTCCTTGAAAGCGGGCTGCATGGGTTATGTGTAATATCACCAGAGGTTAACCGTGACATCACACTACAGTGAACCCTCGTTATTATGACCATGGTCGTTCCCGAAAATGTTGGCCATAATGCGGAACTGTCATATTAACGGGTGATTTCCAGAGGTTTCACTGCATTGTTCCCCAGGAGTATGGTCATAAAGCCCGTATGTCAGATTATCGGGGGTCATATTAACGAGGGTTCGCTCTAATCGAGCTAAAGACAGCGCTGAGGCTTCTGAACGCCGGCTCGTCCCCGGCACCCCATTTGGGCCATAAAATCACCAATGCCGAACTGCGAAACCTTGACTGGCGGTCACTTCAAGCTCTCCTTCGTGTGTATAATATCTCTTGGCAACAGTGATCTCAACCACGTACCTGGAAGGAAGCATTGGTTGTTCCCATATTGAAACCTGGCAAGCCCCAAAATACTCATCCTCCTTTCGCTCTGTGAGCCTGACAAGTTGTATGGGAAAACTCACAGACAGAATGGCTTTGCATCGCCTCGGCGGGTGGCTCGAAAAAGCAAGGTGTGTTCCCTCACGGAATGGCTGGATTTCGTCGCCACCGAAGCTCCATGGATCGAGTTCTCGACCTTGTCTCTACAGTTCAGCATGCTCGTGCTCATCGGCGGCTCATCGTACCTGTTTTCCTGGACATCAAGCGCGCATATGATACCGTCTCGCACATTTGTGTGCTGCGCTCCTTGCGCTTTTTTGAGGCATCCGGTCGAGTCTTAATCTGGCTCCAAGACTTCCTTTCGAACTGAACTGTCGCAGTACGTACATCCCAAGGCCAAAGCCCTAATCATCTTGTTCATCAAGGCGTCTCCCAAGGAATCCTTCTCAGTCCGACACAGTTTAACGTGGTGATGACCGGCCTACACTCGGTAATTCCTCGCAAAGTGTCGCTTTTCGTGTATGCAGATGACGTCGCCCTTCGAACTGTAGGAAAATCACGCCCACCCATTCAGCGCCGCTAGCAGCTGGCTTTAAATAATGTCCATACGTACCTCACGCAACTTGGGATTGACCTTTCGCCCGAAAACTGCGTCGAGCTCTCTTTCACACGCAACGCTATCACAAATTTCCCATCCTGCAGAGGATTTCAACAGCACGTTTAAATACGCTTCAGACCTTGCTTGCTTGAAGCCTTCGTCGTTGCCTTGGAGTTCCAAGAATGGCGGAAACAGACCAAGTACTGGCTGAAGCTGGTGAACTCCCGGTTGAGGTTCTACGTAAACGTGAAACGGCTCCGCACTTCCTACGTTTGCGTGCTCACGTTCCCCGTCAGCCGCTCCTCACGAAAATTCGATACCGCCCTGAAAGCGCCTCCTATCGAGTAGCACAGAGGACAGGCCAGAGTCTCACCAGGCTTCGCAGCTACGAACGTAACACCGCTGGAAGCCTCCTGGTTTCTGCCGCTACCACCGACCTTCGTAAGCCTTCCGAGCCTTCTGGAAAGGAGAGATCAGGTTCCCCCTATTTTTTCTCCTGTGGCAGACGACAAGTTTTCTACGTCGACGTAGAAAACTTGTCGTTAGGAAGAAGTCGTTAGAACCTTGCCGCTTCTGGATGTGTTATCTGTGTACGCTGGAATGAGCAACCCTCACGGACTCAAAATCTGCGCTGCGAGCTATTGAAAATTGCGGCATATGAGGCTCATCCGCACCCCTACTCATGGGTGTTTTAATCGCTTACAACCTCGTGCACGAAATAGCCCACAGGTTGCTTTTTCAGTGGACCCCAGCCCATTGTGGTGTCTCCGAGAATGAGCAGGCCGCAGAAGCAGCTCTCTCGTATCGGATTATGACCAGTATTGCACTGCTGAGACTGTCGTTCCATTGTGCGATGCCTCGTGACAGCCCTGGCTTCTCGCCAGTGGAAAATTGACATTCTCCCCGGTCTATTCCGAGAAGAATTGATCCATGCCGCAAAACACCTCTCGTCATGATCCCGCATTCATTCACTGAATGCGACTAGCTGTGGCTATTACAGCTCAGTGGCGTTGCCGCTTGGAACAAGTTGACTCTCCCAGATGCTATCACAGCGGTGCTCTAGAGGATCTGGAGCACATTCTTCTTCATTGCCCACACTACCGACCATCCCGAACCGCACGCTCCTGGGCTCTTAATGAGCTGGACTCTCGCCCCTTCTCCCTATCAAAATTGTTTGGTCCCTTGCGGAATCCAGCCCACCAACGTTGCGCGCTCAAAGCTCTTTTGACCTTTCTGGACATAGTCGGACTTCGATCCTTATTGTGAAGGAGCTCACTATTTCATGCCCCATATCATCACCACCAATGTCGTAGAGTGTCACCTCAGGGATGAAACACCCCATTCATCATCGTAAAATAAAGTTGTTGTTGTTGTTTGGTATTCGGTGACAGCGTGAAATAAATTAATGGGCGTTATGTGTCGCAACTGACAATCAAAAGAAGCCTTTCCTTTGAGGAGAAAGTAAAACAGGCCTTAGAGTTTTTGGATAAAAGTGTAGAACATTAGAAACGAATGTTTTGATTAACACGCACTGACAGAACGCCGATGAGACACACACAAGACGCACACAGGAATCATTCGAGTTATTACACAAAGGCAGTGTATCTGTGCTATTTGGTTTTAAATAAATCCCGGGATCACCCGGGAAAACCCTGAAATCCCGAGACTATAAGGGTGGCCGTCGAAACTCGCTGTGGTACTCGACCGTTAACAGATAGGGGCGCGGTTCAAATCGCGTCCTTGTCTGGCTGACTAATTTCAACTGTTCTGTGTCTCAGACAACCTGAGCCTCGTGTTGTGTTTGTTACCCCCTCATGTTCGTTATGGTTGCTACGACAATATTGGCAGTGGTGGACAATCGAATAGAAGCGACATGAGAAAGTTAATTTGAGTTCTGCAGTGCACCAAAAAGCAGAAATGGCGTTCGTGCCAGAATCCTGGAGAACTGGATTACTTAATTCTTGTTCATCCATATCATACTTATGACATATCCATTCGTATACAGCCCGTTTTCATGTTCACCGTATGATAAACTGTAATAATAGAACAGATTCATACTTGGAGTAACAAAAAAGAAAAGTACATGGAGGCACATTCAGCCTATAATAACTGATCATTACCAGCGAGGCTGATGATGTCTTAATGCGTGTTTCAGATCCGGGATATGGACCTCGTCGACGCTTTTGAGGTAACGAGCCGCAGCGTTGTGTTCTACTTGAGATCCATCCCACATGAGGAGCAAGTCTGCCTGCGATTCCATGTGATTACGCGATACTTCGTAGGAAATGTGCAATCCAGCTACGTTCGTGTTTACCCATACGACGAACTTGGTAATTACGTCCGAATTTATTGTATTTTTGTGCGTGGTGCACGAAGGACAGTATCTGCTGCATTCCTTTACAATTTATTATCTGATACGTTCAGATACCGCCAAAACCCGTACCCGCGAGCCGTCACCTAGTGTTAAGTGTAAGGGGTTGCGGTGATGTATCTCGTTGAGCTACGTCCGATCTGTGTTACGGCAGATGGCTCTTTGTTGTTCAGTAGGGTCCTTAGTCTCCTCGTCAACCTTTTAGGGAAGGCACTCAGACACGTCATGCAGGAAACCTGTTGTGAACTCGTGATAATGTTCGCTTCCGTCCCAGTTGGATGCGTGTTCCGCATGTTCTGTACTGCGTTCACCCTCAGTCTGCCTGCAGTGATCCTGATTGCAGTGCCGTAGCCACAGGGGGGCTAGGGGGCTCGAGACCCCCCCCCCCCTTCCTGCCACGGACCGACCCACGACAAACCCTGCAAATCCGTGGAGAAAATAATACATATATGGGGGAGAGGGATGAACCAGTGTGACGATTGCGAAAGTTCTTACAGTTCATGGCGTCTATCTAAGCGGTACTTTTGAATGGTTTCCAGAGTATGAGCTTTTCAAAATCCTTCCAATCTCCTGACACCACCTCATTGGGCATCACAGTGTAATCGTATTGTGAACTTCCAAATCAGTTAATTTCATTCTGTTTTCTTTTCAACCGCATGTTGTCGCACCTAGGATCAGCGGGGGGCGGGGGGGGGCGAGTTTTCGCATCGAGCCCCCCCCCCCCCCCTGATAGTGTGGCTACGCCACTGCCTGATTGTGTAGTATTGTGGACCGAAGAAATGATGTAGGTGGCAGAAATCAAGACGAACACAACGCGCGACTCACATGCATGCTTGATATGTTTTCCTCGGCGAGCAATTGGCTGGTAATTTGCACTACGGCACTCGCAATGCCAGGACTGCTTCGTAGAGCGCTTTGGAAATGTTACGGAGCAGGAAGGATACTAGGGGTTGTACGGGACACGGGGTGCTTAGATGATTGTTCTATTGATCGCCAGAGGCTGTGCATGTTTTACAATGCCTTACCATATACTTGCTTTTCTCTTGCGATGAATATTTTACTTGATAAAATGTCGCAGATCTATTCTGCTACCAACAGGTACTTGCAACACTTGACACATTTCTTCTCCTTCTTTAGAAACCGCCTGCACGAAGTTCTACGCCCCTGACTCGGCTAGCCCTTCGGTGAAGACATGGTGTGGAAATACAGGTGTCTGCCGTTGCGTAGAAGGTAAACGTTAAAGGGGCATTAAAATGCAAGAAAAAAAAAAACAGCTTGCTCTCAAATGAAAGTCCGTGTTTCAGCTAGTACGATTCAAGCAAAATTAGTTCACACACAACGGCCTCGGTGGCTCAGTCGGTAGCGTGTTCGCCTTCTGATCCCGAGATCGAGGGTTCGAACCTGGCCAAGGGCGCCAGCAACTTAGTGGTAGGGTACAAGTTGCTTAGAGACGCCGTCTTCCGCGAGGGACGTTAAGTGCGGGATGCCGTGTGATGCAGGGTGTCGAACCGAAACGTTTTTCGTTCCGGTTTTCGTTCCGGTTCTATCATAAACGGTTCGGTACCGGTTCTGCTCCTGAGCAAAAAATAACGGTTCATACCGTTTTTAAGCGGTTCCACCTCTAGTGGGCAAATGCATTCCCAGAAAAAAAAATCAATGTTGCAAAATGTAAACCGGTTTATTCCACATACATTGTTTTTAATATTAATAGACAGCTGAGAAATTGGTAGCTCCTGGCTCCAGTTCAGAACTTTGAAAGAGAAACAATACTGAAACAAAGAAAGAATGTCTGTTCAAAAAGGCTTTCTCGACGTGGAACGTCCATTGGAAGGACGACGTGGAAGGACGACGTCCATTCGTATATCGACATACATTCCACCGTAACCGCACGCCTCGTAAAGTACCCGTGACATGACTTCAGAACACGCGACGTCAGTCTCATTCGCCTCTTCGTAGTCCAAACCGGCGAGGTTTTTTCTTGGACCGAAAACCGTTAAATAAATTTTTCGGTTTCAGTCCAGAGCGAAAAAGACGTATACGGTTTCGATTATGTTCCGGTTCGCACCAAAATAGGTTGTGGTTTTGGGTTCGCTCCGACACCCTGGTGTGATGAGCTTTCATCGCACGTTAAAGAACCCTCAGGCGGGCAAAAGCAATCCACAGACCGACCGCTGTGGCGTCGCACATGATCTCAGTTGTCTCGCGACGTAAACACCCAATTATTAATTAAATAATTAATTAATTAATTAGTTCACACAATAATACCAATTAGGAGAAAAAAAAACAATGAAAACAGAGCCGTCTTTTGCGGCACCGAATGGGATCCCCAGGAGGCAATGAGGTGACGGCATCACCAGACAACAGATGAAGCGCGCGAATACCTATCGTGGGCGTGGGAATAAGGATCTGATTGTAGTGCGCTGTACATGCGCGGCATGATGCGCACTGCTGCATTTCTCAGCAAGGATTCGCTGAATTGTAGAACGCAAGACTTCTCGCGAATGTTTCGCACAGAACATTTATCTTTACGTCCTTCAGACAGTTGTGCCACTGCGCTTGAGTGTTTGAAACAAAAAGTGCTGCAGACAACGAGACTACGTCGAATACGCTCATGCAGAAACTGGCCACAAACTAATGTAGTTTGCATGCGTGCCACATATGAAATTAAGCTAATCTGCATAATTAAACTCAAAAATTGCGAAGCAGGGGCAGTGTTTTTTTTTTTTTTTTTTTTCGAGTTCGCAACCCTATGATCATAACACACTGTTCCGATCAAAACCACGTGTCTTTTCACAATATTTCTACAAAACAACTGAATTAAAATCAGATACCTGGCCAAACAAGCTTGGTGAAATTCACGTTGCGGAACCCTTTGGCTCCGCATTGATCGAGACGAAGTCGAAAGAGCGATATAGTTTCGTTCCGATTGAGGTACTTGTGGAACAACTCGTCGTTATCAAATGCTGGCCGGCGATGACAGTCACGTAACAAAATTGTTTCGGGGCGTTGGGAAGAATCAGCCATAGTTATAAGTGGAAAAGACACGGACAGAGGGAAGTGGACACGGACAAGCACTGACTTCCAACTAATTTTTATTAAGCGAAAACCTTGCTTATAAGTGTCTCGAAACACGCCCCCAAAAGCACATCTATTCTCTGCCTGTGATATACTCCCTGTTAGTGGCAGACTGCTTGCTAATCCTCTGTGATGCTCTCTTAACGTTCGTTTAAGAGAGCATCACGAACTTATGAGCATTTACGAATTAATTACTCGCACAAAATGAATGCGAGTGTTGTATTCAGTATCAAAAGAGCGGTCCGTGTTCGGTATGATGCTCACCTAGTTTTCGAATCCTTGCGAATTTCCCTTTAACAGTAAAACAGCATGTTTCTGTACATGATTGTAAACCCCTTTTTGAGGAACGTGAAATCTTGCATTCGTCCCCTGATGCCATGAAAACAGCTTGTTGAAGCTCTTCAGGAAGAAAAATACCGCCTTAGCTTTGGCGATTTCTCCAGTTTAATTATGCAAATTAGCTGAACGGATATGAATGCATATAGCCACAATTTGTGGCGATAGTCTGTATGAGCGTACTGCAAGTATTTTTTGTCATTTTTTATGTAAAACCAATTTTTAGGTGTTGAGCGACATTCTATCGTGGAACACCCTGTATGTCTACGTACCGGCAGAGAGAGAAAGAAGAGCTACCGAGCAGATCTTTGGTCCAGATGGCGTACCCATAACGAGACAAGACACTGTTGCAGCCCTCCTGGAACTCCATACAATACCCCAGTCACGTGGACAGCCTCGAACGATCATTGAAATCAATGACCATTGAGCATGCGCAGCGCCTCCAAGCGTGTAACGTGCAGACCTGGCAGGGGCCATTGGGTCACAACGCAGTTTGAGACGTCGGTACGACATACGCTTAGTGGCGCTATGCGCCTCGTTCAATGGTCATTGGCGTCAATGACCACTGAAGACTGTCGGAGTCGTGGTGGTGAAAAGGCTCGCCGTCGTCGGCCTCACAGAAGTGGGCGACGTCGCGGCTGTCCGAGTGGTTCGGGTAAAACCAGTGATGGGCAGTACTTGAAGTACCAAGTCCTCAAGTAGGAAGGGAGTTGCCTCAGGACAGAAGCCGCCGATATTTCGAACAGAGACTGTTCTTCTTCTGGGCACCGTCCTCATCATTGGCATGGCATTTAAAGGGTTAGGTGTGACGTGTTTAAAGGTTCATGCGAATTGTTGGTCAACAGCCCGGAGGGAAGAAAGGGTCCGTACGGGTTTTTACGGCCGGAGTGAATGGCTGCTTTGTTAGAGTGTGGAGGGGATTATGTGAACGTAGTGATCTAGGCTACAGACCGGTTACAGAAAAATGGAAGGTTCACGAACACGTGGACGGAACGGGACAACAGGGAAGAATTGGCAAGCATAGCGAAAGATAAGGAGGTTACTGGTTACGTGGGGAAAACTCCAGAACGAGCAAAGTTTTTTTTTTCATATATATTTGTAATACAAAGTTGTGGCATGTAATAAAGAGAGCAGAAAGCAGTGGCCATGCAGAACATAACAGATGATAATGGCGGTAGAAGGGAAAAGCATATTTTATTTGTGAAGCGTTTCTAGGGTGCCTTGTGATTTGTTGATACCGGACGGGTGAAGAGCGTTCAACTTGTATATGAGATAAGACTCCCTATCACGTCTGTCACGTGTGGATCTAAACCCGGTTTCTAGAATATATAGTTTAATGTTGTCAAAATTGTGACCAGGAACGTTAAAGTGTTCGGCGACTGCTTTGGGGAGTTTGTTGGACGTGTCGGACGTATGTCGGACGTATGTCATCTCATATACAAGTTCAACGCTCTTCACCCGTCCGGTATCAACAAATCACAAGGCACCCTAGAAACGCTTCACAAATAAAATATGCTTTTCCCTTCTACCGCCATTATCATCTGTTATGTTCTGCATGGCCACTGCTTTCTGCTCTCTTTATTGCATGCCACAACTTTGTATTACAAATATATATGAAAAAAAAAAAAAAACTTTGCTCGTTCTGGAGTTTTCCCCACGTAACCAATAACCTCCTTATCTTTCGCTATGCTTGCCAATTCTTCCCTGTTGTCCCGTTCCGTCCACGTGTTCGTGAACCTTCCATTTTTCTGTAACCGGTCTGTAGCCTAGATCACTACGTTCACATAATCGCCTCCACACTCTAACAAAGCAGCCATTCACTCCGGCCGTAAAAACCCGTACGGACCCTTTCTTCCCTCCGGGCTGTTGACCCACAATTCGCATGAACCTTTAAACACGTCACACCTAACCCTTTAAATACCATGCCAATGATGAGGACGGTGCCCAGAAGAAGAACAGTCTCTGTTCGAAATATCGGCGGCTTCTGTCCTCAGGCAACTCCCTTCCTACATCTCTACCGGTTCGCTGGATTTCTACCCATCTAAGTACTCAAGTAGTACTTTAAGTACATTTCTGTGTACTTGTACTTTACTTTAAGTAACTTTTAAATCGTGTACTTTGTACCGTACTTAAAGTACTTTTTTTCGAGTACTTTCCTATCAAGTACTCAAGTACTCAAACTTGAACTCCAGACAAAAAAATCACAAAAGAGTATAAAAAAATGCACCCTACTAACGCGCTAAAATGACAACAAGAAAACGAAAACACACAGAGAGCGCTATGTGTGTGTTTTCGTCTTCTTGCCGTCATTTTAGCTCTTGTAGTTGAATGCAGTACCAAGAGTCCCAGTCTGACATTTTACCGAAAAGGATTTTTGTGCTGTTAAAGAGCATATTTGTTGAAGCAAATTTATTGTTGACAGGCTTGAAATGTTGAAAAAGTATCAACGCTTCTAAGATTAAGTAAAATGAATGCGATGCAAAGACACGCACACATTACGACACTGCAACACCGTCGTGGTCTTCTGATGCTCTTGGAGTTCCTCTTGGCTACCGGCTTGCCCCAGACGCTGTAGGGTCCTCCCCTGCATCTCAAGAACCATTGGCGCTTCTTTCATGTGCTCCTTCCTTTTGTGTGACGTTGCGTAGCGCAACCAGAGGACGGGAGTTCAAGAGTTGTGCTTGCACATAACTTCATTTTCATATTTCACATCTCATGTTTCTCGTGTAATGGTGTAGGGTACTGCTTTCAAGCAGTGAATCACCCCAGGCCATAGTCATGATTTATTTGTTGTTGTTGACACTACAGCCGGCAGCACAATGACTTGGTCAATTGTCATTTCAGTTCTCTCAATGCAGGGTTCTATGCTTTTTTATATTGTTTCTTTCATTGGCAATTACTAATCAATTTATATCACACTGTGTGATTGCATTACACGATGAACACTCTGAAAGACACACATGCTTTCATTTTTACATTTTACGTTTTTTTAATTGGTCACATGGATTACATTGCTGCAGATCACAGTCGTATAAAAATGATGGCTTACATTGTGCTTAATCCTTTTTTACTTTCTTCATATTCATTTTTTAAACATGTTGTATTTCAAAAAAGCAACATGGAACGCCCAGAAATGTATAATCTCCGTTGGCCTGCGCTTTTTTTCCCCTTGAAATTTCTTAGCCTGTTAGAGCAGAAGATTAGTCCCGAAACACCACACTAGCTGGGTGATCTTGGATCAGTCACGGTATAATACAGCACAGCTGACTGATTACCTCTATGCATGTAACTGCAAATTATGTCATCTGATGAAGTTCATATTAACAGATTAGCACTCAACCTAGGACTTTATAGCTTTAGAGCATTTGTCAAGGATGCTCGCTAAAGTTTTGCAAAAAAGCAAGACACACATACGAAACAGTGAAATACAAAGTGATACAAATTAAATTCGCAATGTACTTGATGAATACTTGAAGTACTCTGCCTAGTACTTTGTACTTTACTTGAAGTACATTTGGAATCGGGTATTTTGTACTGTACTTGAAGTACTAATGATGCCAGGTACTTGGTACTTTACTTTAAGTATAATTTTGAGGTACTTTGCCCATCATTGGGTAAAACTAACATCATGCCAACCACCATACAGAATGACTTCGTGTTCCTCCGCACCGCTTCCTCTACGTATCGGGAGTGATAACGGCCTCGTTCTGTACCGTTGTGCGATACGGGTCAGCTCTGCCATTAGAATGTACCATCACCGCAGCTACTTTCCACGCAGCTCTTTCGCCGACTGTCGCGGACGTTATTTTCTGTGATTTGCAAGGCGCGCTAACACACACAAAAGAAAGTGCATTCGAACACTGCATTAGAACGCTCACGTGTGAAGTGTCTACGTGCATCTGTGCATTAACGTGACAGCTTTCTTTTCTTTTTTTTTTGCTTTGCAGGAGGATGTCCGCTGGAGAACCCCCTCGAACAATTTATTAGGGCTCCGGAAGGTACAGGATACCTTTCACGCGATAGAGGGAGAGAACTTATCACTTTATACGCATGCCATCAAGCGGATTTTGGTGAGTGGTCCCGTTTCTGAACATCACGTCCTCAGTGAGGAACGAAAAGAGCATCGGAAAGAGAGAGAGGGAGAAACAATTATTCGAAAGACGGTTACCAGACATTCTCGTGCACGTTGAATTCCATGCGCTTGCGCAAATAATGAAAGGTATACCGTGATGTTCCACGTAAGGCTTCAACGATGAAAGATAAAAGTCTTCATGACTTTCATCTTTCATCGTTGATTTCTTAGGCAATTTGAGGCTTTGTTTGTATCTGTCCCTTCTATGTTGTTCCAGCCTCAGAACATCAGTTTCTCTCTTGTTCATCAGGTGCCGCTTGCGTCGATTTCCGTCGTATGAATGTGTGTATGAGTCAGCAAAAAATGTAAGAGTGAAAGGAGGGTGAGTGAGAGTGAGTGGCTGGTTTGTCGTCCCTTCAGATGACGCACCCCGAAAGTCGCTGGAGAGGCGTGTTAGCTTAGCTCATTTGGTAGAGCCCTGGACCGGTAATCCAGAAGATGTGGGTTCGATCCCTACAGCTAGTTAACCTTTTCAGTGACTTCCATCTTTCATCGTTGATTTCTTAGGCAATTTGAGGCTTTGTTGTATCTGTCCCTTCTATGTTGTTCCAGCCTCAGAACATCAGTTTCTCTCTTGTACGTAAGGCTTGTCTGCGCGGCGTGGCGACATGTTGCACGTGCCCCAGGATAGGAATGCACAGAGCCATTTAAAGGGAGAGTTTATCCATTCTCTGACATTTTGCGTCCCATGGGTGGAGCCTACTTTGACGTCAGAGTCGTCGTTCTGCCGCCCAAAAAGCCCGAATCTAAGCAGAATCCGCTTATCTAATACGCATCATTTTGATGCTGTCCGCCAGCTGGTCGACAACTTTATCGGTTGGCGGTTATGTGGCTCTGGCTTTATGTGTCACTAAACTGTTCGTTGGAGTCAGCGCTTGCCCCGTCTTCTCCTCTTCCGTAGTGTCTTTTCGCGCTTTGTTTTTTGTCTTCATGTCTAGTCATCAACTTGCCCAACAGCGAGTCGTCGTGGACAACGTTATTGTCGCAATGAATGTAATCCACAGGAATAACCGGCTTATGACCAACAACTGCCTGTGATAATGGGGGATTTATTGTCAAACTGAAGGAGTTCAAGGACGAAGGGCTTTCGATGAACGGTGTACGCGCGAGTCATCCCTCCTTGCATCGTAAACAACGATCAGCGCGAAACACATCATTCAGGACGAAACACATGTACGACAAAATGCACGACCCGTTGTGCGACGAGTCGCACAGTTTCGTGTCACGAGTTGTCGCGTGCTGCATCAGCAGACACATGGGCGGCGATATCCTTACGACATGTCGCTCTGGACCGCCGTGTTGCTAGAACAGCGCGGCGAGAGATACACTCGTTTCACTTTATTTAACATAACCAAATGTGCTCGCTCGTAAAACACAGTAAACGAGAACGATTCATTCGTTATTTCACGTGTCTTTCAAGGCCCAGCACGATGACATCAGCCAATGCTCGCATTCAGAACACAAACTGTCCGCCATTATTTCCCGGACCCATCGCATCTACCGGAGAGGAAGCATCATTGGCTCCTTGGTTCATGACGTCACTACATCCGCACGGCAAACCACCGACGGGAGCGGAGATATCCAAGTAGTTTTGTCGCGCTGCGAATTGTCGCAGAGCGCTGCTGCGACGACCTGTTTCTCCAGAATCCGTCCCAGGATGCTTTGCGCTGCGACGCGTCGCACGACGGGTCGCACATATCGTCGTACATGTGTCTCAGCCTTTATGGCGTCGACGACCGGTTGTCGACGGGACAACAATAGAGGACGGCGAGGTAGGTCGCTTATCCGTGACTTCACGTGATGAGCTTCAAGTTAGGCTCCTCCTAATGGCCAAGCTCTCCCTATAAACGGCTCTGGGGCCGCGGATAATTTGGACCACCTGGGGTTCTTCTGACTTGCGCCGCAATCTCCGACGCACGATGCTGGAAGCGATGTGTACCTCCTCCACATTGCACGTCTGCACGCATTGCACGTTTGCGCAGCTTCTTTATACGAGAAAACAACGATAAAGCAGTGAGATGACGCTAAATGCGAATAATTATGGTCTGTTGGGTAGTTACTACGGACTACATCTCCTGTCTGCAAAATCTTTCCGCATTTCATTCCGCAATTCCGCATTATGACCAAAATTTTAGGGGCACGGCAATGGTCATAATAACGAGGATTCACTGTACTTGTTGCTTCACTGCACAAAGGTTTTATTGCAGTTTGGATCGGAGGCATGTTACTGCAGGAGACGGTAGACGGGTTCATCAATATCGACTTACGGATCGATCAGGTTCTTAAGAAAGGTAAGGCACTGTAATAAGGATTATTGTTCTGTTGCCGTACCGCGGCTTTTTTAAGCGAAAATGTGGTTCTGTTCCCTGAATAGGAACGGCATCCAAACAATCTTTATTACCCTGCTAGTCCTGAGTGTCAATGAAGGGTAACGCTTCTCATTTTTACCATCAAAGACGGGCGACGCTTTGATGCAGCAGAATGTTTATCCGAGTACCATACCGAAGCTCCATTCGGCGTTTATATCTGTCGTCGCAACTGTGCTCTGTTTACCTGGCCTGCGTGAGCCTGATTTGACTACGTGTTATACACCTTAAGTAACCACACGTCCCAGACTTACGTGGGACTGGTTCCGTTTTCACGGCAGTTGTCCAACTGTCCTATACCAGCTTTCTATTCAAAAAGCGTTTTGTCTGGTTTAGACTGCGCCTAATGCCGAATGTTAAAAAAAAACGTTCGGTTTCAACAACGGCAGGATTATTCTTACCACACACACAAAGAGGAGAGAATGCCGAAATGGTGAGGAGAAGAATAAAATAACATAACGCCCGAAAAGACTGCAGATACGGGTGTTACGCCTATCCCGATGAATCCCGGCACCCTCATCAGGCGTAAAACCGCGCATATTCTGGAAACGGCGAGAACGCTTTGGAGGACAATGGACCAACTTCCCCTAGTTGTGGTCTAGCTCTGATCTTTACTCGATTTGCCGAATGGAGCTGCTTGACTTGTTAGCTGAAACGTCATCCCCATAATGAAAGCTATGTGGAAACCACAGCTCGCTTGGGTACGCTTTGTTCATCAGGCTGCCCCTCTGGCAATACGTTGTCCCTGTTTAAAATGGGACCTCGCCACAACACAACCACAAAGATTGTCACATAGCAGTAACTCTTGGAATGTCAGGAACATACATACGAAATATCGCGTTCCCAAAGTGCGCATAGTTTATTCGAAGAATTATTACGAAGTGAGCGCTTCGCCTCTGTGAAGCAAGAGGGCACTGAAAGCAACACTGCCGGCGTCATCCGGCATGGAAGAATGCAGGCTTCGTAGCAGACGACAATGCTGGGTGACATCACAGTATCTTTCTCCGGGCGAACCGCTTTGCGCTTCGCATTTTGGTTTCGGTTTGCTATTGTCATCATTTACGAATTTGTTACCAGCACAAAATGAATGCGAATGTTGTATTCGGTATCATGGGAGCGGTTCGTGCTCGGTATGCTGATCATCTTTTTTCTTTCGAATCCTTGCGAAGTCTTGCTTTAAAGCGAGACTCTGGAGTCGCTTTCCAGGCAGTCTGGACAGACAGTCTGGCGCCTCATATGCGGTGGCTTCATCGTCAGTCGTTACGCGTTTCTGTCCTGCCCAACATGGAAGCCAACAATTCCAGGCAAAAATTGCAGAACTCAACTAATTATATCACAATTCATTATATACCACAGTACCATTATATGCCAATTCATTTATGAATACGATATCGTTCGTGGGCTCAGTCCTCAGAAATTCCTGGTCTCTGCGCCGGAAACTCACCTCGAAGGATATATGGCTCCTGAGCAATTGTGGGCGCGGAGAAGTTGATGACTCCCCCCCCCCCCCCCCCTGTCTCATTATACAACTGGCTAGCCGCTAGGATTACGTGGTAAAGCATAGCACCGGATGCGTGTGCTGAGTGAGGCTATCACGACTGTTGCGGGTATTGGAATGCATACCTTATATTACACCTTGCAAGCCAGACTGTGGGAGAGCGACGTCATGCTCTGTCGCGCCGTGGGCCTGCCAACATGAACAAAAGGTCGTTCTCGGACTTTCCACGCTAGTGGCCCTTTGTCTACGCGTTGCAGTAAATCCATAGATCGAGAAGTTACCCGCCGAAAAGAACTCGTTACGAGTTAAGTTACCGTGTGATAAATGTAGCTACATTCACAACGAAGTTCTTCAGCCTGAAATGTAACTCGCAGTTACGGAGTTACTTGAAAAAAAAAAAAAAAGCACAACATAGCACTACACAGGTGCACCGCGTGTGAGCAGTAGAGTTCGATCTTGAGTTGCCTGCGTTGGACTGCAACACGCAATCGTTTTCATTTGTGCCCAACAAGTCGAACGCTTTGCATTTTACTCCTCGTGGGCGCACAATGGTTCAGCTTCATTTCAATGGCTGCGATTCTTAGTTCTTGAATAGAATACTGTCATTGATTGAATATCATGTTTTATGGGATAAAATGCCATGAAAGAACAGGAGACACACACACAAAAAAAATATGTGGACGTAAGGGAAAGGTGAATTAAAAGTAAGTAAATCTAGGTCTGTCATCCCCGCAGATTTTATGTGAGTGCTTCCGACCATTAAAATCAATGACTCTCGAAATACACGACAAACAATGAAAATGAAATCGTATGCATCATTCGCTCGAGGTGTCTGCCACAGGCCACAGCACGACAGTCAGCGTTGAGGTTGATTGTGAACTTGACACGCGGAAACGTACCGTTTGTGTGGAGGGGGGGGGTACTCGTCGAGAGCGGCACGTAATTGGGAACGTGGTACATGAGGAGCGCATCGTACGTCACGAGCAATGTGTCCCGTGCCGGTGGTTATGATTTTCCCACCTCTGGCTAGCTCGTTAGACATATAATAGGCGATTTCAGATATTGCCCTTGTGCTCCGCACGGGGGCCCTCCGTCGCCCAAGTCACGCGCATCGCGCAATGCATCGTGGGAAATGGTTTACATTCGTGCTCGTCTGCCAGTTGTCCAAAGGTGCGGGAGGTGAAGGAGAGAGAAAACCGAAACCGTTTGCGCTCTTTTTCTTTTCTCTGACTCATGAAAACTAAATCCCAAGGTGCAGCGGGGCTTTCGCAACACGGCGCTCTCTGGTGGGCCATCCATGCAATTTCTGAAATCGTCTATTGTTAACGCTACAGGACCCGCTCCTGGCGCTGTAAGTAAAACAAGAAAAAGAAAGGCTTCAATAGTCGCATGGCATCTCGCGGGCTCGCGTCCCTCGTGTGGGCTCGCGATTTCTTCACTTTGACATCGGTTAACTACGTTGCGACATAGCTGCAGCAAAAAAAGAAAAAAGAGAAGAAGGAAACGCTTTCCTTCGCGCCAAACCCCACAGCCTGTTATCCTCTATAGCATTACACCATAACTCTATGCAGTTTTTAAAACACCGTGTTCTTCGCAGTCGTACATATGCTAGACTGTAAAATAAAATCCACGAGCTGCACGAAAGACTTGTCGTCAGCCATAACAGCCGCGAAACTAGGCTCTGGGAACGCTCATATAAGGACCGGCACTACCTCGACGTACAGGAATAAAAAGTGAACTACTTCCTACCTCGAGTGAAGAGCCAAGTGCAGAATTGTTTAATAGAGAATTAGTGTAGACATGGAGGTAGTCTACTTCTCTGTCACTTTCCCGTTCTATCTGAAGAGATTAAAAGCCAGGTCTGTAATAAGAGGATTGCTATTCCTTGTTAATCAATAAATGAACATATATTTATTTCATATTGCTCTTACGTACGTGTCACGCACAATCTTTTAGCAATCGCGCAGTAAGTCTAACATTTTCTATGTTTATTTATTTTATTTCAAAAACGAGGAAGCTACTTTAGATTACGGAGATGGGGCCAGTAGCACAATAGCATATAGAGCACCATGCGTGAACTGTAAACATTTTTGTCACATTCGCAGGTAATGACGCTGTCGGAAAGGGAGACGTCCGTCGACTAAAGTTACGTGACAGGTGTCACCAGATCAAAAGGCTCATAAAGAATCAACCATTCATTCTGATGGGTCGCGACTCTGACATACAGGAAGAAATTGGAGGAGAGCAACAGTAAGTAAATATACACTTCTATCTGCAAACTCTACAGAAGGATTCTAAATTATAATTGGATGAGCGCTATTCCATGGGAATGAGGAGCAGAGCGTCGAACCGAACCGGAAATGAAACCGAATACCGGAATTAACCGTAATTCTTAGCTGGAACTGAACCGTAATTACTAGCGCCATCTTGGAGCTCAACCGGAACGGGGCCGATATAAAAATTTCGGTTAGCGGTTCTGGATACCGGTTCAGTTCGGGCTGGCGTGTGTGTGTGGGAGGGGGGGGGCAGGGTAAAGTGGGGATTCGAGCGGTCTGTCTGCCTTGATTGGCGACACGCTGCTCAGGGAAACGACGAAAGTGGGTCCCTGTTGGTCGACAAACAGAAATAAATGCGTAAAACCGTAACTAAGAGATCTGGTATCATTTTTATTTTCCATCTAAAATTTCGTAGCAGATTACAACCTCGAACCGGTTCCCAACTCGTTTGCAGCCTCTTAATTCGGTTTATTGAACCGATATATGTGAACTCCGGAGCTGAACCCGAAACAAACTGAAAAAAACAAATGAAGAAACGTTTCGGCTCGGCGCTTTGATTAGGCGAAAGTCCGCAGTGAACACGCGTAAGGAGAGCACTAAGATATATGGCCTTTTCCTTCTCTATCAGCATTACGCCAGCCTACAGTAGGACTTATCAAGTACCGAGTTGAGAAACACGTTCATTTTTTCGCCCAACTGAGTTTCTTCGGCCTTTTGACTATTTCACGAGTTCTTCCACAACACTTCGATACGTTCATCAGGCGTTGTTACGGTCACTCACATTTCATCTGGGAGGTATCCGGGTTCGAATACCGGTGCCAGCTGTGCTGTCTGTGGTTTTTGCTGGGTCTTCATGGGTCAGCGCAGGATGCTCATTCCCCCTGGGCGCAATTCGTGACGTTGCCCGCCTCTTGTGAGGCCGACCACGGCGAGCCCTATCGCCACCACCACCACTACCACGTTTCACCTTCAACAACAACTTACAAGATGATGACTGGGAAGCTTCATCGCCAGGGGCGATACTCCACCCCATTGCTGGCAGCGATGCGGGGAATGAAATAATGAGCCCCTTCACAATAAAGATTGAATTCCTGTGCTGTCCACAAAGAGATTTGAAGGCGAAGCGTTGGTGGGCTGGATGTGGCCAGGGACAAAGTTTTTTTTTTTCTTTTTTAGAGAGAGAGACAGGGTTGAGAGCGTCTAGCTCGTTCGGGGACCCGGAGAGTAGGCCGGGAAGGGTGGTATTGTGGGCAATGGACAAGAATGTGCTCTCAATCTTCAAGAGCACAGCAGCGACTGCAGCTGGAGACAGTGAACTTACCTCAAGCGGTAACGCCACTGTGCTGTAAAAATCACATCGATGCGCATTCGGTGAACTAGTGCGGGATCATGACGAGAAGTGTGTCGAAGCATGAGGAAACCGAGCGAAGCTGCTATTTCAGCTAGATCACCTGCCAAAAGTAAAGCCAGGCATCAGTCGTATACTAAGTGACTTTCCGATTCTTCCTTAATTTTTGTTCTTACAGGCACTGAGAGTGAGTAGAATGATCTTGCCTCATTCTAGTAAATCCTAATTCGAATAAATAAACATTAAGAGAGGTACCCGCACCTTTTGAAAAATCATCCACGCTTGGAAGGAGCACATCGCAGAATGAGGTAACGTCGGCGAATGATGCAAGGGTTTCAGCTACGTCAAATGTCACCTCATTGCTTCTTGAAGTCTGGAAAGACACGAATGGCTGGTGTCACACATTACAATTGTTCGTTTTTGAAGGTTATACCCTCACCCGATAAATGAAACCTTAGGCCGTCAAGTATAATGAGATTCTCCTCTCTGTGTTCCGCCAGGTTGGTCTATTACATCGACCAGAGTTCCCTGCTGTTCGAAAAAACACGGAAGGCAAGATCGGAGAGGATACTCGTAGGGTGGTTCGTGTCAGAGTTTAAGAAAGCGGAGGGAGACCGCTGCCCGTTGTGAAGCTCACTGATGGGAGCCCTTCTCCAGCTTGGCACGAATCGAGGAGACTCAGTTGGCAAGAAGGAAGGGACATGCTCAGCTGGCATCGAAATCTTTGTTGTGTGTGCAAAATGATGTAGTGCAGAGGCAAAATGTTGACGCGAGCACAAAATATGCAGCCCATGTATGTAATCCATTGTTATAACTGTGAAGAATTGAGGATGGTTCAAGAAAATATCATGCTTGCATCGAATTGTTAAAACGAGAAATAGGAAGGCAGCACACATGTTATGGGGACGATCGTGACACTTAACAAGAGCAATGTGTTCTCTAAGTGGAAGTGGAATAAAGTGGATTTTGGACTTGCATCTGTTCTTTGACAACTGCACAACTTAATCAGCATAAACGAATGCAACAACTCAGGGAAAAGAGAATTCGTTGATTTATCGGCCTTGAGGCTTACATGTTTGTGTCCTCCCTAAGTGTGGTCTACCTCGGCCAAATCTCGTTGTTCGTCTCGCTGTTTAATCAGCATTTTCGATGTGTCTGCGCGATATAACCGAAATCCGCTTTCCAAGCTGCATTTGCGTGATGAGTCGATTCAAGTTTCATGTACTGACTTTGAGAAATTTCTGCACGTAGACTGATACGCGGTACTAGCTGCTGACGTCTGTCCCATAAGATCACTTTAAGGGTGAGTCACTTCCTCAGGAATCTATGGGAGATTTTCGTTCGCACAATACACGTGAGCGCTCTAAACTGCCATCTTAAGATTGGTTCTGACGTGTTCTCTTACTTTGTCTCTAGTCAATGACGTATTTTTTAGAGGACATGGTTGAGCCGTTGATTTTTAATAATTTAAAGTTTGGTGCGTCTGGAACATGTGCTGCCATCTCTATAAGAGCGTCGCACACTAAAATATTTGCGAATTCGGGCTCAATACAAATCAACGGATAGTCCTGGAATTCTACAAAATGTGTCATTGACAGGGGCAAGTACGAGAACACGCTAGTAATTCTGTTTTGACAATATTTTACGCCGTTTCTGAGTGGCGTGCGAACAAACTTTCTCTACTGTCTTGCGCAGAAATGATTAACCCTTAACGCGCAGCCGCGAGTACTGGAATGTCGTGAAATTGTCTGGCGTAAGTTTCCTCTCTGCACGATTTCCTGATGGTATTCGCCAACTCCTGGTCCAGGTTTGGTCGTGATCAAGCTTCGGGCGCGACACAATCTTCGGAGTCAGAACTCTCAAGCTAAACGCCGAGTATGCAGAAGAAAGCGAACGCATTCTTCTTTTTTTTTTCTCCCTTCATTTCTTAGTTGCACGCCGCGTTTTAAGGGCGAAACGTATTGGACGTTCTCTCAGCGACAAAACGACGCGCGCACGCCATGGCCTTGCATGGCGGTCTGTTTCTCGGAAAACGCGCCCGGACGCGCGCGAATATTTGTAGTCGACAGATCCCGCCGTATGCCCTCCGCACGCGTTTAAAAGCTGGTTTTTACGAGGTCACACGCACGCCGAGGGCGCGCGCGCGTCCTGAAAACGCTCCATGCGTTTAGGCCTTTACGTTGTATGATGACGCGAATGCGCTGCTCAGCAAATTGGGAGGAGCAACGAACTTTCCTTCCGTGTGTTGCGCTAGTGCATATAGGATCGTGTAGGGTGAGTCACATGAGATTCACCAGGATTTTCTTAAATTCGTGATTTGTTTTTTCCTGCGGATAGGTCGTTGAATATTCCGGGTGGGGCCCATTCAAAGGTGGTGATATTGGTATGGCATAATTGGTAGATCTTCGCTGATGTTTCGTTAGCAGCATATCGCGACACGCACTAAGAAAAACGGAAGGCAAGATTGGAGAAGCCACTCGTAACGTGGTTCGTGCCAGAGTTTAAGAAATGGGAGGCACACCACTGCCCTTCGTGAAGCTCACTGATGGGAGCCCTTCTCCACCTTGGGACGAATCGAGAAGACCCAGTTTACCAACTGAGTCTTTGGCTGGCGAAATCTTTGTTGTTCTTTGTTCTTCATTACAGAGGGGAGTGGGTACTACACTGAAAATAGGCATACGCATATATTATACAGAAAAACAAAAACAACAAATGCAGTTGATTGAAATGCAGGTTTCGTGGACAAATAAGAAAAAAAGAAAATAAGAAAAAATAAGAAAAAAGCACATGTATCAAATCAGGTATAATCAAATACAATACTCACACAAGTGCATTGTTGAAATGTGTGATAGAGCTGATGTTGCAAACAGATGAAGGAAGGTGGTTCCACCTACGTGCTGTGCGCGGAATAAATGAATCAGCAAGTGTGTTAGTTGCAGCTGTGGAACAAACACTTTGTGAGAACGATCTACTCGCAAGGATATATGACGTGCAGAAGAAAGAAGTTCGTTTTTTTAGCGACGTATTGTAGTAATACATTTTATGAAACAGAGAAACGCTAGAAAAGTCGCGTCGGGGCTGTAATGATAAATTATTTTTCATTAGTGTCACGCGGGAAGTTCGATGGTAGTTTCAGAGAATGAATCGCGCGGCACGGTTCTGCACTTGCTCTAATGCGTTTATCAGGTTACGATTACTGCGGCCTAATAGGGTCTAATCAGCGACTTGTACAAGTTTAGTTTAAGGTTACTAGGGACACGAAAGAAGTTACGTTTAAGGTATCCGAGCGTGTCGTTTCCATCAGGGAAGGATAACGGACGTATTTTCGTTACCGTTACCATTTTCGTTACTGCTATATTTTCGTTTCCGTTATCCGTTTCTGATACCGGCCTATCAATTTCGTTTCCGTTCTGTTTCCGTTACACTTTCCGGTAATTGAATGGTTGTTACAGAGCTGCGGGAGGACAGCCCGTCCGGCTCTATTAGCACCCTGTTTTGCTCAAGTGCTGCTTCAGTGTCACGCGTACACACTACACAAGTAAGTTTGCGTCGATGGAATGCGCACAACTTGGAAGCCTTAAAATGAATAATGTAGGAACATGTCTTTGGTCACTCGGAGTCCAGCAACTCAAGATGAGTGTAACCTTTATCCAATGTCACATTCATCAGCGGACGCACCGAGTAGTAAATAATACTGCCATTGTCACAGTGAAATGAAAATAAGTACGAAATAAGTAACTAAAAGCCGTAGGTTCTCATCCTCGTGCTATGGTGGAGTATAGTCATGTGTTGATGTCATGGAGTTCCGACGACTGGGACGAGGTAAACGAGGGATGCACCCACGAGATCCATTATTGTGCCTTCTTTCCATCCTCTCGTATACTGTGTAGAGCATTACAGGGAATGGAGTCATCAAAATACAAAATCGAGAATGGAAAGTCACTCAACTTCCATCGCACAACAGGAATAGCCATTACCCGAATTCAATACCGGACGATAATGTCGCTTCCGTTGCTGTTTCCGGTAATGGAGGACCGTGGTATGCGTTTCCGTTTCTGTTAGCGTTACCATCTCCTATTTCGGTAATATACCGTTTCTGTTTTCGTTACCATTACCGTTACCCTTCCCTGGTTTCCATGAGAGGTTTGTAGACAGGATTACACCTAAATACTTATAAGACGATACCTGCTCAAGTGGCACGTTATCAATGCAGTAGGGCTCTGCTGGCGACAGTTTACGGGTTATTCCCGTGTGTTTACATTTTGCGACGTTTAATTCCGTTGACCATTTCTGACACAATAGTGAGATCGCTGTTAAGTCGGCCTGAAGCTGTTCAATGTCATCGGTTGTGTTGATTTCGCGATACACAACGCAGTCGTCGGCGTACAGTCTGAGGGACGATTTGACAAAGCCGGTAGATCGATAATATAGATTAGGAATAACAAAGGACCAAGCACAAAACCCTGCGGCACGCCAGAGGTAACCGGAAGGCAAGATGAATCATGATCATTGATAGAAACAAATTGGACTCGGCCGGAAAGAAACTGTTCAATCCATACTGAGATTCCTGTATCAATGCTAAGTTTGCTTAGTTTGTACAGGAGCAGATAATGAAAGAAACCTATCAAATGCTTTAGGTCAACTGTTTTGTCTCGAGAGATTGGTACCGTATCCCTTCGCGGGAACACACTTTGGGAATGTTACCGGGAGCAAACGTGTTCTCAAAGAGTGACGCCGATTCACCACTTTAATAACCCCTTTTGGGCGGTTTTCCTTCGACCGACTGCCTTTCGAAATTTCGTCGGCACCCGAACATTTTCAGAGACGCATGATTGGCGTTTCGAAGGGGATTGAAGGAGTGGTTTGCCACCATGAACGATGTGACAACGAAAAAATGGCTAGGAAGCAAGCGAGCTGGTGAAGATGATGCATAATGTAAAACCCCGAGACTAGGGAACACGAAAGGACAGACACAAACACGAAGTCTCAGCTTTGTGTAGCTTTGTAGTTTCAGCTGTGTTTGGGACTTCGTGTTTGTGTCTGTCCTTTCGTGTTCCCTAGTCTCGGGGTTTTACATTGTGCATGAACGATGTGCTCGTTTTTGGCCCGGACCGTCATGTTCACGACGCAAAATTTCATGCAGTTCTGGCGTCCTCGGTAGCTCAGTTGGAAACGTGCTGGTTTGCTGAGCTAAAGATCGCGTGTTCGGTCCCGCCCGAGAGTGGGGGAGGTACCCCTCACCAATGTGGGGCAGGTAAACATTGCTTCCAGCACCGTGTATCAGAGATTTCCGGCGCACGTCAAAAGAACCCCAGGTGGTCTAAATTACCTGCAGTCCTACCCTACGGCACGTGCAACATGTGGCCACACGGCGCAGACGAACCTTATGTGTGACATCACAGTACCGTTATTTTATTGGACCGTTTAAGTGACACTGGAATGGCACTGAACGAAAAAAAAACTGACGTTTGGCGTTGAAACTTTTGGCTTCCTGGCCAACACCGTTTCGCAAGAAGGAATACGCGCTAGTAAAAGAGCACTCGACGCTATTAGGAACATCTAATCGCCAACGTCAAGAGGAGAACTGAGACTCCTTGGCTAGGCTACCTAGACTGATCGCATGGTACCACGCATGACCGACCTCATACCACCGCTTTCCTCCATGTTAAGCATCAACCAAGGGTTCGTGTGGGGCGAGCCTCAAAAGGAGATCTTCGCTAGATGGAAAAGGCATTCTGCCATCGTCCCCTGTTTTGGGAATTGACTACGTCACACGGGAGGCTGTGGTCCCTGCAAATGAATCCTTGCACAGCCTAGGGGCGGTTCTCCTACAAAAGAGGGACGGCGGCTCACCACTGGGCATCGCCTACGCATCAAGAACCCTCACTGGAACGGAGAGGCGGTGCGCTCAAATTGAAAAAGGAAGGTTTCGTAGCCACCTGGGTTTGCGATAAGTTCCAGGAGTACCTTCTAGGTACCTTCTAGGAGCACCTTCTAGTGCAATGTTTCGACTGGAAACAGACCACAGGCCTCTCGTCGCACTTCTGAGCACCAAGTTAAGTAACTTGGTGCTTGGATGACTTTACGGCTCATCTGAAATGCGTGAGCATGCGTTTGACGAGGTACTCGTATACAATAGCGTACGTCTCGGGAAAGGAGCTCATCGCTGCTGATGCAGAAGAAACCCAATGAATAAACCCAATCAGATCAACGCAGCCTTCCATGCTCGACGAAGGTAGTCACGCTCAGGTGCTGGAGGAACCGCTTCCCTTCGCTTCGGCAAGCCTTAAGGCTATTGTCAATAAACTGAACGAAGATAAAACCTGCAGAACGCTGTAAGTTACGATAAAGGGTAACCAGTGAAAGGCATAGTGATAGAAAGCGAGCCTCTCTTCAACACATGGCATTGAATTACTGGGGGCAAAAAATGTGGAAGCGAACAGCTATTCAATGCAAGCTGGGAAAGGCTATCATGTCCGCAAACGAAGCCAAACAAAATACCGGAAGAGACATGCCAGACGAAACTAAAGCACATTGAACAAAACCCCTCGTTTTAGTAGTAGTAAAGGAAACGGTCCACAACGAGTCAGTGGGTAAAGCTCCCAGCCAAGGACAGCTGTATCGCTCTACTTGTAACTCTTCAGCCTTGCGCAGGGAAGTGACACGATCTTGGGTCGGCGCTAACAGTGAGTCTTGGCGAGACGTCAATGTTCCACCGTGACGGCGCCACCTGTGGAGGCCGAAGTGCAAGCCACCAAGTACATATACACAGTGAAAATAGCCGAGGCTCTGTAGCTGCAGGTTGAGCATATGTTTACAATTTGATCGTGCACTCCCAGCCAAGGTCAGGTGCTTCGCTCTACTTGGAGCTAGCCAGCCTGGCACAGGGAAGTGACACGGTCTTGGGTCGGCGCTAACGGTGCGTCTCGGCAGACGTCAATGTTCCACGGTGACGGCGCCACCTGTGGAGGCCGCGGTGCAAGCCAGCAAGTACATATACACAGTGAAAATAGCCGAAGCTCTGTAGCTGCACGTATACCATATGTTTACAATCTGATCGTGCACTCCCAGCCAAGGACAGGTGTTTCGCTCTACTTGGAGCTCGTCAGCCTGACGCAGGTATCTGACACGACGTGAGGTCGGCGCTAAGAGTGCGTCTCGGCGAGACGTCAATGTTCCACCGTAACGGCGCCACCTGTGGAGGCCGAAGTGCAAGCCACCAAGTACATATACAAAGTGAAATTAGCCGAAGCTCTGTACCAGCACGTTGAGCATTTGTTTACAATTTGATCGTGCACTTTATGCCACGAGTGCGCGATCCAAAAGTGTTCAGTATTAAAATATGCGTTTTTTTTTTGTGGAGCATTATGTGTTAGATTTTAATAAAAAATAGTATTGAAGCCCACCCCTGGTTACAGGCACATATAGGCTTATGTTACACTGTCAGTGCTGCCTCTAAATACATGTCACTCAGGAGAAGAACGAAGAAGGATCTGCAAATATGTTGAGACGTTCGCATTTCAAATGAGTGCACAGACGCTGCAAACGCGAATGCGAACGCGAACAATCGTGCAACTGCCGATAAGTCACGAGAAGATGAGTAAAACAGGAACAGGATTCTACTTCGCCCAGATGGAATACAAACGTCCATGGAACTTAAAAGACACCTCACAGCAACTGTTTCTATATAACCTTGTGCACAGAAGTCACGTTCCGAAGATAACGACGTTTAATTAAGGATACAGTACCCAGCTTTGATAGCAGATGATAATATTCATAGTACCACGCTCTGTTCGAGAATCTATGGTAAATAAACAATTTCATTGCACGTTTTCCAAATAATCAGACTGGGATGCGATATGCTCTTCCATACGACAGAGGGAAGCTCAAGCTTGTCACGAACAAGGCTGGAGAACAAATAGGTAATAGAGCGCATTTGTGAGAAGTTCCGTGACACACGGTTGATGAGACCCTACATCCTGCTGGAGGAGCAGTAAACGTGCGAATTGCGTTGCTCAAACTTTAAGGCCTCGTTGTCGTTGCGCCATGAAACCCCTAATTATCATCATCATGAAACTTCGAGCCATTGTCAAAAATAACACCAAGGTCACACAGAACTTCAACACGTTGTATCTGCATACCTTCCAAGGAATAATCGTAGAGCAACATTGAACGCTTTTTGGTGAAATATACAATCTTAGTTTTTACAGTATCTGAACACAGGTCGTTTGTATTACACCAGCCATTGATCAAATACATATCCATTTGAACAGAATTATAGTCTCCAGTGGAAGATATGGGACGGAAGATTTATATAACATCGGCAAACAATAGAGTGTCACAATATTTTGCAACATTAACAATATCATTAACAAAAACATAACAAATGAGATCAGTCCGTCCACATGCTCAGTCCGTCCGCTCCGTCGCCAAGGAAGACACAGCAAACGAAAAGTGTGAACAACAAACGAAGCTTTATTCCATACCTTACTGCACTTGCCGTCCCAACCGCCACAGCAAAAAAGGCCCCTCCGCATCAGTCTCGATGCCTTTTATCTGGTTTTCCGCATACGCCCCCTCGTGTCCATCATGTGATCGGAACCGGGTATTATCTCAAGCCCACAACCTGTACTTGCATACTGAGCGGCATACTACACCTGTGGTCTTTTTAAGCATGAAGCACTTGTACACTTCTGTCTACTAGTCATTGATCTCACATTGATGTTACTATTTTTTTTCACAGGTGCAATGGATAGTGGGTAATGGCTACGGTGGGGTCATGACCTACACGCTGAACGACGATGATATGAATGGCGACTGCGAGAAGGCAAACAATCCTACAAACAACGGGCCCACAAAATCGAAGAAGTTTCTATTACAACAGACAGCCTATGATCTTACAAAAACGCCTTGAGTTTCCAAAGTTTCTAACAAGTAGAATTAGAATATTCAACTACTAAGTAAGAATTCCATCGCTTCCACCTTCCCGTTTTTCATTTGTTGTTTGGCAATCTTCCGTACAGTTCTACAAAGTGAAGCACACACACAAGCCCTCTCTTGAAGCTTGGTACTTCCATGGCTGGACATTGCTGTCGGTCGCCTCAGCGAACAAGGTACATTACGACAGATAAAGACAGCCCATAACGCGACCGCCCGTTTAACATACAGGGTATTTTTCTTTAAAAAAGATTGTAATATGTGTTAAATAAATAAACGTAGTTCAAGTCAAACCTGGACTGAAGGTTTCTTGGAGGGACGCATGAAGGCTTTTTAAGAAAAAAATAAGGTAGATGTTGGATAACGTACGACCTTCAACGAGTACCTGTCATACAAATTACCCATACATTCCAGTGCGCGTACACACACACACACAGACGCGCGCGCGCGAGCGAATATTTAGTAACGTACTGCATACATCCCGCCCTGTATGACGTACTGTCTGCACAGGGCTCGCCAAGATATAATCTGGTGTTTGTAACCGAGAAAGCACAAATCAAAAACAGCTGACCGTGTACGCTAGAGGGCGCACCATGCACAAAAACTTATCGTACATATTGCCACCTATGTCGGTGGAACCCAGCCATGAGCATGCTCATCCATGCTCACTCTCACTCAATGAGCCAGCAAACAGACAGACGTCCTGCGAATGACGCAGCAAGAGTGAGCATATAGATAGAGAGCATATGGGTACTGTAGTGAGCAGTTATGAAAGTCTTGAAATTACCGCGTTAATTCATGTATACCAGTCCAGGTCACCAGAGCTCATCCAAAACTGCCGTCAGACTAAGGAAGCAGCTTGGAGGAAGGAAAACTGAGGAGGGAGCACGACCGTTTCTTTCCGAATCACAAAAGTGTAGTGGAAGTGACGACATATAGTACGCATCGTGAGGACGTCATATCGATCAGGTGACTGGAGGCAGCCAATCTGCAGTGAGACTTCGCCACAACTGGGACAAACAAACTGCGGCAGCTGCCGGCGTGGATGGCGTTTTGTGGCGCCCGGCGAGATGCTAGAGAGCTGGGAGGGGAGAATTGCTTGCCCCAGTTGCTTCTCCTCACCCAAACTTCCGGAATCGTGCAAAATGACGTCACACTCCCTCCTTATTTTCCTTCCTCCATGGGAAGCAGCCATTAGGCACGCCAGTGTTGCTCGGCCAGAACTGGCGTTGCCCCCTACTTTTGGCGGAGAAAATCTGAACAATGGTTTTGGTTCATGTTTGTCGTTTTTTCACTGTGTGTACCAAATGAAGACGCGTGAAATGTGATAGAAACGATAAAATCTAGAGGGAGGTAATATTTTGTGCGTTTTATTGTTCCGATGTATTCTTTTAAGCCGGCCTCCAGCTAGCTTTCTCACTCGAGCCTACATGGATTTCAGTTTCTATTCCGTGGTTGTCAAGCCTGTCAAGTCATAAAACGCGTGAACATATCTTTAACTCGTGAGTTTCTTGGTGGTTTCAAAGATAACTTGGTTACCGATGCCTTTAAATGGAGCCGAAATCCGAAAGCTTCGCCTTTCAGTTTCGGAAGTCAGCAACATAAACATGAATCTCCCCATTGGCCTCTGGCAATGGAACTGCCCATTCATCATCTTAAAATAAAGTTATTGTTGTTGCCCAATAAATGCATCAAAGAGAACTGCAAGCAGTGCAGAGAGGGTGGATCAGGAGTATCTTTACTAAAGTAAGTAGCCTACTATTCCTATGTGACTGTACTTCTTCCAGCATGTTATTGAGTGAACCAGGTTTGTCTTTCCCTGGCCGTGCAGCTGTGTAGATCAGACTGCCAATGCATAAAAATATAGCTTTATTTTTGTAACATTTACCCAAACTTATAGATTTTAACATCAGAAATATTTTACTTGCACAGGACTGACTGGAAGGCACATGCCGCGAGGTAGCATGCCGCTCAGCACCCAACTTATCCCGGTTACTGATATTTGTTTGACCCCATCTGTCATGTTTTTGTTCGACCATCCGAGAAATGGTACTGAAAGAAGCAGTGCAAGGTATTAAAGAAGATCACTGCATTTCAGATACAAGTACACACACATATAGGCACACGTTGTATGTATACCAAGCAGATGCTGCGCCGTCCCATGAACAGGTCCACATACAGCTATGAGGAGCAATGGCCCCAGAGCGTCGGCTTTCATACATTTAGTGCGACTCATAGTGAACCCACATCGCGTGAAACCGACCTCGATGGCTCAGTCGGTAGCGTGTTCGCCTTCTGATCCCAAGGTCGCGGGTTCGAAACCGGCCGAGGACATCAGCAATTGGGTGGCAGGGTACAAGTTGCTTAAACACGCCGTCTTCCACGAGGGACGTTAAATACGGAGTGCCGTGTGGTGAGCTTTTATCGCAAGTTAAATAACCCTCAGGTGGGCAAAAGCTATCCACACACCGACCCCTCTGGCGTCGCTCATGATCTCAGCTGTGGCGTTTGAAGCGGCCACTGGCGCAACTAACCCATGACCCAGCTCTCCCATAGTCGGCTGCTATTTGTTCAGGTCTCTAGTATAGAGTAGGTGTGGATGAAAGTATAATGGGGAAGGAATTCCTCTTGTCCGCAAAGGAGGAGACTCAAGGGCGCCAACCACAGAACCAGTTTCGGCAATTGAAACACCAAGAGCGACCGGGGTTTGGTGGGAGCCAGCGCGAGTCCGCTGGGCAGGCAGGACAACCCCTCCTCTCTCCGCAGACTCTACTCCAACGCTTTTGTAGCATCGATTTTTTCAATGTCTCGTAACATGTGGTTACCACGCTTGTACGATAACCTTGGACGTCCTCCGGTACTAAGCAGGACGTCCTCTGGCTAATTCACCGATGTGAACGGGCTCGGAAACACGGAGGGCAACTGAGGCTGTGTAAGAAAGTCCCTCTACAAAACTACAGGTACTTTACGAGAAAAATGTCATCACGAGAGGTTCCATGGTTGACTTAATGACTTAATTTACAAGGGGGGGGATTTTGTCATCGTTTCCCTTCCCAGATAAACTAGCAAAGGCACGTTTTCCTGGGGGTTGAACTTCCGAAACCACCTTACAACGGCGCTCTTCCAGTTACCTATCGATACCTAAGCATGGTTCACACTAGTGCGTTGTGCTGCGTGAGTATGCGTGCGTTGTAAGCAATCCGTTCCGCTGTTCAGATACTTGCGTCCGAATGCGTGCGTCACTAAACCGTAAGCCAATGAGCGCCGAGCGGGATTTTCAACGCCTTCCACTCCGGTGGCCGCCATGTTGACAACAGTCTCGCAGAGAGAAACCTACTGCGCACGCTCGAAAGGCGGCCTCGCGGTTCGTTCCCCGCTTGCGGGCTGCTGCGTGCGTCGGAAAAAGTTGAGCTCAGGCGAACTCCTTGCGTTCTGCTGCAGGAGGTCGCGCACATATCTGTTGCCACGGTAACCAGCGCGCCCTCGCATCCGCACGCAGCAGAATGCAGGAGTGTGAACCACGCTTAATAACTCTGCCAAACGGACAGTCTTCAATGACGATTGAGATCAACGGACATTGGACACGTGGCTAGCGTCACCAAGCGTGTAGCGTGTCAACCTGTTAGGAGGCATTGCATCCAATGCTCTTTGCGAGGTCGACACGTTACACGCCAGGTTTCGCTACGCGTATGGTGAATCCCCATCGATTTCAATGCTCATTAACGATTGTCCGTTAGCAGGTTAGCAATATTACGTTGAGCGGGACGCGTATTACGGTGAGTTAAAAGTTGAAGTTCCGCGTGACCCAGGATTTAGGCTCCGCTGGAAAACCGTACTTCCCGTATGTGCAGCGGGCAAAATAATGTGACGGAACACTCGATCCGTCCAGTTGATATTTATTGTCTCAGTTTTTCTTGTCAATTCCACCACCCCTTGTTGTGTTTTCTTCATCTTCGTACGTCCAGTGCCTTTGGCTTTCGTAGATTTATCCACCGAGTTTAACGACGAGTCCGCATATTGTTTTAGCAACGTCGAGGATGCCTCGTGACTGGAGATCCTGTGCCGATACTGCGTAGTGAACATGTCATACATTAATTCACTGAAAAATATCGACAATGTAGCGAGCAAGCCTGAGGAGCACATCTTGAATTGGTCTCACTGGTCCTTCAAATTATGCAGCCATGCACAAGAGGCGATTATTGCTCTCGAATGAAACGTTCAGTTGAGGTTGTCCGGAAAATGTAGCTGTTATGAGAGCAGCATTCATACATATCGGCATCCTGCTGATGTGGGTCACATAAATACCGATGGAAAGGAAAAAAAATCCTAGAATTCCTAGAAAAGAAGAATGCAAAAATATCGTGCGAGGCTCTGTCGGCGTACGCTCGATGTAAACCCCTGAGGGGTTGGTGCTTTCCCATTCCCACATATACCGCCTCCATTTTACAGCCTCAACAACCCACGTCGCCCTCTCTCTCTTTCTCCATCGGCTCGGAGACAGCGGCGACAAATATACTCGTGCTCTTTCAACGCGCGAGCCGTGTCAACTTTTTGAGGCTCCCGAAACCCTCTCGCTTGCTCGGCACCGGACATTGGAGCAGCGCCGTGTGGCCCAGAGCCACTATTTCCAATGGTATGCACAATCTGTGCTACCGCCTGGCCGTCATTTTGAACGATTAAAATTTAATTTTTTTGCACACTTCCTTTCAGTTTTTAACGAACAAATCTTGTACAAAGTCCAGTTTTCATTACTTAAGCCGAGTGACCTCGACTGGCCCTCGACAAAGACACCCGATTCAACGTACTGCCATGTCTGGGTCGCGAGTTACATTGAACATAAAGTTGCTGGAGCGCAGGTCTCGATTGTTTAACTCGACTCGGAAACCCCGTCACCTCTGCTCGGCTGCGACGATGGCTAACTGATAGTCGCGTTAGCGAGCTGACTTTATACGCTATGGAACGCCATCGCGCTTACGTCTGCGGTGTTACTAGCTACGGAATTATTAAGGCGATAGAGACGTTTTCGTAACGGTCCAAATTTATCTCCTGGTTCCGGTATGTATTGATCTGATTGGTCTCACGTTGCACCTCAACAAGGACACAGATGAATTTGAAAAAAAAAAGTACGTGGCTGGACAGCTAATGCCCCTCTTACAGGACAGTCTTCAAATGGGGCCACTAAGGACCGCCAACGGAGGAACTTGTCTGTCCCTCAGGGAGTACTGGGTTATTTGAAAAGTTGACACATCGCTAGCTGGCGCTGCACTGATGTTGAATGCAGAGCCGAAAGGGAGTCTGGCCATTGGGGGGAGTCACAAAAAGAGGCTCGACCTGTCAATCACAGTTTCGCTCCTCTGATTGGTTTGCTTTTTACCAAGGGGGTCGCCATGACACCTTACTGCCACCCAAAATGGCGACGAAAACAAACACAGTGAAGCGGGGATTTCGTGACAAAAAATTTTCAGACTACTCTGATTTTATGCTGCAAATGTACATCCTCATATACGTTTCTCGGAAATGAGTTTCAACTTATGCTCATCCACCGATATCTAACTGAAAATAATACGTTTTGTCGCCGGTGTTAGGCCTAGTGAACACGGCGCTCATAATGAAATCATAACAAAAACGGCAGTGTGCTGTACAATCTTATATTTAATTGCTGGATTTCATAGATATAAACATTCTTGCCTATTATATTCCAACTATTCAAGTAGATATGTTTAAAAATCATACCGGCAACAGAATGTGTCCCAGCAGGTGGTTCTGCCGGCAGCGGTACAACGACGGAAGCAGACGACAATTCCCGACGTACCTTACGCTCCCTAGGTGGCGTTCATCAAATTTGCACCAAAACTCCACTAGTTTTGCAGATTGCGAGAGGTATCCATTTCAATCCCATCCAATCCACTTGCCACCCAAAATGGCGCTGCCCATGTTGGATACAGGGACAAATAGTGAGGATAGGTTTATTGATAGCGCCCCATATTTCAAGATTTCAGTGGTCGGAAAGCTGAAAAAGTGGGTGGAGCTTCAGGTATAGGCATGACCCATTAATGGCCAGACTCCCTTTTAATATACGGCTCTGGTTGAATGGCCTTTGGTTTCAATGTCTATTGGACCCTGCCCCGCGTGGTGGGATTATCATGTCATCTAGATGGCCAATTTTTCACATCGAGGAGCGGAACACGGCAGCGTCCCCTGGGGCGGTCCGCAGGGCCGGCGTAGGCACAAGGCGCGTAGGATTGTGGGATAGTGTTGTGCACCACGTTATCACACACGTGACACAAATACACAAATAACGTGGCGGCCTCTGTGGATGGAAAGAAATACGGGCATAGCTCCGGGTGAATCTGGTGTTGTCCGGAGGTAAACATAGAAGAATACTCGTATAAAAGGTGCCACTGAATTAACTACGATTCAGGCAACCCACAGAGGTGTCCCCACGAGCATCTGTGGGAAACGGCCGCTCCTGCCTTTTTCCTCCACGGTTCTTCAACACGATAGTCCTGAGTCACGTGACGGCAATACGTCGCAAAAAAAAAATGCAATCTTTGCCATCCGCGGGAGGAACGAAGGAAGTACATACCCGAACGGCCGTAACCTAGAGGACCGCTTCTGGCATAATATCTGGAAACAAATGTTTACACGTTTAAATGCGGTCATTTCGATATCTAGATCACGTGAAGATATAGCGAGAGACAGCGCAGAATGCTGATGGAAATGCTTACCCGGAATGGTCGTCTCCAAATGGCTCACCGTACGAAGCAGGAAGTCCTGCCAGAAAAAGACCCTCAACCTCAAGCGTCATATTATATCTGCAGCTTTCAAGTTCATTTTCAGTATTGATTATGCGTTGCCGCATCACCCATAATGCGCGGTAAGTTGCTCTTGGATTATTCATGGGTAGGCCAACACCTGTCCAGACGGTGTCATTAACTCTATCGTCCTCTAACGCGTCTCGCTCAAAGGAGAATGACCGTCAAAGAACGCCTGGTGTCGAATTTGGTTGGTCATTTCTTGGCAACGTTTCTTTGTTTTCCGTTTTTACATATCTTGAACGCTCATGTTCGCAAAGCCAAATCGAAGCAATCTCGTATGTTCGCGGAGCGCTTTTCTAGCGTCAGTAATTAGCCAGCTCGCCCGGTCTCGAAACTATCGATCAGCGGGTCACCCAATTATATCCGGTGTCGTTCCATCCGCGCTGCAACAGTGGCGAGTGCTCATTGTCCCGCACGTCGAAGTTGAAGTAGTTTAGCAGAGGACGAAACCTCAAGACAAGCAGCCGCGGTGCCAAGACTGATCCAAGTGATTAAAACCGCTAGGTTCCTGGCACTCATGCTCGGGTGGCAACGGTCACGTGATCCAGTTCGGGCGCCGACCTAGCAATTTCCGAACGCTAAGCCGCGTTGTCATTAAACGATCACCCGAATTCGCCATTCATCTGTAAGCTGAGACGCAGAAGCGTTTGTCACACGACATTCCCGTCGTATGAATGTGCTGAATATGAATATGAATACGCTGATACGGAATGTTGGATTTCAGCATTTCAAATGTTCGAATGTTAAAGACCTCGAAAATCATCAGCGGCCCCCTGCTACTAGGTAAGTAGTACCATTCCGTTTCCATTGTTACGTCTTTCTTGATGAAGACGGAAGAACATACGCGACTCCGTTATCTGCATCTGGCAGCGAAATTTTTATCAGATATTCCAAAACATCCTTGCGGACGAGACATATATGACAACCTGACACGTACTTGCAAGAACAGTCACGATGACGAGCGCGAGACCAAGGGCTAAGATCCTCATGATTCTTTGTTCTGTATGGATGAGAGGACAGATTGTAAGACTAGCAGCATGAAAAAAATGGAGTAACTCTACCAGCCGCAGTAGACCAGTTCGTAACGTGCCCGCCTACTTCTCCCAAGGTTCTTCATTCGACCTTCTTCGAGGGTCTTAGGTAATTTCGTAACATAGTAGAAATTGCCCTAATACTTCGTAGGCGGTGAAGGACAAGGTTGAAGAAAGGTGGTGACCGCGAGGGATATGGAATTCTAAAGTTAATGTGATATGCATTGGGAGATGCCTTCCAAAAAGAAAACACCCAGAAAGTTTCTCGAGATCCTTTTGTGTTTTTTTCATAAAACACCTAAAACATCGAATTGGAAACCAAGTGTCCGCTTCCGGTTTAAACGGCCCTGCCCTGCTTCTCCCCTTCCGGTGACGTAAGAGATGGCGTAGATTCTCAATCGCTCAGCTGACGGCGTCGCCAGTCTAGTTGCAATCCGATGCTACCGAAAGCATTAGCGGCGATGTTTCTAGCGGCTGTTCGGCAACAGGCTGCGTATCGGAAGACCGCATCTTGTGGAAGACCGACAGTCTGCCTTCATAACCGCCTCCAGTGACATCGGTCCGCACAATGTTGCCTAAGTTTAGCCGGAAGCGCGCGGCCAGCTGTAAAATCCGACTAAATTATTTTTCTTCTTTTTTTTTTTTTTTTTTGATGATTCCGACTGTTTCGAAAAAAATATTCCTTTTACATGCATTTCAGGCACCCACTATTCTCATCGCAACTTCAATTCAACTGCGTTTTTTGTCCGGACACCACCCTATTTAAGAGTGCACTGAAATTCGAGCAGAGAGTATGCTCCTTTCAACAGTTTCAACAAGGTCGGAAACAACTACTCTGGGATCAGCAAGCGATTCACCAACTGATACACCGAGACGAGATCAACGGAAACTTACATTGGAACAGCAAGGCACACCGACTCCTCTCCAGCGGTTGACTGTGTGAGCTTTCGTATCGGAGCTTTTTATGTCAATCGCACTGAATACAAGGATCATAAAACAGAAGCACAGGGTTTCTGTTCTCGGAAGCCGAACTGTACAAGAGACGGTACAAGTCACGAACGGATTGTAGGGCAGCAGGTGCATGGTCCCGTAAGAAGCTCCTTCTTTGTAACCTCAAGATTCCGTTACCCTTCCGTTCACAAACAACATCGTGCGCTAGTCAGCACCTTTCAACTCGTGTCAATCGTACGTTTTCACGACAACGCCGTAGTCACAATAGCGGCCATATCGTTCCATGTAAAGCACAATACTCAAGCATGTCATCAGTATGTAAATGCTACAGTTTGTCATCACAGCCTTACGCGGGAGAATATATGTTGGCGACATTGATGCCACTGTTGATGGCGGCCACCTGCGTATACATGGGAACCGTGCATAGCGTTTTCTTTTTTCTTTTTTTTTAAATATGGGATTCCGTACGACATCGCCATATTCACGGTGGCGCTGAATGTGTGAAAGGACCTCTGTTTCTTGAAGAGGCTTCTATGGACCGCCTAGTCAGCGTTCTTTCACTGTTTTTGATGTTTCTATGCAAGCTGCAAAGCTCCTCTCAATAGCAACTAAAAAAGCTTTCGAGAAACTGTGGCCGCGCTTAAAGCCACCTCCATTATTTATGCGTCTATTTCGCAGGAAAATGTGCTTATACGACAGGGTATTCCCCGATCTGGGAAACCAAATTTCTATGTCTTTCTTCTTCCTTTTTTTTTTTTGTTATACGACAGCAAAAGTAAGGGGTATGTCAGGGAACTTTCCAAAAAGCAGCTGAAGTCAGGGAAGAAAGGTCCCATAACCAGAGGCGGCGAATCGCGAGTGCCGGTCAATGCACTTGAGCGGTTTGGCCACAGCAACCTTGTAGCCAGTAATAAGAGTTAGCCAATACGACAAGCTCACAGGTAGAAAAATAGGGCAGCCCATTGATTGTGAATTTTTGTTGTAGAAGCCAGTGTAACGAAACGATAAAGAAAAATCGCTTCTTCGAAACAGTAAAGAGTAACATTAGACTTGTTTTGAAAATTATCCGTATGAATCAATCATTCGATAAATGAAACATTACGAGTGATCGGTGTGAAAACGCAAGGGAAGAACCAAGTTCCCTTTCTTTCTGATCAGGTAATTTGCCTGAAATAGTCAGGTAAAACGGGGAAAAGTCAGGCAATAGAGGACTGTTACAACGTCGGATTTTGGTACCAGGATTTTGGCACCCGTCGTTCGCAAAAGAAAGTTACGTGCGTGGATAGGCGCCGATCACATGTAGTGTCTTCAACACACTTTTGTCGATGTCGATACACTTCAACGATTAAGACAAATAAAGTTTTTAGGAGTATAGTTCCCGAAAAATTTGATATAAAACACGCTTTAACAACGTATCAGCGGACGTTGCAAGGAAAATTGACGCCCTGTATCGAACTAAACATCTGTTGCCCATATGGCCTACATTTTGCCATATATTTTACTACTGTGTGTCAGTATGGGGAATAACTAGCTCGACAAATTACGGTAAAATTTATGCACTTTAAAAGCGAGCAGTACGTTTATTACGAATACTACGGCAGTGTCTTCAGATACTTTTCGGGAATTAAAAATAATGTCAATACGTCACCTATACACTCTAAAGCTTGGGTTATCCCTGTACAACAGCTCCTATTCACGTGCGAATCAGTTAAGCACCACAACGAAGTGCTACGAAGTGCTTAATTTATTTGTCCACCATTATAGGTGTTCGAATTATGGCATGCAGGCGACTGACTATTGGTTAACACATTTTTGCAATACCATGAGCCACTTATTTATGGTCAATATATCTGCACTTAAAAAAAAAAGGTATGGCAAAGGTATGAAAAGGTATGGCCAATTCCCACTCCTGGAATGGGCTTGGCAACCCCATTCCTTACCGTTAATTCTATCAGTAAAAGAAGGGGGACCGGTAACCGTACTGGCTAATCCATTCCATTCCAATTCCATTCCTGGGAAAACTGCCTACTTCCATTCCCATTCCATTCCAACTCCATTCCGGGCCGTGATAAATCTGGACTAATTCCGGAATCATTCCAATTACGGAGTAGCAACTCCGCAACCCTGATATTGACCTCTGTAAATTCATTCGTTAAAAGAATGTCTGGATCAATTACTAGTACAATTATCCTGTTGATGTTAAATGTTGTTGGTACTAATCACTAGTGTTGCAAAAACTGTCCAAAATGTATATTGTTCTGTAACCTATGGTTGCGTTGTTAAAATCGTTGTGACTGCTTGCAGAGGACCTGGTTTCTCGTCAGGGATCCTAGTCCCTTTCTACCTGACCCTCATTAACTTTGTAACTAATAAAATCAAAAATGAAAAGAAAATGTTTTGATGGTAGCTTCCGATGATGGATGAGATTGCGCTAAGGAAATCGCCTCCGCGCGAAATCGTCGAAAAAAAAAAAAAAGATCGTCTTAAGGAACCACCTGATAAATTAGTTCTTCATTTTCATACACATCACCTTTTTCACCTATTTGTCTTGATTCTCCCATGGGCTTTTGCGCTTACGCTGTTCACTTTCATAAGCGCCACACTTTTGCTTAGTCTCAATATATTTATTTATTTTGTTTGTTTTTCTTTCTTTTGCCCACTTGTGCTTTCTCCCTTGTCAGGATAGTTTATGACTTTCGATATAGTGTGCATGTTCATATTGCATGACTTGTTCTGATGTTGTCGCCACGTGTGATATTCAGATTGTTTCCAGAAGGCCCCACCTCTAGTTATGCTACGGGGCCCCCACTGTATATACTCGGTATGGCTAATACTAGCAATAAAACTGAAATTGAAATACGAATGAAAACTTAATGTGTGAGGCCGAGACTACCCTGACTTCACCTCACAAAACGCGAAAGCCACGAAGTTACACGACGGTGACATCAGCGTGGGCTTCTCTTGCCAACGGTCCGCTCTTTCCCAGTCAATCACATGATATCTTGATGTAACGTGCCGTGTCGGGTGGTGTATTTGAAGGCTACAGTTAGGTACACACACTGCTACGAAAGGTTGACATACGGCTGGTAAAAATTCAGACATGTGTACATGGGTAAAAACGGTATTTATTTCAAATTACGCAATTTGAAGACTGAATCTAGAATTTATATCCCCAGAAGATAGCCTCAACCTGCACGCATGCGGCTGTACCAAAAAAATACAATATGCGAGCAAGTAAAACTGCTTTTATCCTTCACAGAGAAGATGATGGGTGGCAGCTCACCCTTCGTGGATCTACGTTCCCTATATAATAATAATAGGCATGCTTAAAGCAAGAGCGCTATGACATTTGGGAGTGCTGGAGTCCCTGCTTGATTACGAAAGCGCGCATTCCAAGGCAGATGCCTTCTTTTTCGTCAGCTTCTAGTGCCTTTTCAGTACAGGAGCACGAATTGGGTGCTGGGGTACGTCCTGTATCGTGTTGATAGTGTCTGTAAATGCCTATTCCGGCGTGAGTGCCAATTTTGGCATAGATGTCCAAGAGTCCGATTGAATATCGAAAAATGCCTTTAACGGTGGCCCCCAGTTGTGCGATGGCGATGACCGAACGTTGTGCGAGCGAAACTGGCATGGGTCAATCGATACGTCGCTTTCAAGTCACCGATATTGATTCAAAGAAGCGAGTATCTCAAAGGTACTGGTATTGCTGGTATGTAAGGTGGGAATGGAAAATCTGTTACTCACAAAAGTCGCTTACTCGCTCTTTCTCTTCTTGTAGGTGCGTGGGTCGCTATATTATAAAATAGAGTCATGTTTTGTAAAGGTTTTGTCGAAATCTGTTGCTCTCAGTGCCATTGTGTGCACATTTAAAAGCGTTTTCAGTTTCCTTCTCCTTCTTCTTTTTTTTTTTTTTGCACAACGAATTTGATACACGGCAAAAATGCAGAGGACGGGATGCCACGTACGAAGGTAGATCCCTATACAGTTTGGAAGCCTGGTGATGCTGCCTTCCTTTCTTGCAGTCAGTGCTAGCAAGTCATGCGAGTGAAAATGACGCCAATGTGAGGATATTTGATCCCCCATATTTGCTAGCTGTTGCAAGCCGTGTGATAAGGCTGGAAACCAAATGTAGAAGGTGGGGCGTAAAAATTTGATGACTAAAAAAACTTACGCGCTAGATTAAGGCTTTCCACGCTCCCAGCCCATCTCGCATATCGCAGTATGCTGGCCGCGACAAGTCCTTCTGAAAAGTGTCTTGAAACGATGGCAGTGGCTAGAAGACTTGTGGCCGTAGTAGGACGGATATGTTTTGCATATCCTGCAACAAAAAAGATTAGCCAAACTAACTTCACGGTACTGTTCTTGGGGATGGAACTGATTTATTCCCTTCGTTTTTGCAGTTTCACTGCTACTCTTGAAAATAAATAATTTAAGCGAACAGGTTATTGTGCGTATAATGCCACTTCCAGTGCCTAAGTCGGGATTTTTAGGATATTTTATGCGCGCCTAAAAGAAGGTATGTTTTTTTGTGCCTAAAAATCAGGATTCTGTTCATTACCATGGTAGAAAATACCTCATTTGCAGTGCTGCACATTCATCCATCTCCATCAATAGCAAGAACGACTTTATTTTTATGAATACTGACTTTTTTTTCGCCCCAAGCAATATTCGGGTCTCACAGTAAAGTCCGAAGTCTTACGTACACCATAAAGCTTAGCCCTACTGCTGGTTGTGCTTCGAATTTAAAGAGAGGAACAGCACTTTCTTTTCAGCACTTGTGGTGCCTACGATGGGTTACGAAATTGCACAAACGGCGATGAGCCACGAGTCAGCGAGACGCTGTCATCATTTAGAAAGATCATTTGAAGTACAATGAAAAAGAAGAAGAAAAAAAAAGAGTGCTCTGTCTCTTGTTTGCTAAGTTCTGCAACTAATGCCCGGCTCACTCAGAGTTAGCAAAAAGGGGTATCGTAAAGTACTGTTTGAGAAACACGGTCAACAGATCTTGTCCGCACCAAACGGCAGTGAGTTTTGCAAAGCAAAATGTGGTATTAAACGGTAGGAGCAACTTATTTATTTACACACGGTAACGAGACTGCACTTCTTCAGGTTACCTGAAGAAGTGCAGTCTCGTGCACGAAAGTCTTGTTACCATGTGTAAATAAATAAGTTGCTCCTACCGTTTAATATCATTCTTTTGATCTACTCGTTACCGGCAACTTGACATCGCCTATTTTTCTGCCTTCAAAGCAACATGAGCACCTTTACGGAGCTGGTTATCCAGTGCGCATGGTGACTTCAGCGACTGAGACACTGCTAAGACGTGACAAGGCGCAGGATCCTACTCGCCAGTATGGCCATTTGGCGATAGAGAGCGTAGCGATGATCCGTATCCGGACCAGATCAATGATCGTTTGAAGAAGGCAGGTGGGAAAGCAGGAGATGAACTGGTCTTTTCAGCTTCTAGTAAACTAAATCCGCTTTGTAAATTTACTTCACCACACATTTGGAGCTGACCTAATACGTCGAACAACGACCCAAGCAGCACAATGTCCTGAAAGAACGATTGCAATGGGGGTGGACGGGTAGATGGAAGGCCTCGACCAGACCCATGTTGTTAAAGAAAAATTGATAACACACATACCATCTGCTCCCGTTGTACTCGACTTTCAGTACATTGTGCTACTTGGGGAAGTCGAGCCTGAACGTCAGCGATGACGTTGGTGCCCAACAGATCACTTGGTAGATGAAATATTTGCGGAAAATGCGCTTCAACACTTTACACTGCGGACGGGTACAATCATTGTTGTGCGATTGTTGTGCATCATTTTATTTACCCGCAGAGTAATAAGATAAGTGTCTAAAGAGATTGAAACATTCACATAATGTATTATACAAAAAAAAAAAAAAACTTTCGGACGGAGCCCGTCCTTCATCAGGTATGATGACACCTGATGAAGGACGGAATCCGTCCGAAGGCTTCTTATATTTTTTTTGTAAAATACATTAATTGAACGTTTCAACCTCTTTAAACACTTATCTTATTGGCTTGCGAGTGCGGCACGTTTCCCATTCTTTCCCTTTTAGTTTCGCAGAGCAATGGTACAAGTTGTATTCATTCACACAACAAAAGTACACCACGTCCTATCAGCTCAACAACAATTCGCGGAAGGCTTACGACGGCGAAGTGTCGTTTGATGCCTGCCTGCGTGAAAACACGTCGTTTAACGTGCGATTCTTTGTACATTTTAGGGACCGATTGACGCCCCGCTTTAAACGCACCATTTCGTATAAAGGTAAACATTGCCATTGACACTGGTGCACGTTCTCAAAAACATGCGGACATGACGAGCTGTTCATTTTCACAAAGAAACACTCACGAAATTGCGAAAAGGAGGACCTATATGAATGTGTATAGGCCATCTGCAGTCCTACAAGGATATACATATTCATATTCACAGAAAGTATTTCTTTTGGATTGTACTGTGCGTTCAGACTACTTGTGCTCTGGGACAATAAATACTTTCTTTTGCTTTTATGGCCCTCGAGTTCCACGAAACTCATATAAAAGTTGTATTCTTGACTGATATAAACTGTTTCAAGGCTGAACGTGTACTGTCATTCATTTGACAAGACGCTCTGAATCATCCTCTTGGAGACTAAGGTTTGTAGGTAAGCTCATGCTGAATAAAACTTTCCTCGAACATGTGAGGTGAGTTGGTGACGATAAAAATTCCCTCGAGCATAGTAATTATTTGAGTCCGGATTACTGGGCAAATGCATTGTGTGTGTGTCTATTTGTAGTTGTAACGAATTTTCTATATAGGAGCACCAACTGGGTGCTGGGGAACCTCCTGTATCGACATTATAGTGCCTATGAACGTATATTCCGGCGTTATTGTCTAATTTGGCATAGATCCCAAAAATTGTTATTAAACATAAACAAAAGGCCTGTAATCACTCAAAAGCAATGGCGAATCACCGCTTTCCGTGCGAAACTGACATGGGTCACGTCGCACGCCCTTTTGACACCATCTACCGTTTGAAATCTAGTTTTATAAGTTTATCACAAAGGTATTGTAGTGTAAGCACAGCACTGAAAATCAATTATTCGGTACGGAGCTTACTCCTTCTTTCTCTCCATTCCAGCCTGCCTGCCGTGTTGCCTCGTGGGTCGTTATTTAAAAATATAGTCGCCTTTCGTAGCGGTTGTGTCGCAATCTCGACCACGCAGCGCTATTTCCTGCTTATATCTAGTAGAGGCACCAAAGCTAGTTTTTTTTCTAATTATTTCCTCTATATTTTTTTAAAAGAATTCGACACACGCTGAAATTCTAACGAAGGTGCGCGACGTACGAAGGTAGGTAGAAGACCGCTTGATATGCTCGAAATCTGGTAAGAATTGGCTTTGCTGCCGGCGCACTCCTCCCAGAGCCGCTTATAGAGAGAGTTTGGCCATTAGGAGGAGCCTCGCTTGAACCGCGTCATGCGAAGTCACGGCTGAACGACCTCCCTCGCCGCCTTCTATTGTTGCTCCGCCGAAGCCATTTTGATGCTGAGCTTTGTTCACGATGCAAGGGTGAAGAGACGCACAACAACACCCTCGACAACCCTTCGTTCTTCAGTCCTTTCAGTTTGGTAACAAAGCCCCCATATGAGATGCGCCTGTGGGCCATAAGCCAGGGATGCTGGTACACTCTTAAAAATGAACTTCACCGCATAGCACCCTCCTACCCAACCATCATCTCAAATGATATCGTTATCTTCCCTGAATCGTTGAAAACGGGACGCGTACGCCTTTTTTGTGACACTTATGCTGTTCATAATTGTCACAAAAAAGACGTACGCCTCCCGTTTTCAACAAATCAGGGCAGGTAACCATATCGTTTGAGATTATGGTTGGCTAGGAGCGTGCTATGCGGTGAAGTTCATTTTTAAGAGTGTAGACTACATTGAGCGCGACACAAGTACCTGTCGACCAGACGGTGGACTGCATCAAAATGGCGCCTACGTGCTGACTGATAAGCGGATTTTCGTTCAAACTTATAAGCGGATTGAGGTTCTTGGGCGTTTTACGACAGCGACTGTATCTTCGAAACAGACCTCGATCACTCGACTTCGAAACAGTGAGGCGGGAAAATATCAAAAGATGTCCAAACTATCTTCATATACGGCTCTGACTCCCCCACACCTCTAAACGAGTGAACAAGCCTGCTTGCTCTTGCCGCTAGCGCAACGCGCAAAGAACAAAAACACACACAAAAAAAGCTCGCTATTTCGTAAACCTCTGTCCGGAACTGTACTACCTGCGCATTCCAAATATGGCCACTGTGGTAGGGTACAAGAACAGATAAAAATTCACTGAAGCATTCGTCTGTAACCTTTGTTCGCAGATCAGATTTGGAACCGCTAATCCGACGCCATACCAGTGCACCTCTGCAGAGGAAGCCAATATGAGTCCTTTGCTCTCCGCTCTTCTGGTTGGGGCCGTCACAGGTACGTAACGCAACACGTACCCGCCGTCGTGCAAACCAACATTTTTCTGTTGGCTACAAATGCCATGTTAGTTTAACGACTAGACCCAAATGGTGGGATAGAGAACCTGAGATAACACGGCATAGCAACAGGCAAGTTAGAGCACGAAATCCATTGATGATAAAAGCCTGAGCTTGGGGGGGAACACGAGAAGACAAAAGCCAAACACCGTGCAGGTCCGGCTGGCATCTTGCCCTCCCGTGCACGTAGAAGGTCTGGCTTCGTTTTCTAGCAGCACCACATCTTGGTCTAATATTGAACCAATATTATTCCAAGATGTTGTGCTGCTTGGGTGGGTTCAGCACAAATTATGTGTGTGATTTAGAACGCCAACAGGATGAATATGGGATAAATCCGCTTAATCTTGATTTATTCAGGGACCACGGAATTTTGAGAGAAATGAGGTGGGGGTGAGAGTACAGCTGAGTAAGAGATCTGTAGAGTGCGGTTGGGGTAGGTTGGTAGTGTGGACAATGAAGAGGATCTTTTACAGCACAGCGCTGACAGCATCCGGGTAACGCAATTGAACTGGTAAACGCCACATTGAGTTGCAACGGATGAATTAATGCATCATCTTGACGACAGGTGTTGCTTGCACGAGGAAGGCGATCGTTGAATCAAGTCTTCTCAGCATAAATGGTGGGAGAATGTCAGGTATCCATATTCATCATATGTCAGGTACCCAAGACAGGGGTGTCATGATGGTTTGAAGCATGGAGGGATGGTCTCTTCTCAGCAGCGCAATACTCGTCCGTTTCCGAGATGAGAAAGCTGTTTCGGCGACGGTGTTGCCCTCTTCATTCCCCACGACACCACAATGGTCTAGAACCCATTGGGGAACCAGCCTGTGCCCTGCTTTGTACACAAGGCGGTAGGCCATTAAGACACGCGTCACTAGGGGTGCGGATGAGCGTCGTCTGCGAAGGCTATGACAGATCTTCCTCTTTGGGTTGGTCTCAAGAAGCTTGACCTTGTACATTGCCATCGCTTCCTTGACCTGGTCATGGAGTCGCACCTGCGCTAGGCATGCCACAGTAAGAACCTTGAAACCAGAGTGCAACGATGACCCCTTACAAAGGTGTAAAAATGTATACATCAGTATATGATGGTGTGATTGTCTACGCAGTAGTACATATTTAGGGGATGGGGAGATGGGTTCGAAGGCTGACGTTATCGTTGGTATGCAAACGTTTTGAAGCTTCTTTTCCATCGTTTACAGGGTTTGCTGCCTCGTACCCGGCACGCTTTCCCTTTCATCTCATAGTGTAAGTATCAACGCGCAGTGCACTTATGGATGCATTGAATTCCTGGGATCCTACCATTATTTCAATTTATGAAACTAGTATTTCGCGGAGCAACCTATACTGCACTGGTCATGCAAAAACGTTCAAGAACGCGAGGAAATTATACCTTCAATTATATTGGGGTATGCAGGGTGTTTCTTTTTAATCAGTTAGATAATTTGTTAAAGTTGTAAGGGCACCACTGATGACAGTTTTGCCGGCGTTTGATGCGGCCAGGTGATGATGGCGCATGCAACTACCAGGGTTGCCGAATGGGGTAACCCATTCCATTTCAATACCATTCCCCAGGAATTCATATTGATATATAAAATGGGGCAGTCGAGCTGTGGTGGAAGAGACTGACATCACAGAACGGAAAAAGCGCAAAAAACTGGGTTATCATCTCTTGACCGTGTGCAGGTGTTATGCGGGTGTGCATACGGCGCGTGGGCAGAAACGAGACCCAGGGGGGTCTGGGGTGCCCAGACCATTCCATTCCAGCAAAAAAAAAAGAAAAACATAATTCCCTTGCCATTCCATTCCTAGGACAGTTTTCGCAATTCTATTACAATTCCATTCTGGGCTCTCAAAAATATGGAATCATTCCCGAATCATTCCAACGCCGGGGTGGCAACTGCGCAACCCTGGCAACTATACTGGACGTCTCATTACCTAAAAACTGTGTAATAAAACGTTTTCGTGAACACGCGAGACAGCAATCGTTATCTCAATTCACCTTTTCATTTAAAAGAAGAAAAAAGAGAGAGAAACTGAAACTGGATTGGATTGGATTGAGGTTTTTCTGGCGCATGAGCAACTAACAAACTGAAACTAGTACGTACATTGAGATATAAATGCAGGGATCGTTGTCGGGAAGTTGATTGGGGGTGACCCATAGCGAGGCAACGAAGAGGACGAAGAACCGGGCGGTTCTTGAGCGCAGAAACCACAAGTATGTGAGTTTCGGCTTGTCTTAGCCGGAAAATGGCCTACCTGGCGAACACATAATCGTTTATTCAAGGGATGAGCCAACCGAATCCGCGAATCCTGGAATCCACGAATCCTAGGCAGGGATTCGAGATTCGCGAATCCGAGTCCCAGTGCCCAAAACGGCGAATCGAATCTTTCGAATCCACCGACCACGTCCGTTCGTTACTTTTTTCAAATTGACGGAGTTCTCCGGAGTCCGCCGAAAGCCTCATTCACCGACGGGTGTTTTCTCATGTTTTTCTTTACATGGCTCTATAGGCCGAAAGAGTTCTGGCAGGAACTGTAACATTACAAGTTTAAAAGTAATGTGGTTATTTCGAATGATTGTTGCTTTACCTTTATGGAAATAATTCAGACCCGAGAATTTATGTATTTCTTGTACTCGATTAACAATATATTAAATATACGGATATATTTTCTCCCGAAACTGAAGTTTTTTTTTCATTAAACAAATGTATCTTATTCTGTTTTAAAACACACTTTTCAGTAGAAGTTTTCTTTTCTTCGCTTTTTAAACTCTTTTTTCTAAAGAAAGGATTCGAAAGATTCGAGATTCGTAACCGTGTATTCACACGAGCGACATCCTCACGGAATATTCTAGTGGAAGAAAAAGCGAGAACACTGCTCACAGTGCCGATGTTCCGTACCCGTGTTATGTTTAGAGGGGATACCAGGTCCAAAGGCCCCATGTATTTTCTATGGAGCACGTTTCGTCCTTAATCTCGGTTCGACGGATTTTCACCCGGTTTGTTTTGTACGGTAGCTTGTCCAATGATGCATTTGAGCTTCATTACCGATTTTTTATTTTCGCTCTTCACATTTTTCTAGGCGTTGCGAAAACCCGGGAAAAACTGAATGCAACTTTGAAGCGCTCTTGTTAAAAACTAAAAAGAAAAATGAAAAATCCGTATTGAAACTCGTATGCAGAATTCTTTCCAGAGTATTTTGATACCATACTCATTGAAATTCGCTCACCCGTTATCGAGATTAAGGGCAAAACGCAGAGGTACCTAGAGCCGTGGGAGATAGTCCTGTCTTCCCCCTGCATGGTAGCGCCATGCCGTGGATTAGAAGGGAGAAGTACCACTCCGCGTAAGGAAGACCCCGTATTCCAAACCCCTATCCTTCCTTCTCGTGGTGTGAGTCAGAAGGGATCTAGCCCATTGTAGGAGGCCCACTTGGCGCCTTCAAAGCGGATTAACTGATGGCCAACGTTGATAACACCGGCCCTTGGTAGGAAGGGAGTTGCCTCAGGACAGAAGCCGCCGATATTTCGAACAGAGACTGTTCTTCTTCTGGGCACCGTCCTCATCATTGGTATGGTATTTAAAGGGTTAGGTGTGACGTGTTTAAAGGTTCATGCGAATTGTGGGTCAACAGCCCGGAGGGAAGAAAGGTTCCGTACGTGCTTTTACGGCCGGAGTGAATGGCTGCTTTGTTAGAGTGTGGAGGGGATTATGTGTCTAACAAAGCAGCCATTCACTCCGGCCGTAAAAGCACGTACGGAACCTTTCTTCCCTCCGGGCTGTTGACCCACAATTCGCATGAAACTTTAAACACGTCACACCTAACCCTTTAAATACCATGCCAATGATGAGGACGGTGCCCAGAAGAAGAACAGTCTCTGTTCGAAATATCGGCGGCTTCTGTCCTGAGGCAACTCCCTTCCTACATTCTACCGGTTCGCTGGATTTCTACCCATCTACGGCCCTTGGTAGGCTTTCGAAAGTGAAAACGGGTAGCAGCCTTTTGGCCGGGCACGTCTCCATCAACGAAGGAAACGAAAAGGAGCTCACATGTTATATTATCAATATCGTTGTTGGTAGCGGAAAAGACAAAATAAAGCAGATCAAAAACTGAAAACACAAAAGGTTATTTAGAGATTCCCGTTAAGATTCCACTAATCCGTGCGTTGTCAGGAATACTTGTTCAATAAAAACGGATAGATGCATGACATGTCACACTGCCTCATAACAGAAATTCATGTCCACTTTTATCGAATGATTTCTTGTTATCTCTCGACGGGAAGCTGTATGCGAACGTTTCACGAGTATTTATACAAATTAGAAGCGTATGTGTATGGCTCAAGATGAAAGTTTCGATGAAGGCTAAAGCATAAAAAGTTCAAGATCAAGCTAGAACGGCAACAGAAGGTGGTTTTGTGACAAATTTACAAGTAGTGTCACGTCAGGAAACGTGTCACATGACTCTATAAGAAACAAAAAAAGAAGGACAAGGAACGACGAAGCGAAAGTCAACGTGGACGAAAGGCGGAGCATAATGGAGACGGAAATAAAGAATGTAGCAACCTGAAGCTTATTCAAGTTTGTGTGAAGTCACGTAGTTTCCTAGTTTTGCGAACAAATTCCTCTTCTGCCAAAGACATTGTTTTATTGCCCCACTCGTGAAGAAAAATAAAAAAAGGGGAAAGAAAGAGGACACACAATATATGCTTTTGTATTTCGTTGTTCCTTCCTGGTGTCTATCGCCATATTCAAATCTGCCGCCGGTGTTCCATTGTATGTTTTTCTGCTCCATCGCCGTTCAGGTTAGCGGTTATGTTCACGAACCCTGAGCATAATAAATAATAAACTTTACTTCGGTGTGTCTTCTATGCCTTTGTGCAAATTCAAACACAAAGAATGCTTCTCCTTTTGGACGTAGGAGAACTCTGGAATACACAGACACTGTGCACATGATGTCACACGAGAGGATTTCTTTTCTGTGGGGTCTTTTAGTGCACACTGCTTCTCGCCTATTCTAATTGAAGTGTGCGTGAAGAAAAAAAAAGAAATCGATCAAAGGACCGCTGCCGTTTCGATCAAACGACGTTCGACCAAATGTCCCGCGTTCGATCAAGCGACCTTCCACCAAACGGCGTCCAATCAAATGTCCCGGAACCTGAAAACACTACAGATGATTTTCTATCGACTCACCTTTTGTTTTTGCCGCTGCTAAATTATCGAAATAAATAAGGTACTCTCTCTAAATGGCGGGATTAAGCTTTAGATCTTTTCACCAAACACTTTTCGAACGAACGCGTCGATCAAGCGTCTTTCGATTCGACCAAGTGGCGTTCGATCAAACGTCTGCAATCAAACAGCGTGCGACCGAATGGAATTCGACCAAATTGGCGGACCGTTAGTTAGCCACCACGTGCCGATTTCGGGAACCGGAAAAAATGTTCCCGAAAAAATGTCCCCGGAAGAAATGTCCCCGGAAAAAATGTTCCTGGAAGAAATGTTCCTGGAAGAAATGTTCCTGGAAGAAATGTCCCCTGGAAAAAATGTATTGCAAGTCTTGAAGACCTCGGGCTAAAAATAAATACTAAAATTCCTAACCACTTAGTAAGTGTTTTTACTTGGAAAGCTCGACCTACTCTCACTTACGATTTCTCGTAGCGAATACACTGCAATCAATTGTCACGTTCGTTGATACAACGTGCACACTTGGCTGGGATATTCTTATTTTGTTTCTTTCTTCTTATACTAAGAAGTATATCCTGCCTGACGTCGTACTGACTGATGTGCAATCAGAACGCCGGGATTTTGAGACTAGATTTTAGGCCTGATGACACAGCTATCCTTTCAGGTTCGAGGAAATTAACGTCTCCCTAGTATTTTTCTTCATCAATATCAACATCAACATAAGAGCGGGACGTACTTTTTTCTGTACCAGCTCGCGTGGAGTAGCGGTCTGGATGATCGCCTTTCACGTCGAGACTGGGAGGTGACACGTGTTCGAATCCTGTCACCAGGTGTGCTCTCTGAGGTTTTCCCTGGGTTTTCCGTCGGACTTTCCTGACGAATATCGGCACACTTAGCCCTGAAGTCGGCCCGCTTGTGGCCGCCTCATCCAACGTGCCATCTCATCCACCGTGCCGCCTGATCCAATTTCGTGCCACCTCATCCACCGTGCCAGGTCATCCATCGTGTCGTTTTGTCCATCGAGCTGCCTCGTCCATTTTGAGCTGATTAGACGACATGCCAGGTCATCCACCGTGCCACCTCATTCACCGTGCAAGGTCATCCATCGTGCCATGTCATCCAACGGGCTGGATCATCCACAGACCTTCGCACCTCAGCCAACATGCCAAGTCATCCATCGAGTTTGGTCAACTTACGAGCTTGCTTTTGTTTCTTGTTCTTGTGAGGTTAGTGACCGTTAGCTCCGTTGACGAACACTTGCCGTGAAGAACAACACCAAAACATTCGTCATAATTCTCTTTATTCTGTAAATAATATTTTGGGCTGTGAAAATAATGGCCAGTCCCTGAGCAGGATAATAAAGAGTGCATACGATGAGTGAACGGGTACAGTATGCACCTGAAGTTGCAACATTGAAACTATGCAACGTTGTACTTGGAATGCAGATCTGTAGCACGTAGTGTTGCTGCGACCCACTGCTGCGCCAGACGAACTCCCCCAATTGCACAACTTGGTCTGTGGAAGCCGACATTGAGCACTACCTATTATCCTGCAACCGGTACCTCTCACAAAGACTCATCCTCCAACGCCACTTGCGGCAACTTGGCTACCCTAACGTCCAGCCTGCTCGGCCAGGTCCTGCACAACCATGGGGCAGTTACGACTACCCTCTTCACCCTCTTGAGCTTTTTTCGTGCCACCGGCCTCTCTGCCAGCCCCTAAGGCCCCTTGTTGTGTGTGTGTTTTCTTTTCTTTCTTTCTTTTTTCTTGAAGGAATAGCAAGTCGGCCTACGCCTGACTAACCTTTCCTCCTTTTCTTTTTTTTCAACAAACATATCCCTCCCCCCACTGCTGTGTCGGCAACAACAACAACTAAATTACATTTCTGTTACTTCAGAATCGTAAGGGGGTGCTTACTTTTAACCCATGGCAATCTGCTCAAAATTAGCTTTCCTGAAGCTGTTCCAACCGATATTTTGCGCTGCTGCGGAACTGAAAAAGAAAAAAAAACAGTTCCGATCCCTGGCCTTAAATGAACGCGCTATGGGGCTGTATGAACACGGTAGTGTGAGCTTTATAGTGCTTGGAAATGCATATTTCGTATGTTAGTGTTAGTGGATGAGACCGTGCATATCCAGGAACGAAATATGCAAAACTTGCAAGTCCGCGATCTGGACATCAACATAAAAACAATTACTGCATATAAGTCCGCGGTCTGGTGACGACGCCTTGAGGACCCAGTGACAACGAACAGAAGCAGTGGAAGGAAGGGAGTTGCCTCAGGACAGAAGCCGCCGATATTTCGAACAGAGAATGTTCTTCTTCTGGGCACCGTCCTCATCATTGGCATGGTATTTAAAGGGGAAGAAGAAAGAAAGAAGAAAAGAAATTTAAAGAAGCAGTGGAAGTGGTGTTGGCGGTCCTTCAGGTGGAGCAGGGTCCTTGACCTACGTCCCCATAAATGTCTGGTTCAACACGGTGCACCCGATTATCCTCAGCTCTCCAAACACTGCTGACAATGTTACCTTTCACCCAATTTAACTTTACCCAATTCAGCTACAATACATTTTTTGCTGTCTTCCGTTCAAATCTACCTGACCCCACTGCTGCAGAGCAGCTTTTTTGTTCAATCTGCGGCCACATGTTGAAACATTTCTATCGCAAACATCACAATTCCAGTGCTGAGTTTGTTCTATAGTTAAGAAAATTTGTCACATATTTCCGCTCTGGTAAATAAAGTACCCTGAACAATTCTAAAAAGAGCCTCGTTGGACGTATTCAGTCTAGTGTTGAACTGGCACGGACGACACTAACTCACAACACATGCACATTTCGTGTCACTGTCCTTTGTTCTTGAGAGCTAGAATGCGTTGTAAATAAGCGCAGCGGTTATGCCTGTAATGCTTTGTCCCACACCATCCCACACGATACATCTGCCAATCAAGTCCCTTTCAGGGACAAGACACTGATGTGGTCGAAATATATTTTCAGTTGAAAAAAAAAAAGAACGTTTCACATCTTATCGAACCTGGGAAAGTGGGCAGATGTGTGTGCAAATCATACTCGACATACTCCCCGCCTTGGGAGAGGCCGCTTACTCGGTCAGTTGGGGAGCTAAAGTGGGTCGTGATAGTATTCTTATCCACCGTGCCATCTCATCCACCGAGCTGGGTCATCCATCGGGTTAAGACATCCACAGAGCTGGAACATCCATGCCGTGCCATCTCATCCACCGAGTTGTTTCATCCAACGTGCCATCTCATCCACCAGTGGATGAGTTGGCATGGTGGATGACCTGGCACGGTGGATGAGGTGACACGGAATCAAGTCGGCCCAGGACGCATACTAACCCCCTGTCACCCTCCCTCCTGCTGTCCTCTGTCCACGCCTGTACAACGCGTACAGCAACAGTTGCTTCGCGGCGCTAACACGGAAAAACATTTTCTCTGCTAATTAGCACAAATGTGAAGTGTCACACAAAGTAGTACGCCGTCCAGTTTCAACAAATCAGGAGAGAAGATGTCATTCAGAATGGCCAGGAGCATGTCAAGTTCTGTTTTAGAAGTGCGCAGATCGACGTGCTGGGTGATGTGTAAAAATGAAAATAAAATGCGGGGGGAAAAGCAACAAAATTGACAGTCAAAAATGTATTTCAATATGTCTAGCGGTGTCACATCTCGGGAGCCCCATGACTGTACAGGCCGCTTTGTTGCAAGACACAACGAAGTAAATTCACCAAAACTGACCCACAGCGACTCCCTAAGCAAAGAAATGCTATGTGTGAGTAGTCATTTTAAAATGGAATTGAATACGAATAAATTAAGCGACTCGTTGAATAACCGTAATTGGATATGTGGCGCAGGAAAGGACTGACAACCGTACCCGGTGACTGGCGGAGAACAACTAGTTTAATCGCGCTCTGCGCGCTCACGTTCAAACTGAGCTGCCATCACCCGATGGCACTAGTGCTGCTACAGGCCTCCCCCCCTAGACCCTGGTGGTAACCAGGGGAGAATGCCAGGAAACATTGCGCAGAGGGACAGAGCGTGGGCGTTGAGGGCCTGCACAGTTGGGGGGAAGGTCGGGGAGATGCACAGGGGCGACGAGTGTCTCAAGATGAGCGGGCTTGACCCTGTCGAGGGAGATGGTTTCGCGGCGGCCATTAAGGTGGACTGTTACGGTCTTGTCGCTGCGGGCCAGTATCTTGTAAGGGCCAGCATATGCAGGGGTCAAGGGTGGCTTGGCATGATCCACCCGGACGAAGGCGTGAGAGGCATTGGCCAAATCCGGGTGCACGAAAATCTTCCTATGGGAAGGCTGACGAGGTAGGGCGGGTTTGACGGCCTGGAAATGCTGACGGAGTTGCGTTGCGAAGTCGTCACCGGCGAGGGGAGGCTTCGGGCTGGGATCGAGGAAGTCACCAGGCAAGCGCAAAGGGGAGCCGAAGACTAACTCCGCCGAGCTACACTTGAGATCCTGCTTTAGCGAGGAGCGTAGGCCGAGGAGCACCCATGGCAAATGGTCAACCCAGTGAGTGGGCTCAGGCTGGGAACAGAGAGCGGCTTTTAGCTGGCGGTGCAGCCGCTCCACCATCCCGTTTGCGGCGGGGTGGTAGGCCGTCGTCATCATGTGCTTGGCTCCGATAGCTTTCAGAAGAGACGTGAAGGAGCGGGATGTGAACTGGCGTCCCCTGTCGGTGGTCACAATGTCAGGGCACCCGAAACGGGCGACCCAACCGAGTAGAAACGCGCGGCCGACCGTGTCCGCCGTCGCGTCTGGGATGGGTACAGCCTCTGCCCAGCGCGTGAAGCGGTCCACGCAGGTGAAGAGATACCGGCAGCCGAGTGAAGAGGGAAGTGGGCCAAGGTCCAAATGAACGTGGCAGAACCGGCCTGCGGGCGTGGCGAACGCTTTGAGTGGCGTCTGGATGTGGCGTTCAACTTTGGTCCGCTGGCAAGCAAGACAGGAGCGGGTCCAGCTTCGGATGTCCTTATTGATATTTGGCCAGACGTAGCGGGTTGCAATGGCCTTCTGTGTAGCGCGCACGCCGGTGTGGGCGAGGCTGTGGTACTCGCTGAAGATCCGGCGGCGTAGTGGCTCGGGTACGAAGGGGCGAGGATGCGCAGTGGACACGTCGCAGAAAAGAGGGTCGACGCAACCAGGGAGGTGTATCTTTTGAAGGACGAGGGAGGATTCGCCAGCGAGGGAATCCTTGATCTCAGCGTCATTAGCCTGGGCGTTGAGGAGATCACTGACGCTCACCGGGGATGGCAAGTAGGGAACGGCATTGATGCGTGAAAAAGCGTCAGCTGCCGAGTTGTCAACGCCGGGGATATGGCGAACGTCGGTGCAAAACTCGGAGATAAAAGCAAGCTGACGGATCTCACGCTCACAGTAGCCGGAGTGGTTGCCAGAGAATGCATATGACAACGGCTTGTGGTCGGTCAGAATGTGGAAGTCACGCCCTTCCAGGTGATAGCGGAAGTGTCGCACGGCCGCGTACACAGCGAGAAGCTCACGCCCAAACGTGCTGTAGTGGGTCTCGGCGGGCTTGAGGCGGCGGGAGAAAAAACCAAGCGGCTGCCACATGCCATCAACGAACTGCTGTAGAACAGCGCCAGCAGCCGTGGTAGAGGCATCAGTCATGAGGCGGGTTGGTGCAGAAGGAACTGGATGGACGAGCAGTGTTGCATTGGCAAGGGCGATTTTCGCTTCGACAAATGAGGCCTCGACTTCCGGCGTCCAGGACAACGGGGAGGTCGCCGACTTGGGCGCCCGGAGGAGGTCCGTGAGCGGTTGGACAATGCGTGCGCAGCCGTGGATGAACCTCCGATGAAAATTCAGCAGGCCAAGGAACTGTCGCAACTGCCGTACCGATTGCGGACGGGGAAATTCATGAATGGCCTGCACCTTGGTTTCGAGAGGACGAACGCCGTGCTGATCGATATGGTGCCCCAGAAACTTTGCTTCGCTCTGCCCGAAACTGCACTTCTTAACGTTAATGACAAGGCCGTGGTCTTGGAGACGTGCGAATACCTGCCGGAGATGCACAATATGCTCCTCCTGCGAGGCGCTTGCAATGAGGAGGTCGTCAATATAGGCGTAGACGAAAGGCAAGCCTCGCAGGACGTTGTTGATGAAGCGTTGGAAGCTCTGTGCAGCATTGCGCAACCCGAAAGGCATCTTGACAAATTCAAAGAGTCCAAAGGGTGTTATGACGGCCGTCTTAGGTATGTCAGGCGGGTGCACCGGAATCTGGTGATAGGCTTTCACCAAGTCCAGGGTCGTGAAGACGGTGCAGCCCGCAAGACTGGCAGTAAAATCGTGGATGTGAGGTAGAGGGTATCTGTCTGGAATAGTCCTGGCGTTGAGAGCCCTATAATCGCCGCATGGCCTCCAATCGCCTGGGTCCTTCTTCGGCACCATATGTAGCGGGGATGCCCAGCTGCTGGAGGATTGCCGGATGATACCATCCGGCATGTGGTCCAGCATGTGGTCAAACTCGCGTTTGGCGATAGCCAGGCGGTCACCATGGAGGCGGCGGAAGCGGGAGGAGATTGGAGGACCGGTGGTAGTAATATGATGGGTCACGTCGTGCTTGACCGGTGCCTTCAAGTTGCAGGGCTTGGTGATGTCCGGAAACTCGTCCAAGAGCGCGTCATACGGGGAAGCGGGACGTAGCGCGCGGATACCAGTTGGGACTTCCGGAGAAGACAGGCCCTTCACTGCAAGCGTTGTGGTGTTGTCAAGGAGGCGTCGATGGCGGACGTTAACGGACAGGTTGAAAGCAGCCAAGAAATCGGCGCCTAGAATAGGCTGCGAGACGTCCGCAAGAGCGAAGACCCACCGAAATGTCCTCCTCAGGCCAAGGTCCAACGTGGTGGTGGTGGTGGTGGTTGGTAAAATAACAAGGGGAGGTTGAATTCGCGCAAGCGAATTCTGCTACCCCCCAAAAAAGAAAGACGGTACACCCCAAAGCAGAAAAGAAAAAAGAAAGGAAACGGTACGATTGCACCACAGAATGTGCGAGCGCACCGCAAAAGCTCACCGGGGTGAGCGTCTCGACCGCGACAACGCAGGACAGAGCGCGCCGTTCACATCCGCCGTAATGTCCACGCTCCGTCTAGTATAGAGTTTCTAGTCCACATTTCACAATGAAATTGACAAGAGCATTGAAGGCCGCGTCCCTGTGGTGAGCGTCCCATACGCCTAAGACTTTCTCTATGCTGAAGTCCCTGCTGTCGAGATGGCCAAGGGTCAGCGTCCAACGTCCAACGTCCAAGGTCCAACGTCAAAGAGCGTAGGCCGTACGTTTTGATTGCGGTACCGTTGGCAGCTTGAAGGTTAAAGCCGCTGGGCGAACGGCGACGATCTGCGGCCGATGCTGGGAGCACGCTTATCTCAGCGCCGGTATCAACCAGGAGGCGGTATCCAGCAACGCGGTCACATACGACGAAACGGCAGCTGGGGGTTGGGCCATGATCGCTTGCCACCATCAGTGATCGGCCCGCGAGTTTCCCTGCCAGGCGCAGGGCGAAATGCAGCGCTGGGCTCGATGTCGGAAGCGGTGGTGGTACCAACAAAGGGTGGCACGGGAACGAGTATCTTCTGACGGCGGAGGCGGAGGGGTGGACGATTGACGACGGGCCGGTGGAGGTCGAGAAGTGGAGCGGCGATGACGTCTTGAGCGACTTGCAGAGAGTGAGTGGAACGCGTCCGTTAGCTCTTGAAGCTTCTCTTCTATGCGGTCTAAGCGTGAAGGCTGAGCGGGTGTTGCCGCTGCCACCACCGGCGGATGCCCAGGCGCAGAATAGTCTGCGATCCGATCTGCCAAAGCAGCAAGCTTGTCAAGGCCGAGGTCTTCGGATCCTGCCAGAACCATGCGCATTGCCTGCGGCAAACGCTGAAGAAATAATTCCCGCAAGAGCGGCTGCTGGTTCTGACTGGCGGAATCTCCGAGCAGCTGCTTCATTCGGTGTAGCAGCTGTGATGGCTTACGGTCACCAAGGTCTTCTTCAGAAAGTAGCTGCTGAAACCGGGCACGTTCGGAAATTTCCAGGCGATCCAAAATGGCGCTCTTAAGAACGTCGTAGGCCTCAGTAAGCGAGACTGTGGCGAGGACATCATCCAGCTCGGCCGCAATTTCCGGAGGAAGGCCTGCAAGGACGTGGAAGTACGTCGACTGTTGGCTCTGTATGTGCCGAAGCGCAAATTGTGCCTCCACTTGCCGGAACCACGACCGAGGGTTCTGTCGCCAAAAAGGGGGAAGCCGCAGCTGTGGCGGGGCGGCGGCCGAAATGGCCGGGTCCTCTGTCGAAGTTGCGGGCAGCGGTGTGCCAGCAACGGGGACAGTTTGCGGCGGAAGAGGTTCCATGAAACCAGACGAAGGTTTGCGTATGTCCAGGTTCGGGTCACCAAATGTGGCGCAGGAAAGGACTGACAACCGTACCCGCTGACTGGCGGAGAACAACTAGTTTAATCGCGCTCTGCGCGCTCACGTTCAAACTGAGCTGCCATCACCCGATGGCACTAGTGCTGCTACAGATACATATATTGCAATACAAACATGTATGGTATATGTATGCCTAAGTATAGCTCTTACTCTTTTTTTTCCTACATGTGCCGGGGGGGGGGTATACGTTTATTCACACAAAATGGAGATGCCGGTCTTAATGTGCAGCTTCGGGACTATTCAAATATATTCGGTTTAGTAGAAGCATCAATTCGATTTAGAACTCGAACATTGAATTCTATATTTGATTCGGAAATGGAACAGGATATACGATTACTCGCTTTGGTGCTCAAAAATCCAAACGTTCACACCGTCCTAGTAAAAAATCAACGTCCGAAGTCTACCAGTCCACGCGTACCAAAAGTGAATTTTCCTCAGGGGACATTTTTTCCGGGGATATTTGTTCCAGGGAAAATTTTTTCCAGGAACAATTTTTCGGGGGCATTTCTTCCGGGGACATTTTTTTTCGGGGACATTTCTTCCTGGACCCGCCGATTTCTGATTGTCGCTAAAATGTAGTTCCTAAAGGTCTTCTTTCATGGGGTAGACGACCGGAGACAATCGCATGCGAAATTCATAAGTTAATTTTTATTTAATTGGCGAGAGTATGCAAATGAACGTTAAACGGCATATCTTGTAGCCGGTGCATCACTAATAGCAACCCAAAAGAAATTATTTCGCCGGCATGAACCGTTTTCGAGTCGTCCAGCCGGGAGGTTTTAGTGAGGAGCACGGTGTAAGTCGAAAGCAGCAAGACGATACACAAGTCAAGCAGAGTGCGAACCAAGTAAGACACCACAGACACATTTGGCCCACAAAGCTGTATTCCCTTCAAGAACCCCTCGTTTCTTAGGAGATTAGCCGTACATTCTTGTCGATCCGAACAAATGCAACAAGGTCACGCGTGTTGTTGGAACTACATGCCCCAGCGGTGTATTGCGCACTTCCTGAACAACGGTACTGGTTACGGTACCCATCGCCTCTAGCGCCAGCTGGTGGCTGTCTAGACCCCGGCGCCATCTCGTGCCGAGAGTCGGCGAAACGGAGCGGCTGGTATCCCCTCTTAAGCATTCACACGGTGCGGAATATGGGGAGTGGCGTACTGCGCATTTAGCAGACGACAGCGTCAGCGTGTTTTCCTGTCGTCTGCTACGGAATATCTTGTGGCTGTGTAGCAGGATATTCCCCACGGTTAGCAGCGTGTACGTGAAGACACGACGTTGAGCGCTCGCGCTCACGTGACAGCAGAAAGCTATGACGTTTTTCGCATCTTCTGCTTCTGGGGGAATGGCGCTCGTGTGGATACACTGTAAGATTCGCGGAACCTTCCTTGGATGCGGATTCGGATTCGCAAAAAATTATGGATTCGTCCAATCTCTAGTTTATTCCAATCAGCTCGATCGCTACAAAACACGTGGCGCCCTCTCCGCCGAAGAACCTGTTTAATTGTCTTCGACAACCGGGTAGTTTCGGTTTCAGCTCATTTACATATAGAAAAATTTCCTACTTATATATCAATACACGGGTTCGTTTCGGGATATTTAGAAAACGAGATCGGGTTAAACGGCCGTAAAATAACATTTCAAAAATAAACGCGTAAGTACCCACTGTTAAGAATAAATCTCCCAGAAGATATACGCTTGAAAATCAAGGCACAAAAACAAACGCTAAAATATATCCCCGCGTAAATAAAACCGTTAAGGAATTCACTGTTAAGAATATATCGTTAAAAATAAATCGTTTCAGAATGCCCTCAAATCCACCCTTCGGTTGCTACAGTCACGTGCTATATGGCCGCGAGTGAAATGGACAATCCGCTTCGAAAAATAGTCCAGAAGTTGGCGAATTCCATTGGGCTCCTGGCATGTACTTCGATACTTCGTACGCGAAAACACCGTGCTTCACTTGAACATTAGTGTAAAGCCAACTTGGACACATGCACGAACGAATGAATGCTCAACACTGTCACGCTTCCTATCGATGCTTCGTCAGGCGAAATGACGCGAGACATGCATACAATGCATAGCCTATCTATACTAGAAAAGAAAATGTAGGAACAACACACACACACACACACAAAAAAACATTGCAGTCATGACAGTCTATTAGGTAGCGTGTGAGTGCTAACGAAAACAAAACCACCAATGTAAGCTACATCGTACTGCTATCCTCTGTGTAGAGATATTTGTGTATTACTCCGCTGTCGTGTTGGAGTACAGGATACATTTTGAAACAGTTTATTTTTAATGATACATTTTTAGACAGCTTATTTTTAGCGATATATTTTGCAACGATATATTTTTCATGATGGATTCTTGAGCGATATTTTTTTTTTTTGGGGGGGGGGCGGGAAATCTTGTGCGGCTTATTCTAAAACAGTGTATTTCGAAAGAGGTTTTCTTAGAGGATTTATTCTTAAAAATTTATTACTGTAACCCCGTTTAGTTTTGGTTAGTTCAGTCTTGTCTGGACTTGCGACGTCAGTTTAAGTCCCTTGCTTGCAGTCCATCATGCTTTGGGCGGTGCGGGCATAAGACTGAGAGCACCTCACCTTTTAAAATGTACATTTTTAACCGTAGGTTTTTGACAATTTATCATTTAGGGTGGATAGTTACGCAGTTTTTTTTATCGCTGATTTATTTAAGCGATCTTTAACGGTTTCAAATAGGCCACACACACACACTAACCTAACGTAACCAGATCTAATCCGACGCAGAATGCAATGAAACCGCCTACATCCAAGATGATGATGGGGATTTTGAAACACTTCATTTTTAATGCTGGATTGTTAAGCAGTCATTTCTACGCGGAGATTTTAAGCAGTTTATTTTTTTTAGATTTATTTTCAACCGTGTATATTTTAAGCATATTAGGCTTAAGCGATATATTATTAATGGTGCACTCCAGGCGCTCCTCCCAATAAGTCACGTGGTTTCCGACTTCGATATGAATGACGTTTACCGTACACACTTCAGGATATCATTGCCCCTCGACGTTTGCTACCATAACGTGACGTTATGAATTGTGCTACGCAAGCTCTGTTGTGCAACGTTTTCACCTGGATATGGTGTTGTCACTGGGCACAATGGACTTAAGTTCCATTTATAATGAATCGAGTGGGGAATGAAGGTAACGCCTTTTTAATAATGCTTTGAAGAACTGTCTTTGACGCTTTACGGGTTTGTATTGTTTAATTTTTCCTTCTTTCTTCCAGAACAGAGTTTCCCATGGATATCCCTCTCAATGTCCTCCGCGAGTCGGACTCTGGACGTTCTGGTAGGTAGCCAGGAAAAAACACCTACGTTATCTGACGAGCCAGCGTAATCTGAGCGCAATTGCGCGCTCTAGTTGTCGTCATGCGCGCAGCAACTCCACGACGATGCGATTCAACGCGTTCAACGGCCGTAACCATGGAAACGTTCCGGATAGAGCCGGATAGAGCAGCAGGACATCCGATCGTTGGCCATCTCTGATGTAACCGTGTTTCACATCGTCGACAGTAACTGGCTGAAGCAGACGACAGTGTAACTTTATTTGTTCGAGCGGTGAGGCGGATGGAACATCGAGCAGGCCTTATTTACAAATAGGAGAGGTGATGTAGCAGTCATCAAAGGGATAGAAACCTTCGATTTTTCTTATTTATCCTTTTTTTTTGCAATTTTCAAATGCGACGGAGCAGAATTGGAGAAAAGTCACTGGTTGAACACCCAAACTTTCTTTAAAATACTGCAACGAGCAAGTATACTTTTATACACAGGGTGTCAATTTTTATCGTTTACAGTTTTCTTTTGTTTTTTTTTCAAAAAAGCTATAAGAACAGCATCAATGTCGCTTTTGCAGTTGAGTTGAACGGCCAGGCGTACATCCCCTCAAAGAAGGCATACAACCACAAGATGGCTATCTATCTATCTATCTATCTATCTATCTGTCTATCTGTCTATCTGTCTATCTGTCTATCTGTCTATCTATCTGTCTATCTGTCTATCTATCTGTCTGTCTGTCTGTCTGTCTGTCTGTCTGTCTGTCTGTCCGTCTGTCCGTCTGTCCGTCTGTCCGTCCGTCCGTCCGTCCGTCCGTCCGTCCGTCCGCCTGTCCGTCCGTCCGCCCGTCCGTCCGTCCGTCCGTCCGTCCGTCCGTCCTTCCGTCCTTCCTTCCTTCCTTCCTTCCTTCCTATATCAAGATATACACGCTAGCAATTGCATAAAGACGGGGAAAAAATGAATAAAGAAAAGGGCAAAGTAAGCAGACAAACAAGTCAACGTATACTTAACGTACTAGTTCACGGATTGTGGCTATACTTGTAGTGGTATTTATTGAGAATTTGTTTAAGAGCACTGCAGCTTGAAAAGATATACGTTGATCACCGTAATTTGTTCGTGAAAATGGGACAACCCAATTGTATTGAAAGCGCGTACGGCAGCTTGAGCCGGTCGTGTGTTTCTTGCGTGTGTCGTGTGTTTCGGTATTCTTCATGGTTTTTAATGCATTACGATATATTAAAAGTAATCGCTAGGCATACATGTGATGGACAGCTATAATATTGTACTTGGCAAAGTGACCGTCCACAGAATCAAGTCCCGATAATTTGGCTATACTTCTAATTCCTTTTTTTTTTTGCAATAGGCAAATTGAATTCAAATGACCAGTACTTGTCGTCCCCCAGACTTATTAGTGTCGGCAAAAGATAACGGTTTCTGCTTAAAATCCTAATATTTACCTAATATTTACCTAATATACATTAATTAACGCTTTCATGAGAAGACTTGGGGGCGAAAGCGAGATAGAAGAATGACAGTTTTCCTCTTTGAAAGCCATTCTACATCGTAACAATAAAAATTAAAAAAAATCATGAAAGACGCGCGCAGGCGTTAAGATATCCATCCCCGAATTTCTATATGCAAATTAATCGAAATCGGAACGGTGCCGACCGGGGACGGAGGGAGCGCATTCAGCGGAGGGAGCCATTGTTCATTTCATGTCAGAAGGCTACGTGATTTGGGGCGATGGAGATCACTGGCGTTTGGGGCCTGATCTATACTTGCCAGATACACCCCTTTCCCATTCCAGATGAGCCTCGGCCGGGGAAGCTGATGTGCTCCGGAGGCGCGCTTTTCCTGTTCGCCTCATTCGCGTACTGAAATTCGGCAACGTATACTTCACGGCAGGCGCTCTTTTCTGCATTTTAGAAAGACAGAATGACTTTCAATGAGGATTGTCCCTCGTCGCGCTCTCTCGCTTTTGCCTCAAAACTCCTGATTACAGAGTTAACGAGTTTTATGTAAATATAGTCATCTTATTGTTGAGTACTTTCTTCGAAAGAATGTACGCCTGGCCGTATAACTAAACTGCAAAATGACATTTATGCTGTTCTCATTGTTTTCTATCTGTCTATCCATCTATCTATCTATCTGTCTGTCTATATATATATATATCGGTTGAGGTAAAAGGATTATCAAACGGCCACGAAGTTTTACAGAAGTTCAAAAAAAGACGCGGAAACAGATTTTAGGGAAGTTACAAACACTAGTTTATTACATAGGGAGACGTTAAAAAGTAAAATGGGCAAGGGGTATATATATATATGTATATATCTATATATATATATGTAGATGAAATAAATGGGAGACAGAAGACGAAAGTAGGGGAAGTAACAAAAAAGGGGTTTATTAAAACTTAAAAATCATAAAAGTTAGGGAGGATGTCTACGTTACGGCGGAAGCTCCGCCTTCTTCGGGACAAAAGGATATATATGTATATATATGTATATATATATATATATCTTGAAAAGTTGGAGTTGGATCGGACTATAGTTGAAATAAATGGGAGACAGAAGACGAAAGTAGGGGAAGTAACAAAAAAAGAGGTTTATTAAAAGTTAAAAATCATAAAAGTTAGGGAGGATGTCTACGTTACGGCGGAAGCTCCGCCTTCTTCGGGACAAAAGAGCTAAATGTATATATAATGTGTATATGTATATATATATATATATATATATATATATAATCAGTATCAGTATATATGTATATATATATATAAAGCGGGGAAAAAGCCATTAAAAATAAGTAAATGACGCTAGACGTGTTTGAAATTCAAACTTACAAATTAAGATGGCTTCTATGGCTGCACGTAGAGAAACAGATACTCATGGAACGATGCGACAGCACCAGAGGACACGTGTTTCGCCGTGTTTGCGGCTCGTCAGCCCTGGGTAGCTGCGCATCGTTCGGGACTGGCAAACTAGGGGTCACTCAGCGAGCGATATACACCTGGGAGGGTGTCTGAGCACTCCTCAATGCCACAGTGCAAGCCAGTGAATTATAAAGAGGGGAAAAAAGCCATTAAAAAATAAGTAAATGACGCTAGATGTGTTTGAAATTCAAACTTACAAATTGAGATGGCTTCTTAATTTTTAAGTTTGAATTTCAAACACGACTAGCGTCATTTACTTATTTTTTAATGGCTTTTCCCCCCTTTTTATAATTCACTGGCTTGCACTGTGGCATTGAGGAGTGCTGTTACTGGCTTCGCACTCGGCTTTCAGAGGTGAGTTTCTCACCCTGACGGGAGGACATCACGTTCCACGTGACCTTCCGACGCCACTCGCTCAAACGTCGCCCACCTACGCATTGCTGATGAAGGCCCAATAAGGCCGGAACAGCTGTCCAATGCTGGTGTGGCGATGTTTGGGACTTATAAACATATGTTCAACGTGCAGCCAAAGAGCCTATGCTATTCTTTTTCACTTAATACGTTACTGGCTTCGCACTGGGCTTTCAGAGGTGAGCCACTCACCCTGACGGGAGGACATCACGTTCCACGTGACCTTCAAACGCCACTCGCTCAAACGTCGCCCACCTACGCATTGCTGATGAAGGCCCAATAAGGCCGAAACAGCTGTCCAATGCTGGTGTGGCGATGTTTGGGACTTATAAACATATGTTCAACGTGCAGCCAAAGAGCCTATGCTATTTTTTTTCACTTAATACGTTACTGGCTTCGCACTGGGCTTTCAGAGGTGAGGTTCTCACCCCGACGGGAGGACATCGCGTTCCACGTGACCTTCCGACGCCACTCGCTCAAACGTCGCCCACCTACGCATTGCTGATGAAGGCCCAATAAGACCGAAACAGCTATCCATTGCTGGTGTGGCGATGTTTGGGACTTATAAACATATGTTCAACGTGCCGCCAAAGAGCCTACGCTATTTTTTTCACTTAATACGTTACTGGCTTCGCACTGGGCTTTCAGAGGTGAGCCACTCACCCTGACGGGAGGACATCACGTTCCACGTGACCTTCAAACGCCACTCGCTCAAACGTCGCCCACCTACGCATTGCTGATGAAGGCCCAATAAGGCCGAAACAGCTGTCAAATGCTGGTGTGGCGATGTTTGGGACTTATAAACATATGTTCAACGTGCAGCCAAAGAGCCTTTGCTATTTTTTTTTTCACTTAATGCTTTACTGGCTTCGCACTGGGCTTTCAGAGGTGAGTTTCTCACCCTGACGGGAGGACATCACGTTCCACGTGACCTTCCGACGCCACTCGCTCAAACGTCGCCCACCTACGCATTGCTGATGAAGGCCCAATAAGGCCGAAACAGCTGTCCAATGCTGGTGTGGCGATGTTTGGGACTTATAAACATATGTTCAACGTGCAGCCAAAGAGCCTTTGCTATTTTTTTTTTCACTTAATACGTTACTGGCTTCGCACTGGGCTTTCGGAGGTGAGTTTCTCACCCTGACGGGAGGACATCACGTTCCACGTGACCTTCCGACGCCACTCGCTCGAACGTCGCCCACCTACGCATTGCTGATGAAGGCCCAATAAGGCCGAAACAGCTGTCTAATGCTGGTGTGGCGATGTTTGGGACTTATAAACATATGTTCAACGTGCAGCCAAAGAGCCTATGCTATTTTTTTTTCACTTAATACGTTACTGGCTTCGCACTGGGCTTTCGGAGGTGAGTTTCTCACCCTGACGGGAGGACATCACGTTCCACGTGACCTTCCGACGCCACTCGCTCAAACGTCGCCCACCTACGCATTGCTGATGAAGGCCCAATAAGGCCGAAACAGCTGTCCAATGCTGGTGTGGCGATGTTTGGGACTTATAAACATATGTTCAACGTGCAGCCAAAGAGCCTATGCTATTTTTTTTCACTTAATACGTTACTGGCTTCGCACTGGGCTTTCAGAGGTGAGTCTCTCACCCTGACGGGAGGACATCACGTTCCACGTGACCTTCCGGCGCCACTCGCTCAAACGTCGCCCACCTACGCATTGCTGATGAAGGCCCAATAAGGCCGAAACAGCTGTCCAATGCTGGTGTGGCGATGTTTGGGACTTATAAACATATGTTCAACGTGCAGCCAAAGAGCCTTTGCTATTTTTTTTTTCACTTAATACGTTACTGGCTTCGCACTGGGCTTTCTGAGGTGAGTTTCTCACCCTGACGGGAGGACATCACCTTCCACGTGACCTTCCGACGCCACTCGCTCAAACGTCGCCCACCTACGAATTGCTGATGAAGGCCCAATAAGGCCGAAACAGCTGTCCAATGCTGGTGTGGCGATGTTTGGGACTTATAAACATATGTTCAACGTGCAGCCAAAGAGCATTTGCTATTTTTTTTTCACGTAATACGTTACTGACTTCGCACTGGGCTTTCAGAGGTGGGTTTCTCACCCTGACGGGAGGACATCACGTTCCACGTGACCTTCCGACGCCACTCGCTCAAACGTCGCCCACCTACGCATTGCTGATGAAGGCCCAATAAGGCCGAAACAGCTGTCCAATGCTGGTGTGGCGATGTTTGGGACTTATAAACATATGTTCAACGTGCAGCCAAAGAGCCTATGCTATTTTTTTCACTTAATACGTTACTGGCTTCGCCCTGGGCTTTCAGAGGTGAGTGTCTCACCCTGACAGGAGGACATCACGTTCCACGTGACCTTCAAACGCCACTCGCTCAAACGTCGCCCACCTACGCATTGCTGATGAAGGCCCAATAAGGCCGAAACAGCTGTCCAATGCTGGTGTGGCGATGTTTGGGACTTATAAACATATGTTCAACGTGCAGCCAAAGAGCCTTTGCTATTTTTTTTTTCACTTAATACGTTACTGGCTTCGCACTGGGCTTTCTGAGGTGAGTTTCTCACCCTGACGGGAGGACATCACGTTCCACGTGACCTTCCGACGCCACTCGCTCAAACGTCGCCCACCTACGCATTGCTGATGAAGGCCCAATAAGGCCGAAACAGCTGTGCAATGCTGGTGTGGCGATGTTTGGGACTTATAAACATATGTTCAACGTGCAGCCAAAGAGCCTATGCTATTTTTTTTCACTTAATACGTTACTGGCTTCGCACTGGGCTTTCAGAGGTGAGTTTCTCACCCTGACGGGAGGACATCACGTTCCACGTGACCTTCCGGCGCCACTCGCTCAAACGTCGCCCACCTACGCATTGCTGATGAAGGCCCAATAAGGCCGAAACAGCTGTCCAATGCTGGTGTGGCGATGTTTGGGACTTATAAACATATGTTCAACGTGCAGCCAAAGAGCCTTTGCTATTTTTTTTTCACTTAATACGTTACTGGCTTCGCACTGGGCTTTCTGAGGTGAGTTTCTCACCCTGACGGGAGGACATCACCTTCCACGTGACCTTCCGACGCCACTCGCTCAAACGTCGCCCACCTACGAATTGCTGATGAAGGCCCAATAAGGCCGAAACAGCTGTCCAATGCTGGTGTGGCGATGTTTGGGACTTATAAACATATGTTCAACGTGCAGCCAAAGAGCATTTGCTATTTTTTTTTCACGTAATACGTTACTGACTTCGCACTGGGCTTTCAGAGGTGGGTTTCTCACCCTGACGGGAGGACATCACGTTCCACGTGACCTTCCGACGCCACTCGCTCAAACGTCGCCCACCTACGCATTGCTGATGAAGGCCCAATAAGGCCGAAACAGCTGTCCAATGCTGGTGTGGCGATGTTTGGGACTTATAAACATATGTTCAACGTGCAGCCAAAGAGCCTATGCTATTTTTTTCACTTAATACGTTACTGGCTTCGCCCTGGGCTTTCAGAGGTGAGTGTCTCACCCTGACAGGAGGACAT